>NC_060148.1:134854227-135158892 GCF_021461385.2 Schistocerca piceifrons | reverse complement strand
TAAATCATTCAGTGTCTTTCTCTTTTATTCTATAAAGATTAACATCAAAATTCATTGTTCAAGCAATAAACATATTACAATTGTTATTTACATTCTTGAAAAAAATTTAAAACATTACATTATTCCAAACTCGTTATGCACGCTGTGGGAAATGACTCAAGCTCTTATGTTTGAAAAAATTTTTGTTAACGGGAATCTTTTTACTAACAGTAATCTTTGTGTACATTTTAAAAATTCTCTTGATGATGTATAATAGATTCTTGTCGTGATCTTCACCTAGTTCACTGCCTCATACTTCCCACACTATTGGGTGTCAGTTACAGACACACATACAATGTTTGGTTCTGGAACTGCCTCTGTCTCTCACTGATTCCACTTGACACCCCCCCCCCCCCCCACTCCCCCAGCCTCTCAAAATTATACATAGTATCACACTCAAATTTTATACACCACAGGTGCCTATGATTTTAATAATGAAAATAAGATGTATAAAACCACATGTAAGCAGAATTATTTTTTACTTCATACAGTGTCCACTTCACACAGTGAAGTGATACAGTGTTTTCCCATTTTCTTGGGAGGATGTCTCACTATCCCATGTTCATCCTACTCCCCCTTGTATCCATGCCAGCCCTTCTAGATAGACATCAGATTCTCACAGAATTTACCATTAATACCTACTGTATGTGGAGGACAAACTTAATTTTATTTCAGTAGCAAGTTCACAGCACAACTTACATCATCAATCACAAACATTGTTCATCACCCCCACCACACACACACACACACACACACACACACACACACACACACACACACACACACACACACAATTAGTGTGTGTTTTTCCATCACTGGGGAATGACATGGCTTACTTTAACTACCCCATGGTTTCATGTGTGCTTACAAAGTGAGGATGCTCACTTGAAAAATGCGTAAATTCCTGTCAACCGTATTTAATGAATGAAATTTAGATGAATGTGGTAATACTGTTATGACACGTAACTGTTGCACAACCACAGCCTCTTTCTATTGTCAAATCATGAGTTTCACTGTGCCTTACTGCCCGCTGTACTGAATTCCTTCTCCAGCTCAATTTGAAACACGCTGTCAACCATTTTGTTAGTTGTACCTTTCAAAGACCAGTTTTAAGACAGGCTTTGAATGATGTCTGATGATCAAAGTATCACATTAATTACAATACGAAATGTTTGACAATCAGACGAGTGTCGTGCCTGTCAAATTTATATGCGTGTGTCAACGTGCTCAGAAGCAGCCAAATTTCCTGAACTGCGTTCCACCTGGTTTGTATGCAGGCACATAACTTTCTTGCACTTTGTCTATTATCGTCCATATGAAAACCAATACCACAGTAATGTAAATATCAGAAAACCCTTTACCAGAGATGGCGGTCCTCAGCGCTTGTAAACTCAAGTTAATTACAATAAATGACATTTCAAAAAGCAAGAGTCAGCTTCAAACTACATGCTTCTGTATTTCGACTGGGATCCAGGACTCCAATCCGGTCACTACAGATCTTAACTATCATTTTAACCACATGTAACATCATATGCACTTTTTCAAACTTGATATGATGGGGCATGAAGTTTTGTTTTGGGCAGGGATTGTGAATGAAGCACAATAAAATGTTACAATTTTATGTATCGAAATTTTTCACCGCTAGAGGGATGATGAAACTGAAATGGTTATACAACAAAGTATGCCCCTGCTGCGTTTCAAACCCAGCGTATATCATGTTGCTTTCTAGCCACATATAGATACACAATGTCAGTTTATTTCACCACCAGCGAGATATGCTCATGTCTGAACTAGAAATAATGCGAGGAAAAGTTCTGTGCTGACAGGGACTCTCAACCCTGTATATGCCATCACCACTGACTACACACCTGTCAAATACTTTTCCACCAGCCACTAGGAGTGGAATTTATAAATCTGAAATGATAGGATAAAAAGTTCTCTGCCTGTTTCAGAGTCAAAATTGGCACCAATTGTTATTGTTGACATTGCATGCACAAATGCTAAAAATCATAATTGCTTTTCACATATTACTTGCAGTGCGAATGCTACAACTTGAAATCACACAATGAAAATTTTTGTACCCAACCAGTATTTAAAACCAGACCTTCCCCTTTCATTGAAACCTGGATAACTATGGAATCTTGGGGACCCAACAAAACGATGGAACTGTATTGTCCGAAAAGTGTTCAAAATGGCAGAAAGAGATATCTGAGTTAGATTCCCAGTTCAGCACCAACATTTTCAACATTGCAAGTTCAAATAAGTTTGCCGTGACTTTACATGACAATTGTTTCAGGGGTGAAGTAAAATTTCTGGTGCAAGAAAGTTTAATGGTGAGCTTCCACTAGCCGGACGTCTGCCTCTGTCATGGTCCAACATACACAGACTCCTCCAGCAGGTAGTGAAGGAATGTCGGCTTTATTGTAGATTAGGAAGGAAAGTGGAACCTTATGTTGGTCAACAGAAGTCACCGGAGGCAAAGAGGGTCTGTTAATACTTGTTAAGTGTTTGACTGATCAGTGACTCGAACACAGAGCTTAAGCAAATGAAGCTAGAGCAATTTTAACAGACCACCAAACTACTTTCAATGCAGTGCCACTGTTTTGCCGTTAACGAAGGATGCTCCTCACTGGATGAGTGTTCAGTTTCCCTGGAGGTTCATTACAGCATTTATAAAACATTCTTTTCCTTGTTAATCCATATCAATGGCCACTAATTGCCTCAGCTACCTAATGTGTACTTTAGAGTTGTTTTTGTAATCACTGAAATTAATTCACATAATTGTCAGCTGCACTACTGGCATTATTGTAGGCTAGAGAAATTTCTGCAGGAAGTGTTTTCTCCCACCTGAGCTGCTGTGATCTTGTAAGAGTTTAGGTCACACCAAAACTAGATCGTACAAAATAAACTCAGTGACAGGTATCAATCAAACTTCCAGAATGTTCTCCAGGGATCATTGTCACATTTATAACTGCAGTAGTGAGCCATTGTGTTAAGGAACGTTAGTTATTTTCTAGTTCTTTATTATTGTGATAGAGGCTTATAATTTTACTAAAAGAAGAGATGCATTTGATATATAAGGAAGTCAATCATAGGCAGTGACTGTTGTTTGAGAATGCATCCATTGTTATTGTTGAAGTGGCTTCCCTTTATTATAATTTCAGAAGGAATTTATTTTTTACTTTGAAGTGGTATTAAGCTACTAAGCAGCCTTGTTTATCCAATATAATAGTTTTTTGAAGAGATCATCCATTATTATAATTTCTTCTGTTATTATTAACACCATCAATCTTGGCAAAGACGAGGCTTGTCTTCAGTAAATGTAGCACAGATAATCCCTCCATATATATTCCATGTGGAAAAAGGAGGCCTAAAAATGTACCGTGCAAGTGCGTAAGAAAGTCCATCATTTTTCCTCATGTAGCATACTACATTGATGCATGTAGCCTAAAAGGACCACCCATAATTTAACTGAAACAAGTAGATTCATGCATAATATCATAGACTTTTGTCTGACGTGTTGTCATACAGGTTGGAATAAGTATATTTATCAATCATAATTTTTTATTTGTAGCTATAAAGTATTCTTGGAGTGACTTATTGAATATTGTACACTTGAAGGATTGTTTAAACCTTCGATAATGGTGCATGAAGTATTTTGTGCGTCACAGTATATTGATAATTTTTACTTATGGACCATCTGACAGCAACTGAATAAAACACAATTTTAGTGCCATGCGCGTTTAGAGTTTATTTTCTGCAAGGCGTTATCAGTGGCCTGGAATATGTACATATGTTAGCTTTTTAATTTACATTTTTGTCACTGTGCCTGTAGGTTATAAACAGTTCTGGTGGTTGGTATTTCCTATTAAGTAGTAATGTTTTGAACTGTACTTACAGGTTGTGTGGACAATTTCTTACGTATTACACTCCCATTGCATTTTTGGTGTTGTTCTTCTTATGATTGCCAATTTGCAGTTTTTTCCAACATTCCACAGCACTATGAACTGAAAGATTGTTTCGATGCAATGTTTTGGTTTCTGTTGCCGACTGTCAAATGTTTTTACCAAAGATCGAATGTTATTGCCAAACTTTTGAGTGTTATTTTTGAAGTATCTGTGATCTGTTTGTGTACGCATTGGTGTGCGCGTGCGTTTATGTTTGTGTGTGTGTGTGTTATGGTGTGGTATTTTTTTATTTTGGCTCTGCTTATGTGTGTTAGTTTGTGTGTGTGTGTAGGTTATGGTGTACCATCTGGTTCTTTTCTGTGTGGTGTTGCCATTGTGTGTGTTTGTTGAGTGTGTTTGTAAGTTTTCGGCTTGTGAGTCCTTTTGTATTCTGGAAATGTGTTTGTTTTGTTGTATTATTGTGCGTGTATGTGGAAAGTGTGTCAAAGAAATTATGTCAGGAAATAATTTTCTCATTTTGAGTTGGTTTGTTTTGATGTGGTGGTTCACCAGTATGGCCCAATCGACTGCTTCCAAATGTCGTGAAATGTGACCAATTAGCCATCATACAGCACTTTAATTCAATAGGAAATGTTGAGCAAGAAAGAAAGAAGTAATTAAGTGTCAAACATCCCATCGACTGCAAGACCATTAGAGACAAAGTAGAATCTACAGCTCTCAAATGTTAGAACGGAAATAGATAGTGCCATTTCAAAGGAAAGGTCACAGTATTTGCATTGCTTAGTTTAAGAAAGTAAAGGAACACTTAAAACAGGATGGTTGGGTGGACATTTGAACTATTTGGCTTTACCTTCATAAAACAAAAATGTTTGGTCCTGACAAAAAACATAAAATCCAAGGCTAATGTGAGTCCTCAGAATGTAACAGTACACATCTGGTGTGATGAAGCTCTTTTGTGTTAAGAAATTCTTCCCATGGATATGTCCATAGTTATTAGCATCCATTGTATTCATGGTTGTCCACAAAGATTTTCATTGTGTCATGCACATAAAACCAGAGGAGAAAAGATATTTTGATTTCTATCGCCTCTGCATGTCTTGTCAACTATGACAGCTGGTGTCTATTTCAAGTCTGTCTCACAAAACTTTAAATGATTGCTTGAAACGTTAAAACATGTACCTCGTAGCAAGTGGCGAAAAAGAATTCGATAATCAACATCATCTTGTGTGCAGCCAACAGCGATGGTGCATGCAGCATGCAGGGATAGATTCCCACCCCACACAGAATGTTCCGTTAGGTTATTTCCAGTTCATGTATGGGCACATTCTGCTACAGCTAAACTAAGCAGATGTTTGACATGTATTTGTGGTTAGAAAACAATGAGAGGTGGTGGATTCAGATCCCAGTAAAGGAACAAAATACTTTTTCTCGACAGTTCAGATTCTCATTTTGCTATATTTGGATATGTAATGTATTATTGCACTTAGTTAACAATCCTATTAGTTGCTAGGTTTGAATCATCGAACACAATGCCAAGTCATTTCAACATTTCAACATGCACCCACACACACATGCTTACCTGTGGCTGAAATGATATTTAAGATCTTTCGTACTTAGTTAACAGAGACAATAGGTGCTCAATTGGAATCCTGGATGGTAGTCTTAATAGAAATGTTTTCGTCACTTAATTTCAAGTTAAAACTTAGTTTCCAAAAAGTCATTTATTGCAATAAACTTGAGTTTACAAGCTGCCATCTAATTATAACAGGTTTCGATATTCACATTATCGTGATATTAGTCTGATTGTGGACTCAGTGTTACAAATCAGTTGCTTCAAATGGGGTCTTGTAGTAATCATTTTGTAGAGTGAAATGTCCATATCGAAAAGAGATCAGAGGAACTGCAAGACAGTAACATTATGTGGGTGCATGCGTCGTTCCCCTACACTCTGTCAAAGAACATGGGACTTCATCATCATCATACAATTTAGATGGAGTGGAATTCAGGCCGTTTGGATAGTTTTGATGGCGATAGCACCTGAGCTAACATGTCCAGTAATTCTGTAATTATGTTTTGTATTGGGCGTTGTATGTACCTTCTGGCTGCACTTAGATTTGAACTACCTGTTGTACGGGGTTGAGCGACTGCCGTGGAAAGCTCGGATGGTAAGACTGATTGTTATTAGCTTACTGGTAATTCATTTGTATTGACTGGAGCCCTATCCCCTGTGTGGATGGTCCCTCAGCAGTGCTGGCCATAGTGAGCCACCTCCACATCCCCACGAGGACACGCCCAGCCAGCTCACACCCTGCCTCTCTGTATGTGCAGTGCACCAGTCGTTACAGAGCTGAGGACCACTAGCACCACAACCACCACCAGCACCACAACCACAACCAGAACCACCACCACAACCACCACCACCACCACCCCCACCGCCGCCGCCACCACCACCTCTGCCAGAGCACCTCGCCAGACACCTGCTGCTGCGCGGCCCACGACTCCTCAACCTGATGAGGCCACTGTCTCTCAAATGCGGTGAGTTCCCTCAGAGCGCGCGACGCACACACACACACACACACACACACACACACACACACACACACACACAACATTATATGGTAGATAAGATAGAAACACTGATAAGCAAAGTGTAAATGCTCAGTCTAGATTTAATGAGGGTCAGCAAAGTGAACTGGGAATAAAATCAAAATATACAATCAGAGGTGGTATCCCCACGACTAGATCATAGTATCATGGGAGAGAGGTTAGTTAAGAATAGGTTGGTAGGAAAAATAGTTATTGTCAACAGTTCAGTGTCTTATTCATCAAGACCAGCAAACCAATGCCAACAATAATTCAGACTGAGATTTTCACTCTGCAGCGGAGTGTGCGCTGATATGAAACTTCCTGGCAGATTAAAACTGTCTGCTGGACCGAGACTCGAACTCGAGACCTTTGCCTTTAGTGGGCAAGTGCTCTACCAACTGAGCTACCCGAGCACGAGTCAAGCCCCGTCCTCACAGCTTTACTTTTGCCAGTACCTCGGCTCCTACCCTCCAAACTTTACAGAAGCTCTCCTGCAAACCTTGCGGAACTAGCATTCCTGAAAGAAAGGATATTGCGGAGACATGGCTTAGCCACAGCCTGGAGGATGTTTCCAGAATGAGAGTCATGCTTGGGTAGCTCAGTTGGTAGAGCACTTGCCCGCGAAAGGCGAAGGTCCCGAGTTCGAGTCTCGGTCCGGCACACAGTTTTAATCTGCCAGGAAGTTTCAATAATTCAGACAATGTCATGCCCAGAAAATTTTGTGGTGGGGAGAGTATGAGTGCACTGAATGTGTAACACTGTCAGATGAGACAAATATCAATTACTTTAGATGTATTGTAATGGTCTAGTAGAGGTCAGACTCATACACAGACATTTATGAGACCATTTTTGGTGCTTGTCAGGAATGAGAGAGGAGAAAGAATCCAATAATTTGATATAAAGTTTCTGTTGGTAACAAGAAGTATACTCGGCAATCACCAAACTGAAGCAAACGCCAGCAGAGCCTCAGCTTGCCATGGTGTGGACCACATTGGTTGCCCCACTGAAGTCTGCTGTAACAGCCAGTCTCGGTAACCACAGACATGCAAAGGGGAAACTGTGCCTTCTGTTGACAATGTGTCTGTCTGTCTGAGCAGCAGATTTGCAGTGCCATGAGCTCCCAGAGTCCACAATTACATGCATTCCTATCTCTGTCTTTCCCTACAGTTTTTAACCTCAGCAACAACCTCTAGTTCCACAGCAGTTATTCCCTGATGCCTTCAAATATAACTTACTCTGCTGACCCTTGTACTTGTCACAGTTTTCCACATATCACACTATCCTCACCTATTCTGTAGAGATGTTCCATAGTTCTTCTGTTATGAGTTCACCTAGTTTAAACACCCTTCAATAGCACCGCATTTAGAATGCTCCAATTCCCCTCTTGTTTTTTCCATAATCCATGATTAATTTTTATGCAGTACTGTGCTCCAAGCATACATTCAGGTATGTCTAACACAAATTAAGGCCTATCTTGGATATTAGTAACTTTGTTTTGCGAGGAATCTCCTGTTTTTCCATGCTACATTACTCCTTATAACAACTATGCTTTGAACCTCAGTGTAAATTAGCATCACATGTACCAGAGTCCTAAAAGTGGTCTACTGTGTGGTCCTCAATTCTGTAAACTTTGCCACCAATGTTATTTCTGCCACACCCCAATACTTTCCCCTTTCTTACATTCATTAATCCTGATTTGGCACTCATTCAACTGTTCATTACATTCACCAACTCTGGTGATTGCCTGACTTTCAGTGAACACAGAAATATCACCAGTGAATTTTATCAATGAAATCCTTTTCACCTTCAGTTTTAATTAAATTGCTATAAGTTTCTTCAGTTCCACCAATGATTCTTCAGTGTTCATCTGAACATTTGTGGAGATTTCCTGCATCCTTATCTTTAACCATCTTTAATTCAGAATACCAATTCTTGTTGATTATTGTACATGTTCTATGTTACCTGCTGTTCCATATATCTTATATGTACCTTTTAAAAAAAATTTCATGCACTTTCACTGTTTCATGCTGTCAAATGTCATGTAAAGATCTGCAAATCCAATAAAGATCTCTTGATTTTTCTTGAACATCCCTTCCACTGTCCCTCGATCCTTTACTCCAAATTCAGTTTTCTCAAACAGATTGTCACCTTTGTCTTCCATTCTTCTGCATGTTGTTGTTATTTTTTCAATAAGTTCTATTCATGAGCTGTTTAGTTATGCACTTATAGGCGCTTGGTTGCTTCTGTAGTGCCTGGATGGTGTTTCTCTGGCAGTCTGTTGTTATGACTCCTGTCTTGTGGATTGCACAGACAAATGTGAATACTCACGTGATTGCCATTTATTATTGCATTGTCTAGAGCCTCAAAGAAGTTAAATTCCCATTCCATTCCTGTGTACTTCAGTATCCTATAATTTACACACTGAATTCTCATAACAATTCTCTTAAAATTTAGTTTACGAACTGGTCCGAGCACGGGGGTCACAACCCGGACCACACACCACTGTTAAGCACTTATGAAGGACTGGATCCCTTACTTCGATTGCACATAATTCATTAAGGTCAATCCAACACATTTATTTCAAATACATAAATGAAGTTACATTTGAATCTGTCTGACATTAAACAGGAATAGAAAAAAAACAATTTCAAAATCAGCTGATTCAGTGCGTGAAGTGCGAGTTAAGCCAATAACCAGGTAAACTAAATTTGAATCTGTCTGGCATTAAACAGAAATAAAATACAATTTTTTTATATGTTTAAACTACATCATTAAGGAATTCCAAATCTTTCCCCTTTCTAGGCGGAGGCTGAGCCAGAAACACAGAATGCCCCAAAATCACAGTTTTGCTGTGAAATCTTACGGGACACCTGAAAGCAGTAACAGACAATGGGTCGGCGCCCACAAATAACATAGGCCAAGAGTCAGGCTGGGAGCACATCCCACGAGAACTTGTTAACACTATGCTCACCACAAACTGTACACATTCCGACCGAACATCTGCTTGTGGTGGCTCCCAGAAGGACGAAGCAACCAACAGCCCCACGCCGTGCTTCTCACACAGGCACCTCAATTTGTACAAACATATAGGCCAACACCAACTCCGCACTCCCCTCTCACTGTGAGGCTTGGCACAATTTATACGAAATGCCTTCCAGGCAACCAGTAATCGCCGCAGGAGTTTCACTATTCACAAACAGCCCCAGTGTAACAGACATCACACATGTGCTTACGCCCGAGCCACAACTCCGCCAGTCTCACCGGCCGCCCCAAACTGACTGCCTTTCGCCGTCCCGCGCGCCCCAGCCGAAAACGCAAAGATGCTCATGCCCGGGGCACACCAGAGATAAGCAGATTGCTGATGATCGACCAGCGATCTGGCTCAGTCATTATCATAACTGAATTGTGATCTGAGTGCACATCTGTTTCTGGATACACCTTACAATTCAATACCTGATTCCAGAGTGTGTGTCTGGTTGTGATGTACTCCAGCTGGAAATGTCTTTACCAGCTAAAGCTCTGCCTCCCTCCTTAAGAGCTGAAAATGCTGAGATACCGAAGCAACCGCACAAATGTCACAGAACACAGGGCATAGCCTTGCAGCAAGTCAGCCATCCACATGTGGTGGAATGGTGCAGGAGGGCTCCTCCAAAGGGAGTGCTTGTAACGGTAACACCGACCACCATAAATGGCAGTCAGTGATTACATTAAACCTCTCAGAGGAATTTTTGAGAAAGTTGTGACTGTGAGATAACCTAATGGGAACAGAACAAACAGACTGGGATTCATTTCCGAAACACCCCAGCCAGAGAAACACCATCCAGGCACTACAGAAGCAACCAAGCACCTATAAGTGCAATAGCTAAACAGCTCATGAATAGAACTTATTGAAAAAATAACAACACTAAAAATTTGAGTGAGGAACAGATGTTCTCCAGCTCAAAAGCAAGTCTTATTAATTAAATATTAGTTATGTATTAAAATTAGTCACCAGCCTAATTAGGAATTCTTGTCAAACAATGTAATAATGCAGAAGGCAGTGCTAAGGCTAACCTAACTTTCCTTGACACACACACAAAACTCTCTTTATATCTGTTCACATTACAACAGAGTAACGTAGCCTTGCAGATAAATGTAGTACTAATTTGGAAGTCAAACAAATGGCCAGTGAGATAGCAAACAGTAGCATATGCCTCACAACAACACGTACCTTGAATCAGGGCTTAATTTCGGTCAGAACACGTTCTGGCACCTCCCAGAAACTCCCTTTCTTCTAATTCTCTCTTTTTTCACTTTTTTACAGTACAGCACTGGAGATTTGAAATAGTATTAAATCAAAACGTAACTATATTTTTCCGCTGCACCAGAACAAGTGAACGTGACAATGGGTTGCCAATGTGATGTGATGGGCAGGAGGTACTGTGTTTGTGTGTGTGTGTGTGTGTGTGTAAGATAAGTGGAGTATCATTCCAAAGTTGTGTTGGTACATATCGCCTTTTGTTTACAACTGCCAACAACCTCAGCGATGTAGTAGCAAGGCAACGTCTCGTGTGTGTCAATGAGAAATAAATAATGTAAGCCATGTTTGAATGTGAATGTCTTTATAATTTGCTTTCATGAAATCATTTCATTCCATGTTGCAATTTATGTCACAGCTAAAAATCAAATGTGCGTATGGAACAAAAATGACTAAAAGTTGGCAGTCTTTCAAGCCGATATGTCCCTTTGTCCACGGCACTCTTGACCTTTGTATTTATCTGCCCCCACCCTTGTTATGACGTGGTTGACACTATACAGTAGAGAGGAGCTCCCACAGGGGGCAAATTTGAACTCCCAATGCAGAACGGTCATGTATATGTTTGACCCATAAGTCTGTCTGTCTGTCTGCCCCAACATAGTTCTCAAACGAAAGTTCCAATTTTAAAGCCGTTTTTTTACTTGACAGCTGGTTTAATCAGGACGGTTCTTAGATATATTTCTGAAAGTCTGTTCAGCCATTTAAATGTCATGAGCTATATGAAGTAAAAATGTTTTCCGCCATCATGCTCTCTTGAAATACATTACGTAGTCCATAAGAATTACATCACGTTATGTAGTGCCAAACTGTAGAGCTCAAAAAGATGTACCTAAATAAAAGATTAAGGTTGAAGAATAATGACGATTTTTGTCTTCTGAAATTACCTGTTTCAGCACCCACAAAGCAGAAAAAGTGTGTGTGACTTAACTGTGGAAGACAAACATATGCTCTTGCTGACTTTTCGTGGTTCTTTTTGAGGTCTAAAATCATTAAAAAATCAAATGATTTTGCTCTAATAGTTTATGTAGCGTACTGTAAGAGAGTACGAAGGCGGCCCACTTTTTTGCGACTTGGTTTACAACTATAGCCACAGCTTATTTCTTGTGCTACCTAAAGTAGCGAAATATATACTAATAGATAGTAAATGAATATGTCTAAGTTAATGAAAGAAACATGTAAATCCCATAAGTGGTTCTCACGTTACAATCGCCTATCTGTATGTCTGTTTGTGAATTCAGTCTTTGTAGTCCACGATTCAGACAGGTCGTGTCTACGGCTTTTTCAATTTGAATCAGTTTACCTTGTTAGCCATCGCTGCCTGACAGAGAAGCCAACAGACAATCCAACAGGCACTTTAGGAATTAAAGTTCAACGATATTACTCAGTCACTCTATGTAGGTCAATCGCTTGCAGTTCAGTTGTTCTGCTCAGAACCGACAGCATTGTTTCGGTTTGTTCGTAGTGTTTATTTACACAGCGAGACTGTGATTGGACACAAGAGTTTAATAGTTACGTATTTCTCTACAAAAATTAGTGACTTCTTTAAATCTAAAAGACAAAAAGTTAGTGAGAGCAATGAAAACCACAGTTTAGATGTAGAATCCATGAAGTCAGCTGTGGCTGGAGAAGAAGATGCAAACAAAAAATCAGATAATCCTTCTCCTACGTCATTGTAGCAAAATGAAAATTTCTATAAGTTGGTGGAAATGGATACAGACAAAACATCTATAGACAGTATTGATAATTGTAATGATGATGAAAAGCCAGATTGTCGGTCTGTCGAACAATGTACAGATTATAAAGCTAAAAACCCATGGTTAATTATGAAAAAAAGGCCAAGTTTGTAGAAGTGTATCTACACTAGGTAAAGGAACAAGAAGTTGTTACTGAGCGTGTTTTTGGACACCTTATAAGCAAGCAAAGTTAAATAGACCGTTTTATGAGTTTGAGACAGAAATTGATCTCCAAATTAAAAATGGTTTGGATATGGGCCGAATACTATGTTCAAATGTTGCTTGATCTAATATAGTGATTCATATTTCTGACCAGATGACAACAGATCTAATAAATAATTTAATAAAAGGCGACTCCAAATTTTCACTTCTTTCACACAAAAAAGCTTTGACTGTATAGTTCAGAACATTGTTAAAAGGAATGGAAAACGCCATGACAATTTCTTTGACACTTTGGCATTTCTGCAATGAACTTAATTATGACACCACTGAGATCTTCACTCTACATCAGCACTGTTTGTAGTTCATTACGCATCAGACTTCTGGGACCACCTGTAGCTAGATATGAAAATGGGTGTCTTGGATGGCGAAGGGATATCATTCTGCACTTGCTACACAGTCAAAAGCACGAAGTGATAGTGTGTAATGAGGATAATCCTGTATTATGGAAATGTTTTTCTTAATCCGTCTCCATTGATTGTGTTTGAAATAATTTCACAGTGCTTACTTTTTCTTCCTTTATTTGAGCCACTGAGTATGAACTTAGTTAAAACTATAAGTTCAGTTAATAATATGTCCTAAAAAGGTACTTTTTAACAATAAATACACAATGTATATTCTGTATAAACTGACTGGTCATATGCCACTGACTTTTGTCAGGATAACAGATGTTTGTCATTTTAAGTTAATACGCTATGTTGAAAGTGTAATAAAATTTAAAGGGAAATATTTAAACAAAGTTGTATACCCTTAGGTCAAAGATATATACCGCATGTTGACAGGACTTGTTATTTCGTGAGTGAAGGGAAATTAAATTCATATTTAAAACTACATAACTGTAATCTCAAAATTAATGCTCAGTACAATTTATTATTAATGTGATATTCTTGATTTGGAATCATTTGTAATTTTATCATAAATGAGTTAACAGATCAATACTCAATCCGACCGATTCAGTTTATTGGTCATTAGCGGTTTAATTGTTGAATGGCAAATCGAGCTAAAAATCTACTGAGATGTGGGATTCTTGAAGTTATGAACTGCTGCTTGAAACAGTATAACATCTTCGTGCAGCCCGCTGCAGTAAAATTGTTTAAATAATGGTTTAATGTACAAACCAATTTTTTTATATACACAGTATGTTCTTGGAAATGAAAAAGTAATTTTAACAGAGCTATAATGGAACTCTTGACATTTTTGTAAAATATTCACCAAAGATGGATGATTGTTATAAGTGCGACTTTGACTGGAATGGTAGACTTCACTGTGAAGCTGATTTTAATATAAGTGCATGTTTATTTTTGTAATAATTCTCTCTCAATGCCAAATGCGTTGATTGCTTTTCCTACAAGATGTATTCTACATGTCAAACGTTTTTTGGTCAGACTGCAGCATATGTGTTAACATTTATAATAACAGGTCCGTTTTGATTGTTTGTGGTTAAATAAATAAATATTCAGTTTGCAGCGGCTACTCATGAAATATGTTTCTCAGTTAAGACACTATGGGCTTATGGAAAAGAACAAATCTGTAATCTCTATGACGAGTTTATCATTTCCTGATTATTATAACATAAAGAACACTTGCCCACGAAAGGCAAAGGTCCCGAGTTTGAGTCTCAGTCCGGCACACAGCTTTAATCTGCCAGGAAGTTTCATATCAGCGCACACTCTGCTGCAGAGTGGCAATCTCATTCTGGGAACAATAGTGGTTTTTCAGTTCAATTTTTACATGTTGAGTGTCATGTTAATTAAATGGTAAAGACCTTTCTCTTTGGCTAGTAACATAGGAACTACTTAATTATTTTACAAGTGCAAAAGTTAAGTCATAGATATTTTTTAATCTATTAGCTACATTTTACATTCAGAAGGGAATTTATTTATTACCTGTATAAATAAAACTTGTGATTTCTTTTTCACTCACTATCATGAAAGTTTCAAATGACAAAATCAGACTGAAGAACATTACATATAGTCTTTCCCCATGGCAGTGTAACATGATGTGGGGAGGAGAGGAGGAAGATTACGGCAGCCTCAGGGTGAGGAAGGGGGAGGGGGGAATGTTTTAACTTTATCTTGCATTGTTACCAACTTGGGCATGACGCAACGATCAGCTGCTATGGTACAAAATGCTCACAGAATTAACGTTGCGTGAAGATGTGGGAAATCAAAATTGTACTAGACCCGATGGAGCAGGAATTTCTTAGTCATTAACTGCTAAATGCCTTGTTGATAAATACTGAACACACGTTCATAGAGCAGCTACAAAAAAACTGTTTGAATGTTGTGGCTGGCAGCATTTGAAAACGTGATGTCGTATGACTTGGTGCCAATACGTGTGAAGCAGAACTATGGAGCAAAGTGACACTGGTACGGCAGATGGTGGAACCTTGTGGTGTTATGTTTTTGATTATAAGATATTATGGTTTAAAAACCTGAATTTCAGAACTGTATTTAAGAAAGAATTTCTCATTGTAAGTCGTATCACAAGTCTCTCTCCGTGGCCAGTGGGGGGAGTGGTAGAAGGGGGTGCCTTATGGCACCTAAAAATTTAAAAATTAAGCCCTGCCTTGAATGAACTAGATGCAGCAGTTAATAGAACCCGTCACCAACACATGATACTAATAGCAATACTGAAC
Organism: Schistocerca piceifrons; assembly: GCF_021461385.2. Taxonomy (NCBI): domain Eukaryota; kingdom Metazoa; phylum Arthropoda; class Insecta; order Orthoptera; family Acrididae; genus Schistocerca; species Schistocerca piceifrons. Next base: position 135,143,472 of record NC_060148.1, on the reverse strand, counting down.
AGGGCAGAGCATGAAGTGATTGATTTAAATCAGGAGGTCTATTATTATCATATCATATAACGTCATTGCTAGTACACGGTCTCTATACCTTTACGTTACCCAGCTTGCATTAAAGTAGCTAATGCAGTAAATATTTCTTTATTGAGCCCAGTTTGAAGCAATTAAACAGAATGCAAATCTAACTACATTGGCTGTGGAGGGACCTTTGCTTTGCTTCATTAACTAACTAGTTTAGTACATGAGGGCCACAAAGTTTCATGGTTTGAACAGCCATGCTCATTAACAAATCTTCACAAGTGTATATGGAAAATGGTGAGTATTCTCATCAATAATTATTCATTAAGTGAAGCACAACAAACTATAACTCTTCAAATAACAAATGTGCTTTGAAAACTAGTCTTTTAACCTTCTCAAAATATAGTTGGCTGGGCAAATGCCAACACCATTAAATTCAAGTTCAAACACCTTCTCATGGAATGAACAGTAATAAAACTTTGTAATTCTGATCAAAGCGCATAAATGCAACAATTAATAATCTGTTTCACTTCTAATCAGTATTATTATTCTTTTAACTAACAACTTTACTATTTTTGGACAGCTTTTAAGTAAGACAAAGAATTTAAGAAAAGTAATGCAGATCGATTTAAAAATGCACTGGAAGTGGTGTATTTCTCAAATTATTAAACTGAACTTGAAACACAATAACTACACACATTGGAAAGCAATCACAACTATTTTTACGGCTGCTTAATAGTCTTTTCATAATAAATTAGCACACTCGGAATTAAATTCACTAGGATAGGATTCTCAAGGTTTGTGATTTGGGATAATCACAGGTGTAATATAGAGCTTTTAGCAACAGCACGATTGTTATTAAAATCAACCAAATTTCACAAATACCTAGTTCATTTACAGTGCCAAATATAAACAATTTGGTGGAAGACTGGTGGCACTGGTGGCGTGATTCGCAGTGGCTGTTAACATGGCAGCGATGTAGTCATGGCAGTACTGTTGGCCTTGCCCTGCTATAGATCTTCTGAATTACATTTTTGCAGGGCCGAAAACCATGCCATGATAATGGTATCACCAAATGCAGCATCTGAGGTCCGTAAATAACGCTTTTGGCTCCTCTGCCTCAAAACTGCAAGAACATGAGCCACAATGTTCCGCTACTGCTAGCGAGATATTAACCACAGCAGTGTTCAGGCGAGACTCCTTAGCCGTCGCAAGGGACGAGTTGCCGCTTGCGTGAACGACACCTTTTCCATTCCGCCAGGCTACTTCTGTAGCTGCATGGATTCCCCACATTTTTTACATTCAACCCTGTATTCCCTGACTATGGACCAAGTAATTTACAGTACATTATATAATAATCATTCCAGTAGTTATTTACATTAACAAGCTTAATTTAAACTTTGTTCCAAAAGTTCACATAACTGAAATATGTATATATTATCAAAGTATTTCCACGACAGATAAAACACTCTACATATGTCAGATACAGCACTCTACATAAGCAACTCTACAAATAGAAATATCAATACAAAGTAGGTCAAAAATGGATGTTACATATGCCCCATGGTTCACTGAAGATTCTTGCTAGGCAAACATCAATAACACCTTAAAGGTACCAAGCAGTCCCACCTTAAAGGTACCAAGCAGTCGAAAATAGTAAACACTTCATCCAGAGTTGAGCATGAAAAGAATACATTACAAAACACATTAAAACACTATACGCTCATACACTTCATTACCAAAACAAGACATAAGCAACATTATTCAATTATGTACACCTGTCATAACTGACTCATTTTGTGAAACAGTAAGTTGAGTAGTAAGCAAACTTTATATGTATTGCCAAGAATATTGAGTAGCATTTTGTAAGCATTCAAGAAATGTAGGTATACACATAAAAGTATACCCCCTACAAATATCGCAAGCAATTTGACATTGTACATGCAACACATCCTATAGCATGATTTTGAATTTACAAGGGAGGAAACTATCAATGCTGATTCTAATAATAGTAGTTCATTCTTTGATATTTACATAAACAAACATATTTAAACTGAACCTACTGTTCTTTTCTTACTGCCTTTATTTGAAACACAGTCCCTCTTTGAAAACTGTAGCAAAACACATACAACACTAACAGATATGAAAATAAAATAATTTTGCTACCTGCAACAGCATCTTGCACTGCATTTGACAACATTAACAAATTACATATCACATTAATCAATTGGCTGCCCATTTTGGGTTTTGGCAGTCTATTACAGACAGTTTTTATCCCCACTTTGGAAAGTCTTCTATGCTGCCCATTCTGTATTTAAGGCATTCCACATTTCTTTTCAATTTAACATCATTTGCTTGTAGCCCTTTCAGTACAGGGTTTCACATATTTTACAACAGGTTTTAGAATCAGAAACTTCTAAGATAGTAACAGCAATTTTGCATAGGTAACAACATTTTTATAAGAACATAAATTACAGTTAAATACAGTATGGTAGCTTCATAAGATAGATACATTATTTTATCTACAGCATAATATACATTTTTAGTCTGATATGATTTCTTCATTTATTCATTCCTAGGTACATACAGTTTGAGATCCACTACATTATGGACATCAAGGAACTTCTTCGACTCTGGGTAGATTAAATAGTTGGCATTGTTGTGAGGTGTGTCTTGTACTGTGAATGGCCCATTATATATACATAAATTTAGAAATTTCGTGGTTAAGGGGCTCCGGAAAGGCTCAAAATCATGAAAAGTTCAATTTTTACTTTTTTCGTTTTCTGAATCTGCAGACTATTACCTTTTAATAGATATATAATTTATTCAATTCCGAAGACTACAACTATTTTTAAATTTTTTTTGAAATGTGTTCTACGTGGGCGTGACCCACTGTGGCGCTGTTAAACTGCTGTCAAATGGTGTTATTATTAACGTCCGTGTTCATCAGGTACATTTTAGTGATGTGAGATAAAGTATGTGTTGTGGCTAACCTGTGATGGTTCAATATATATCGCTGGTGTGATTGTCGATTGTTTCATGTTTATTTACTCTGTCGTTATCTCGAAAATATTCGTAATTAATTCTGTTTCTTGAGTCTTTTTTTTGTTGAAGAATAGTAATGAGTAAAAGTAAAGTTATTAGAAATCCTCTGAAGGCTTTTAAGAGAAGGAGAAATGTTGGAAAGCCAAAGGTATGTGTTATTACTGTAAACAATAAAGACGATAACCAAGTGAGTGAACCTAACCTCTCAAGTACACCTGCCCATAGCAGTCAAAGTGGGAAAGAAAATACTTCACAGAAGAAGCTTGGTTCAAAGAGTGAAAACTATGAATGTTTTATGGGCGAATCGGATGTGAATGAAATATTTGATATGTCGGTTCTCAAAGGAATTTTTTCAAACTGTGTAAGATGTATTCATTGTAGTGAAGTTGGTCTGGACTCCATAATAAAGCACATAGGACTTGCTAGTGAAATACAACTGAAATGTGATAGGTGTTCATACATGACCACCTTTTGGAACAGTGTTGCAGTAACTGCAACTCAAGAAAATGGTAGCAAAATCTACGAACACATTAGATTTGTTTATTCCTTGTGTTCAGTTGGTAAGGGTGCTACTGCAGGTGCAATTTTCTGTGGCATCATGAATCTTCCAAATCCCCCAACCAAGTTTACAACCTATAATAAATTAATAGGGTCTAAAGTAGAAGATGTCTATATAGAATCTATGAAGAACGCTGTGGAAGAGGCAGTAATGGAAAATAATGGTAACAGAGATTTGACTGCAGCGTTCGATGGTACCTGGCATAAACGGGGACACACATCTCTTCATGGTGTAGTATCTGCCACCAGTATGTATACAGGGAAAGTTTTAGATGTAGCAGTAATATCAAAGTATTGTAGATGTCCACAAAAATATAAAGGTACACATGAAAATAATTGCAAAGCTAACTATAGTGGCAGTAGTGGAGGAATGGAAGTGGCTGGTGTTGCCAGTATATTCCAGCGTTCTGAGGCGTGTGATAAAGTGTGATATGTTAATTACCTTGGTGACGGTGATTCTAAAAGTTTCAAACATGTTCAAGGACTGAAGCCCTATGGTGATGAAGTTGTAGTGCAGAAATTTGAGTGTATTGGACACGTACAGAAGTGAATGGGAACAAGACTTCGGCGACTGAAAGCTTCGTACAAAAAACAAAAACTCAGTGATGGTAAAGGGTTGGATGGGAAGGGAAGGTTAACTGACAGTGTAATTGACAAAATTCAGAACTATTATGGAATGGCTATTAGGCAAAATACAGTGTCGATGAAATGAAGAAGGCTGTTTGGGCTCTTTTTTTTTCATACTTCTTCAACTGATGAAAATCCCCAACATAGCTTGTGTCCCAAAGAAGAAGACAGTTGGTGTAAATACTGTATAACAAAGGATTGCTAACTGGTGAAGTGTACACTTGTAAGCATAGTCTGCCTCATGCTATAATGGAGGTGATAAAACCTATTTTCAGAGACTTAGCAGCACCTGAACTGTTGAAAAAGTGTATTCACGGAAAAACTCAAAACCCCAATGAAAGTGTAAATAGTGTTATATGGTCGAGAATCCCCAAGACTGTATTTGTTGGAATAGAAACACTTCACTTTGGTGTGTATGATGCTGTTGCAATTTTCAATGATGGCAACATTGTAAGGTGCAAGGTATTTAGAAATATGGGAATGAAGATAGGTTCTAACATGGTATGAGCGATGCTTGCTTTAGACAAGGAACGCCTTCGGGCTGCAGAGAGGGCTGTAAAGAGTCTAGAAATACAAGCAAGAGTAAACAGGAGGAGGAACAAGAGGAAGCTGGAGGAGGAGTTTGCAGAGGATGAAGATAATCCATCCTATGGACCTGGAATGCACTAAAAAGTTAATCCAATCTTTGTGGCTCGATTCCCAAAACTTTTATTTTCTCATACTAATTACATGTTTTCTAAGGATCTTCCAAACATATTTGTTTCAAACTTTCAGTAAATGTTACACAGTACCTTCTGCATAATTTAACACAGCCTTTTTCCAAAAAAACTGTATATTTTTGAATATACAAATAAAAAATTGCAAAAAAAATGTTGTGAATTTTCATTACAATTGAAGAAAAATCATCTTTAATAACTGAACTAAAATTTTGTAAAATCCCTGTGTTAAGTTGTAGCCCATATTCCAATAAATAATCTGTAAAAAGTTCAACTTCCTACCTCAAATACTTTGTGACGAAAGATGTAATTTATAAGTGTTATTTTAACATTGCAAGTATAGGGCGTTACGGAGCCCCTTAAGTTCACTTGATTATTCATGGGTCTTCAGAAGAACATAGTCTCCAATTTTGAACATGGCAAACTTCAGGTTGCTATTGTGCATTTTAGATCTTGTTTTGGCTTTGTTTTTTCTTTTATCAATTCTTTCTTCTGGGCTAATCCCAAATCTGTAAACGGTGGGAACTCTAGTTTTTCCTCATTTAAACATTTGCTCTTGGTACTGAGCAGAATTTCCCCAAGTGTGAACTCAGTAAACCCATGAGGCAAGGTCTTCATTAATGTATTTAGTTTCTACACCATTCTGCTCCATTCCATCTTTCCAGGTTTTGAAATTAAATTGGGGCCATTATTGGGCAGTACTGCACTGGGTTTTCCAATGGTTCTCAAATACTGAATCATCCTATCAAATGCTGACATTGCTGTCACCTTTTTCAGGAGATACAATTTTATAAATTTAGAAAATACTTCCGAAATCACTTAAATACATTTACAATTACCAGAAGTTGTGGGGAGGGGTCCATACAGGTCCACAGACAGTATATCCATGGTATCTTTAGGTAACGTGTTCTGCATTGGGCCTTGATTAGTTCTATTGGTTACCTTAGCTATCTGGCAGATGTCACAAGACCTAATACGTTCAGTTACCTTTCGACTCGTACTGTTGGCAATCACTATAACACTAGCCAATTTATCTAGACAGTCCTTTGGCCCAATGCTAGTGAAAATAATCTGACATCTGTATCAAATTGGGTAGGCCAACACACCATCCATTCTTCAGTAATGAAGCCTTTCCTCTTATACAAGATACTTTTAAAAATCAAAATTTACTTATACAGATTTCCAATTTGGTTGCTCATTTTGATGATATCGCATGGTTTTGCAAATCTGTTCAAATTCATTTTTTCCTGATCTTCTTCATGTAATTAATTTGGAAAGTTCCATCACCATTGCATTCCTTGGGTACTTCATCAGTACCATTGGGACAATTCATTGCCACATAATTTTTTGTACCCTTTACATAGCAGATTTCATAATTAAATTGTCGCAGGTATAAAGCCCATTGGGTGAGCCTGCCATTTAGAAGGCAACAACCTTTAAGGAATGTTTGAGCTTTGTGGTCAATGTGTGATGATCGTAAAACCCCACCAATCTATAAATTTCTTTAGGTCCCATAATATGGCCAAGGCTACCTCCTCTGATATGGTATGGTTCCTTTTGTTTCCTGTCAATGCCCTGCTGGCAAAAGCTATAGTTCTATGTGCTAAATTTCCTGTACTATTTATCTCCTGGAAAATTTCAATACCAATCCCATAGGTGCTACTGTCAGTATTCATATTGAAAGTCTCTGACAGTACTGGGTGATGTAAAACATTATAATGTCAAAGTTTAATCTTTAAAGATTCACAATCCTGCCGACTCTCATCTGTCCAAACAAAAGCACTAAATCTTTTTATAGATTGTTCAAGTGTGGATTGTTGAAGGGTTTCCCCTTAACAAATATTGTGTAAAATCCACACCAACCTAAAAAGGCTTACAACTGTTTCCTATTTTTTGGTGGGGGAAATTTTTCTAAGGCACGTAGCTTTCTCCAGGTCCTTATTAATGCCGGTAGTAGTAATTATATGGCTCAAGAATTTAATTTCTAATTTTACAAGTTCACATTTCAATAATTTTAAAGTGATGCCTCCTGCTTGAAGAGCAACAGTTTGGAGCTTTTTTTGCCAGTTTTCATTGGAGATAAATAAATCATCTACATAAATAGTTAACCTGAAACTCAACTCCGCTCCTAACACAAAGTCCAGAGCTCTAATAAACACGGCCAGAGAGGTATTCAGTCCAAATGGAACTACTTTGTATTGATAACATTTCCCGGTAAACAGGATTGCTTTATATTCATTCGATTCTAGACTTAATGGGATTTGCCAGTACCCAGTAGTCATGTTGAAGCTGGTTAAACACCTCATTATGAAATTTTTGCAACATTTTGTCCACATTTTCAGGCCTGTCCTCCTCCTCTTTTTACTTTGTTCAGAGTTTGTGCATCAATGGCAACATGTACTCCTCCACCCTTGTTTACAATGATAAGTGGACTGATATATTCGCTGTTACTGTGTTCCATCACTCCTCATTCCATAATCTTATCTGTTTCATTCTGTACGGCCTGTTTTTTTAGAAAAAGGTACCGAATACGGTTCCACAAAGAAAGGACCATGATCCAGAGTAGCAATACAGTATCCAAAATTGTGAGCCAGTCCGGGTTAGCCGAAAATGATCGACTGTTGCTTTCTAAGATAGTAATAAATTCCGCTTTCTCAGGGCCGGCCAGAAATTCTACACGCGTGCGGTGCTCCTGCACATGTGCAACTTCCGGGTCACAGCGTGCATGCCGCAGCCACCAGCGTTCATGTACTGCATGTTTCTATGCACAGATGTCGCTTTGTGCACTTGCTGGGGTACTCTGTACCAGCACATTCTAGTGCTCTTTCCACAGCTTGCAAGCCAACCATGGGAAGGTATTTTGCGTATTAAAACATTTAAAATACTGTCACAGTCTACTCATTGAGACGTCTACTTTTACGTTACCAGTTTAACCTAGTAAGACAAGTAATACAGTTAACAACCGTGCGTTTTTATTAAGGCAGCTTGACTGACGGCACGCAAATACGCGTAATGTTTTTGATCTAGTACTTAAGAAAGAGAGCAATTAGCGACTTACAGCGAACCTTATTCATGATTTCAAATAACATTAAACTAATGCAAGGTTTCCTATAACTAATTCTTGGTGCCCTCTGTTACACCCACATAATTTCTGTCTCATTGACCTCTGAACAGAATGATAACTGCAGACCTCTTGATAACCTGCTATTTCAATACTATCAGTTCCGTCTAAAATCTGCATAATAACAGACAATTAGATGAAGGTTATTGTTTATCGACGTCAGCTGAGCGTAGCCCTTCACACATTAAAAAAAACCCTAAATGTAAGTATACATTGGAACAATCGGTTTAATGAGCAATTTTCCTGATAATAATGTACCATGGAGCAGAATGATGCAATAATGCACAGTTAGTAAACAATAATTTTTAATTATGAAAGGAATAAATCCAAACACGTTTATCACTGGTTATGAGGAATGATATAGTTAATATTGGGCATAAAATATCAGCTCATTGACGAACGCAAGCAGTTGTGTAGATTTTCATCACTTATGCTTGACAGAAGCCTTGATTTATTCATTTTCATCACCCAGAAAAACCTTTCACAAACATATGTCAACCCAAACATGGACATAAGTATCACAGCATCTTTGTGGAGGCGTGGAAATTCTTGTTGTGAAAAATTTTTGTAGAATTCTTTTGAACTTCCCACTGCAAAGAACTTGTCCTTCAGTCTTGTATTGCACTGTAGGTCGATCAGTTCGATCTGTAGAACATTCGAAGCATCTTCAACTGACGACGAGAACGGTTGAGCAAAGAGGCGAATGGCAGGAGACAAACTCGTATCATCTGCAAATTGTGCTCGAAATTGTTCCTTAATTTTTACAATTATTGATACGTATTCTTGAAATCTAGCACTTTCATGGACCAGTCCAAGAGTCGGGAAATGTGCAGTGTTTTCTGTCATTAGCTGGCCCTCCCAAAGCGCAAGCTTCCTTTCAAAGGCATTTGCTTTTTCCAACATGTCAGAAATTAAATTATCTTCACCTTGCAAACTGACGTTCAGGCTGTTCATGTGAGACGTAATGTCCACAAGAAATGCAAGGTCTGATATCCAACAAGGGTCTTCCAACATAGGTTCACTTTTTCCCTTCTCATGTAAGAATGTTACTATGACCAAACGTAAATCAAAAAATATTTTCAGCATTTTACCTCAACTGATCCAGCGTACTTCAGTATAGTAAGCTATGTCGCCGTACTCCGCTCCTAATTCCTCCAAGAACCGCCGAAACTGGCGATGCTTATGCCCATGTGTCTTCAGGTAGTTTATAGTATGCTCAGTAATTTGCATGACGTTTGCTAAGGTTACTGATTTTGCACAAAGCGCCTCTCGATGCAGAATGCAGTGAATTCCATACGTCCCATTTGTGCGCCCTAGCTTTTGGCACATCCGTGCTATGAGTCCTCTCCGATGGCCTTGCATTGATGGTGCTCCATCTGTAGTCACTGAGACTAACAGATTCCAATCCATACCGACACCATCAATCACTTGCTCGACAGCTTGAAGTAAGTCCGCACCTGTAGTAGTCCCTTTCAAAGGTACTGAGTCCAAAACGTCCTCTGTTACACAAAGTGCGTTATCGACAGCTAGTATGTATATCAAAACTTGGGCTGTATCTGTAAGATCTGTTGCTTCATCGAGTATAACAGAGAAAGCAACAGATTCTTTGGCTTATTTATTAGCTGCCTGTGCACATTTCCAGCCATAGCACTGATACGTCTTTGTCACTGTTCGTTTGGATAGACTGATTTCTTGAACCCTGCTGACGTTCGTGGGACACACAAGTTCTGCTGCATCATTGAGACACCCTTTCACAAACTCCCCTTCGTAAAAGGGTTTCCCAGATTGTGCAATTCTTCATGCGATTTTAAAACTTGCTTGCAGTGAAGATTTAGTGTGGTTGTCATTCTGGAAAATTGAAAACAGTACATTGTACAGCATACAGTAAAATAGACATAAATGTAACACAAGAAACTAAGAAGTATCAGTTACTCTGACGTACTGTAAATTCGAGTTTGTGTCTCATCCATTTTCTTAAGGACATTTAATTTTGCTTGCCGTACTTCACTGTTGAGTACACTACACTCGTCTTTGTGATATGTATTGTAGTGTCTTTCAATTGAAAACTTACGTTGGCTGCCTATTATTCGGTGACACAGCAAACACTGAGTTTTCACCAGTGGCTACAAAAAAGAATTGCAGTACCCAGTCATTTTTAAACAACTGACAACATAGATCTACATCTACATACATACTCCGCCATCCACCATACGGTGCGTGGCGGAGGGTATCTCGTACCACAACTAGCATCTTCTCTCCCTGTTCCACTCCCAAACAGAACGAGGGAAAAATGACTGCCTATATGCCTCTGTACGATCCCTAATCACTCTTATCTTATCTTTGTGGTCTTTCCTCGAAATATAAGTTGGCGGCAGTAAAATTGTACTGTAGTCAGCCTCAAATGCTGGTTCTCTAAATTTCCTCAGTAGCGATTCACGAAAAGAATGCCCCCTTTCCTCTAGAGACGCCCTGAGACTCCCACCCGAGTTCCTGAAACATTTCAGTAACACTCGCGTGATGATCAAACCTATCAGTAACAAATCTAGCAGTGTGCCTCTGAATTGCTTCTATGTCCTCCCTCAATCCGACCTGATAGGGATCCCAAATGCTCGAGCAGTACTCAAGAATAGGTCGCACCAGCGTTCTATAAGTGGTCTCCTTTACAGATGAACCACATCTTCCCAAATTTCTACCAATCAACCAAAGATGACCATCCGCGGACCTACCACATTTCCCTGGGGCACTCCAGATGATACCCTCACCTCCAATGAACACTCACCATCGAGGGCAATGTACTGGGTTCTATTATTTAAGAAGTCTTCGAGCTACTCACATACTTGGGAACCAATCCCATATCATCATACCTTAGTTAGGAGTCTGCAGTGGGGCACCGAGACAAACGCTTTCCCAAAGTCAAGGAATATGGCATCCGTCTGATACCCTTCATCCATGGTTCGCAAGATTTCATGTGAAAAAAGCGCAAGTTGCGTTTTTCAGGAGCAGTGCTGATTCATGGACAGCAACTTCTCTGTCTCTAGGAAATTCATTATATTCGAACTGAGAATATACTCAAGAATCTTGCAATAAACCGACGTTAAGGATATTGGTCTGCAATTTTGAGGATCTGTCCTTCTACCCTTCTTATATACAGGCGACACCTGCGCGTTTTTTGCAATCGCTCGGCACTTTACGTTGAGCAAGAGATTTGCGATAAATGCAAACTAAGTAAGGAGCCAGTGCAGTAGAGTACTCTCTGTAAAACCTAATTGGAATCCCATCAGGACCTGGCAATTTATTTATTTTCAACCCATTCAGCTGCTTCACAACCCCAGGGATGTCTATCACTATGTCCTCCATACGGGAATCTGTACGAGATTCAAACGGCGGTATGTTTGTACGATCCTCTTGCGTGAAAGATTTCTCAAATGCTAAATTTAAAATTTCAGCTTTCGTTTTGCTGTCTTCGGTTGTCAGGCCAGACTGATCAGTGAGTAACTGGATGGAAGCCTTCGACACGCTTACCGATTTTACGTAAGACCAGAATTTCCTTGGGTTTTTAGCTAGATCTTTTGCTAAGGTATGACGGTGGTAGTGGTTGAATGCTTCGCGCACCAACCTTTTTACAGCAGCACGAATCTCTACTAACTTTTTCCTGTCCTCATTCTCCCGATCTTTCTTGTACCGCGAGTGTAACTGCCTTTGCTTCCTGAGCATTCTCCAAATTGCGCTGTTAAACCTCGGTGGGTCTTTTCCGTCCGTAACCAACATTTTCGGCACATACTTGTCCAATGCGTGATTTACAATGTGTTTAAAATTTGCCCGTAATACTTCCACATCCATCGTACCGGAAGTCAATGAAGTCAGTTCATTTACGAAGTGGGATGCTAACAACTGCTTATCTGCTCTTTCTAGTAAGAATACTGTGCTAGCCTTCTTGACCGACTTTTTAACTTTCGTAACCATAGTCGTAATGACAACATCATGATCACTAATCCCTGTCTCAACAATGACACCGTCGATGAGGTCTGGTCTGTTCGTGGCTACCAGATCTAAAATATTTCCATTACGCGTTGGCTGTCGATTTAGCTGCTGAACACAGTTTTCGGATAATGTGTTCAAAAGTAATTCACACGACGGCTTGTCTGTACCACCTGTAATGAATCCATAGAGATCCCAGTCTATACTAGGTAGGTTGAAGTCGTCTCGACTAATATAGCATGATCCGGGTACTTCTGCAATACAGAATGTAGACTCCCTTTGAATGATTCTAGAACTGTCACGGTGGAACCTGGTGGCCGGTAATAACACCCCACAATTATTTCCCATAGCCCTGTTAAACGTGTCCAGATAACTTCACAATTACACTCTACTTCGACCTCAGTAGACACAACTGTCAACTGCAATGAAGACACCACCTCCTACGGTGTCTAATCTGTCTTTCCGATACACGTTCCAACCCTCACTAAATATTATGACATGTCCACATTTCGCTGCTCAACGTCTATGCGTGACTAGAAGTCAGTGTGGATAGGTGTTGGTTTCGAATGCCAATTACACAAAACACTTTTGTCTCCTGGTTTCAGTTTGTCATCTCATTGCTGGTTAAAAATGACGATTTCTGACGTTTCATTGTGCTTAGTTAACCATCCGATCAAGTGCTGCGTTCGAATATCCGGGAAACACAAAACTTTATGGCAAATCATTTCGAGTTTGAACTTGCATACTCTTCGTTACTTGTGACTGAAACCATACTTGACATATTTCTTCTTTACTTGTTAGATTGCATTCCCGGATAATAGTGCAGTGAGAAAACTTTCGTCGTGTCATTTAAAGGAGGATGCTGCTTTCTGAGGTTTCATTTATTACAATAAGTTTGAATATGCAAGCGTAATGGCTGTGTAATGTCCAATAACATGTTTTCTGGTATTTGCATTATCGAAGTGTCAGTTTGCATGTAAACTGATGGTCGCACAGAGCAGTTGTCTCTTGTGGCCTCATGCAGTGAACATTTTGTACAGGCAAAGACTGTACCGAAAACAGAGCAGAGGAACAATGTTACGAGGACTGATTACAAATCAGGCGAAACACAATTCAGATCGTTCCGTAAAGTTGGTCCGTTCTTTTAAACCCGAGGACCGAACCACTGAATTTATGCGGCTGCACGCCATAAACTTTATGGAACAGTCCTTACGCCGCAAAAACATTAAGATGGACGACAACTGAGATCGTTCAGATGATTTTGAGCATGATAGTACTTGTTAAATACATGTGCGTATGCTATGAGGCCATAAAATGTCACACACACACACAGTTTTTTTATGGGGGTGGTGTTGCCAAGTTGGTGTTTATCTCTCACATGTTTTGAATAAATTGTTGTCTATGTGTCAGAAAGTTTCAGTGTTTGGTGAGGCTGAATGAAGAAAACTGCCGGTAACTGCAGTGAAATTTTTTTGCCTGCATAGCAGGAAAGTGTCTGTTTGAAAACCAGGAGATGGGATTCTTCTTGTGTGTGACCTCTGGCAGTGAAGCTGCAGACAGAGACCAGTATTAGCTGCAAGAAGCCTGTTTTGTAGTGGAGGTGAGCGACTGGTTAGGTGTTGCGTGCCGAGAGCAAAGGAGCTGACTTGCAGGAATGAGTGTGACAAAATGTGACAATGTAATTCTTTCAGAGGTTGTATAATGCTATTTGTAATGGACGATGAATGAAGATTTTCTTATGAGGGGGATAGAACAGATGTACTGCAATTTAATACATACACACAATTGTGCACTGTTTTGTACTTTGGGAGGGGGAATACGGTAGGTTTGTTTCAGGACAGATTTGTATTCGCAACAGTTGTTTCCTCGTGTGGGTGTTTTCCTCATTCTGTGTGCTGTGTGTTTGCAGCAGAGAGTGGCAGTTTGTGTGTTTTGTGCAGGAGCCCCTCTGCAGAGGAGAGGGGCAGGAGGCTGGTCCAGGCAGCTCAGCAGGGGGCAGTGGGGGAGCTGAGGGTGCTGATCGCCGCAGGGGCCCACGTGGCGGCGAGGGGCGGGGGTGGGCAGACCGCCCTGCACTGGGCAGCGCGCAGGGGAGGCGTCGAGGCGGCGAGGCTGCTGGTGGGGGCGGGGGCGGCGGTGGACGCCAGGGATGATGACGGGTGGACGCCGCTGCATTACGCGGCACTCAGTGGCCACGCAGAAGTGGCGGCTGCGCTGCTCGACGCGGGGGCCGGCAGGGGGGCCACAACTCGTGGTGGGGAGACAGCGCTGGACATCGCCAGGCGGTGCAACCGGAGGCGGCTGGTGGAGATGCTGTCATGAGGCAGCCCGTCCAGCGAACTCTGTGCAAAAAAAACAGGAACTGAAACAATTTGTACGAGAGCAATATTCATAATTTTTAAATAAAGATCGAAAAAACTCAATCCAATTGTGACTCACTAATTTCAGCCCTCCTCGAGTAACATACAGCACACAAATACTCTAAGCAATGCTGTAGCAAAACTGAGACAACGCCAGATAAAAGTAAAATAATTCATATAACAATGGACAATCCTTCTCTCAAGAAAAATCTCACGAGTACACTTCCAGACTAAACTTGGCAAAAGTTAACAGTTCATTGTGAACAAACACAACTGCTCTATAATATCTGATCACTGAAAAGTATTTCACAGCAGTCTGCAAGGTGCTGCATCAGACTATTCTAATCTGCAACATACCGAGATTAATGCTACATCAGTTCTATCACCAGAATTTTCGCTCCTGATATCAGACTCAATTTACTTCTCCATATTCAGCAAACATTCTACTCTACCGTACCTGTTGTGTTTAATAACAATGAGATATTAGTAGCAGTATTCACACTACATAATGCGACTATCATCTGGAACCATACAGTCAGTCCACATTTAACTAAACACAATCAGACCACAACATGACACACATACAAAATGTGAAGGAAATCCTCCTGGTACTGTTGTCTGTACTTGACGTAAAAGATTGCAACGAGCAAAGTAATTCTAGTTGTATTCGAGACAGAACACTGAGCCCGAGTTTCAGCACACGAAAGCAATTTCGCAACGACGCACACGAGTCTCGACACTCATCGGTCACAACGGCAAAGCTGAGACGGTAACGCAAGTCGTGGAGCTACAGGTAATAAAATTACTCTTACTTTGACTCGTACATCGAGTAAATAAGTGCAGTGGAGAGTGTACGCCTGTCAACTCAGCTGCTGTCGCCTCACTCCACTCCCTGCGGCCGCAGCTGACGCAGCTCGCCGCTCCCCGCCAGTCCGTGGCTCCTGCCACAACTGTCAGCCGCCTCTCTGCTTGTGAGGCGCCAGCAGGCAAACGGCAGAACAGTCCGTGAGGACGTCAGTCAAAACTTCACTCACAAAGAGTACTGACAAGGCGCAGAAGAAATGCCCAGACACAACATTGCCTTCACGAATCTTTTCAACAGTAAAACTTCTTCTCCGAGACCGTCGTTGTTAACGTCTACACTGTAGGAAGATTCGTCGTTTCCCACAAGCTCTTGGACCGGAGAATCGTTTTCGCTTACGTAGTTCCACAGGAAACTGAATGTCTCCGTGTTGTGTGTGGCTGCACGCGGTACAGTCAAGTTCCCTACAGCTGTGTAATAACGTCGCAAACATTTAGCTGAAAACTGTTCCTCGAGCTATGGTTTAAATCGTCCCCTGCTGCTTCATCAACAAAGCGTTTTCTTCTGCCTTGCCGTTTCTCTCCGTTATCATCAATCATTACATTCAGTTCAGGTGACATTCCAATATTTTCTGCTACTTCGCAACTTCCTGCGTAAATAGTATCCCATCATTTCTCAGCTGATTTAATTCTTCTGCGAGACTCTTATTACTACTACTTGAAACATACGTTTCTCCGGTTTGAAGTACAACTTTACGTATGTTTATTGTAGCCAATAATTTCAAATACTTCTGAATGCTCCTTAGTTCAATATGTTGCTCCCGCAGTCCAGGTTATTAGCAAGTTCAACCGCCCATTGTAATCCTGGGAATTTCTCGGCAAATGGATGCGTGGCACCTACCCACACAGACCCTCTCGTTGCCGATATTTTGTTTTTAAAACTTTCCGTAGCAGCCACTTCCATTTTAAATGAGTTTCTTAGAAACAGCAGTTGTACTGGAGACAGAGGAGAAACGTCATCGGGAAGTATCGCAGTTAACTCGAGTGCTTCTTTTTGTCACGTCTTCCCCACATGTGGCACATGTACGCTGAAGTTTCGTTGCTCTGTGTGCGACTATGACTTCCATATCAGGCACAATCTTACACGCCTCCGCCGTGATATTAAACGCTCTTTATGGAGGTAACAGAGAGTCATGTTATGCATCTCGCCGTAAGTTCGGCACGCGCTTGACGCCCTCCACCTGGTGTTGCCTGCTACTGCGGCTCACTGGAACGGCACAGCACGCCACAGCAGAGGGGAAACAGCCCAGAACTCCGTCCCCTTTCCTCGCATCGTCAAACACGCTGCAATTCACTGCTCATATCGCTCAACAACCGGACGCCAAATAGTCTGAAACGTGTTCCTGTTTAAACTCGTGTATGTAAATGTCTGGTTGGTATCTGAGAAGTTTATTTTGGTATGTAAATAGGTTAATCTCAGAGCAGGGCTGCAGAACTGTTTTAAAATTAAATTTTGAGCGGAAGTATGTGAAGCACATGCTACACGATGCGAAATCCAGTCTGACCACCACATCCGACAACTCGCCTGCGAGAGAGCATGGCGTTTTCAATGAAACTTATAAGTGCTATGTGATTGCAAAGCAAATGACTCAGGTTAAAATGTTGCCACTGAATGTTGTTAATGTTTATCTTTAGCCGTGCAAAAATCACTGAACTAGCAGTTTTACGGTAATTACAGAGCAAATGAACACAAAATTTTACGCATCCAACTTTGTGTTGAAACCGTTTCAAAACTCACTAGGTAACACCTGTCGCAAATCATCTACCGATTTGAAACCTCTGAAATGATGTACTTTCACAGATATATCCCGACAATTACACTATCTGACAGTGGGCAATGGTAATTAAATATGTTGGCCTACCTCTGCAAACGAAAGGGTCGTTTGTTCTGCAGCCTATTCACTATTAACATAATGACAGAGCTGTCAGAAACCAAATTTCACTTGCCCTACCTGTGACCGATATGCAATGCATTCAGTATCATATCACGTTTCATATTTGTGTTTCTGCAGCACACAACTCGTGATGTGCAACGCAAGTAAGCAAACACATTCATAAAGCTAAGGAATCAAAAAAGAGAAACTGAAGTTAACGACTGACAAATGAGAAAAAAGGATTCCAAGTATAAGTATGCTTCATTAAGCCACATCAACAATACACCCTTTCATGAATTTCTCACAACTACACATGTCAACACACTCACTGGTGCGACGCGCTCACATACTAAGAGTAAAATACTTAAAACGACTCACCACGCAGGAACTGGAGAATTTATTGTCATTTCGCGCGCTGCGTTGACAGCTACAGTGCTGTGCTATAATGCAAAACACATTGTCCACCTTGCCACCATGATTGTTTACATCGTTTCATATTTGAAATATTTTGTCACCTTGGCACCATGATTGTTTACATCGTTTCATATTTTAAATATTTTGCGTTATGTTATTAGTTTCGGGGTAATTTCTACATTTAGTGTTTTTACTGATACGTCTGTGGTTGACAGCCTCCAGCTGTTCCAGCACAATATGTCTCCAGAACTGAGTCTGAATGCAGTGCTGCACGACCCACACCCTACATGAGAAAATAATTACGAAATATTATCAGCCCAGTATATGTTTACTTACAGCTGCACAGTAAAGGCTGATACTAGGAAAAATATTTTGTTTTTATCGCATATCCAGTTATAGAACAGTTCTTACAGGTGGCGACAATCTCTAAAAGACTACAGAACAATCAGGTGAAGAAAGGTTCAACCGTAATTTCGAAAATGTAATTCAAATGACGCAACGGATATCTAATTGTGCAAAAAATGTCTTAGAGGTGAAGTGGAAAAATAATTAACATAATAATCGGTGTTGAGCGAACTGCCGTACAAGAAAATGAAAAAATCTACAAAGTAATGGAGCTAAATAACTACAAATATTCCAGATTTTAGTTTTAGACCTCTTTCCTTCGGCAGATTCTTATAATACAGCGTTGTATGTATGTCTGTTTTCACCTCTGCAACTGAATGTAGCCCAGTCAACTGGTTGTTGTCCCACAACGAAACTGCGGAAGATCTTTTAATTACGTGTTTTGGCCTACTAAATAATAATTTCGTTGTTGCTGCCTTGTGGCACACTGGCTTCACAACGAGAGATCCAGAAAGCCTCAAAATTTTCACTCTCTTCTCAGATTTTCGTTCGTTTCACGAAGACTATCTACATCTACATCTACATTGATACTCCGCAAGCCACCCAACGGTGTGTGGCGGAGGGCACTTTACGTGCCACTGTCATTACCTCCCTTTCCTGTTCCAGTCGCGTATGGTTCGCGGGAAGAACGACTGTCTGAAAGCCTCCGTGCGCGCTCTAATCTCTCTAATTTTACATTCGTGATCTCCTCGGGAAGTATAAGTAGGGGGAAGCAATATATTCGATACCTCATCCAGAAACGCACCCTCTCGAAACCTGGCGAGCAAGCTACACCGCGATGCAGAGCGCCTCTCTTGCAGAGTCTGCCACTTGAGTTTATTAAACATCTCCGTAACGCTATCACGGTTACCAAATAACCCAGTGACGAAACGCGCCGCTCTTCTTTGGATCTTCTCTATCTCCTCCGTCAACCCGACCTGGTACGGATCCCACACTGATGAGCAATACTCAAGTATAGGTCGAACGAGTGTTTTGTAAGCCACCTCCTTTGTTGATGGACTACATTTTCTATGCGTTTCTCGGAGTTGAAAACCCAGCACAAAATTACAGCAGCCAAACTCTTCTACAAAACGCACCAATCAGGTCTGATTTTGTGACGAGCGGTGACGGCGCTAGAGCGCGCTGAAGAACGGCGACTGCCGAAAGTTCGGAACGCTCCTTTAACGGCCGTCATCTGTTGTTCTCTGCTATTCCGGCACACTGCAACGGTACGGCACGCTTCAGCAGAGGGGAAACAGCCCAGAACTCCGTCTGCGTTCTTCCCATCATCAAACACAACGGCATTCACAGCATATATGTTGTGATAAAAGTAAAGTGATATCTTTTGAAACGTGTTCGTATTTATTTAAACTCGTCTTTTAAAGTGTGTCTGGTATCTGAGTAATTGTTGAAATTTGATACCGAAATACGTAAATCTCAATACAGTGCAGCAGAACTGTATAAAAATGTAAGTGAAGGACACGCTACACGATGCGAAATCCCCTGTAGCCAGTTCATCAGACAATTTGCCTGCGAGAGAGCAGGCCGTTTTGAATGTAATTTATATACGCAGCTTGTCTACAAAACTAATGACTTAGATTAAAATGTTGGCCCTGGATACTGTTAATCCTTATCTTTGGACATGGAAACAATGACTGTACCAGAACTGCTTTTGTATTTGTAGTACAAATAAACATAGAATTTAACGCATCTGAGTTTGTGTCAAACTGCTTAAAAATTGACAAATAACACCTTTCTGAAACAATTTACCGATCAGAAACGTCTGAAATGATATGATATCTTCACAGATGCATTCTGGTGTGTGGCGGAGGGTTCTCTGAGTACCACAGGTGTTTCAGCCTTTTCCTGTTGCAGTCGCGAATGTGTTGTAGTCTCATCAAAAAGTTGGAAATCGACTGAAAAACTTTACGCCCACAAGAGTAAACAGCTTTCATAAGTTTCATCTCAAAGTATCAGTTCCACTTACGATTAGCAGAAGTACCGAGCGCATCCTTCACGTACTTCCGTTCAAAATTTAATTTTTATACAGTTCTGTTGAACTGTATTGAGATTATGAAACTGCATTGTCCTCCTATTTCCAAAAAGCTCCTTCACAACTTTAGTGGACAAGGTTCATTCTCACGCTAGGCTTACTGTAACTGAGGAACCAATCGAAAATGGAGCTGAAATTCTGCCGTTTGTATTGACATGCTTCCCATGTATCAATGATTTCGGAACGGAGGACTCTAGAATATTCGGTAAGTAAAAGGCCGTGCCAGGTTAGTCCTCAGGGACGGTGCGAGAAATATCTTTGGACTACTCGTCTGTTAAGAGCTCTGTCTGGTTTTTCGTCCTTTGGCGACAGATCGACGTTGGGCGGCCATTGCTCCCAGAATTCACTCAACTCGTGACGTGTTTATTACAACCGATCCAGCGCCGTCACGCATGCAGCACGCTATAATCTGGAGAACTTGGCCTTGAATTGTTCTCACTGTCTCTACGTGGTATTAGTTAACTGCAGGAGCGTCTACCGAAAGTTCTCAGAACTAATCTCGCTTATAAGCAGTAACAATGGTCACACAGCAGTAGGGACGGAAAGCTGCGTGAAACGCGAAGTCAGTAGCAACGAGATTCTAAATTCCGGTCGCAACGTAGGTCGTAAAGAGAGGTCGACCATTGGTGTTTAAAGCAGTGAAAAGTAGGATTGCATTAGAGAGATCAGTGGAGATCCCTAATGTAAAATAATTTTGTTTCAAGACAAGCGTTAAAGTTAGATCAAATGTGGTAATGGAACGCTTCTATAGACTCAGCAGCAACAATGGTGGAACAGTTTGAGGGAAACCTGGAGAATGTTTCGCGTGAAATTGCTGGCCATTTTAGGTGGAAACTTTATCCTGCCATCTATACAGGGAGACAGGTGGCTAAAAATGGTGGTAGGGCCAGAAAATCATAATACACTGATCCAAGTACTTTACGCAAAAACTACCCCGAGCCATTAATCTGAGAACCCACTGGTGAACATAACATCTCAGACCTGTCGGTAACAAAGAGACTCGAACTTTTCGAATCTCTTGGGGTAGAATTGGGAATCGGCGATGACAAGGCCGTTACAGCATCACTGAAGACGACTGTAAACAGGAATACAAAGAAAGGTGGGAAGGTCGTTCTGCCTAGCAAGAGCGACAAGAAACAGGCTTCAGACTACCTGAGCAGTCAGCACCAAAATTTCCTCTGCAGTACTAAAAGCGTGGGTATCAATGGAAGAAGTTGAAGAGTATCGTACAGTACGCTGTAGGATCACAGCGATGAGTTTAAGGCACTGATTTCCATACAAGTGCGCCTCGGCGCACGCCCGAAAACGAGAGAACAGTCTACAGAAATGGCAGAGATCCGAATGTCAACAATGAAACTCGAGCCACAGAAAGAGTTCTTTGTGGGAAGCGATCCACACCTGTAACATGTTGCGTTACTCTCTACGTGACGAAAACCTGCGTAAACATTCGGTCTGGTGGTTTAGGCAAAAATGCTTACGGCACTTTTATCCACGTACAAGTAGCTTCAGGGAGCGACATTTACGCCGCGGGGAAAGTCGCAGGTGGGGGCGTGACGCGGAATGTGTGCAGCGAATCCGGCCGAGGGCCGCGCATGCGCAGAAGCAGCGGGCAGGGCGGGAACAGGCGGTAGGGGCGCTGCATGCAGAGAGAGGGAGAGAGAGAGAGAGAGAGAGAGAGAGAGAGAGAGAGAGAAGACCGGCCATGCGACGGGGAGGCCGAAACTAAATCGGGATTATCACTTAGCATATAAAATCTGCAACACTGTTTGGCGATTCGAGCTCCAGTTCTACTCAACAGTTTAAAATTGAGCCGTGATTGCAGACACCAGCGTCCGGCTGGCAGTTAATGTCACGATATTACAAAGATATTTTCTCCCGATCTACCAGTAATTTCGCCATCGTATCTCAGCACTTCACATCTACCTAATGGCCGTATACGGTGTACTAACACTAAACACCATTTCGATAACAGTTGTTTCACTTATGAGACAAAACGTTACGTCGCATTATAAAATTTCTGCTGCAAACTTCAGCCATACGCAGTGTCATAACAATAACAAACTACACAAGTATGTGAAATACGGAAATGTTTTCATTACTCGAAGTATGTCGGTACAAAATCCCCCTGACCTAACGCTGTCTCCAGCACACGGCAGGCCAGTTTCCAGCCGAGTACGCAGCCAGACCGCCCGACACACACTGCCTGGTACTGCCGTGAAAGGAAGCAACACCTGTGCTGTCGGCAACAGACCTATAATGAATATGGTTGTACCAATACTACACAAGTTGATTGCATTTGTCAAATTCACGACTACACCCACATTTATGGCGCAGACTTCTAGAAAATTGACACAGCAAATAGGACACCCTGTTTCCATTTCTCATTTAAGTGCCAACACGAGATATTTCTGCATTATGGGCATTTTCCAAAAAGCGTGAGAATCCAGTTTAATGGCAATATCATCTCCGGAATCCAATCGAGGGTGGAACGGAGTGGAGCGCAGTAGAAACAGACCGACATTTCACCACCACTTACACACGTAACTTCATTACCGCATCCTACACAATGCAGGAAGGCCATCCTTGCATAAAATATTGCCCGGTTTCGGCCGACAGTTGTGAATTCTGTATGTCTGCAGAGACGCCCACACGGCCGTACCTCTTTAATACACCGACTCTCGTCCGCCGACCCAAGTTTTGTTGTTTCGCGTCCTCTGCTATTTATACCCAACATTGCGGTAGTAACTGCATTAATCATTTCGTACCACGTCGCACGCAATCTTCCACACCGTCGCCGTGGTACTGAACTCTCTGTGTAGAGGTGACACAGCGCACTCCTGTACCCAGTTGCTGCCTGTAGCGAGGTGTGAGAGGTTACGGCAAAACACACACCGTGGTCTCCAGAACTCAACGTAGTGCCGTCAAGTCGATCTCACGTCGTACACAATTCGCGCCACGCTCACTGTTTACACGTTTCGTCATTTATCCATAGCCACAGCTACACTACGCGCAGCAGAGAATAAATCCTTACCATCATCTGATGAGCGTAATTCCTGTTCAAAAAATTCTTCGCATTCAGTCTCGCCACCCAGGTCATAGGGAGTGCCGTGAATGTTTCGCAGCTTGCTACGGAGATTTAGGATTGGCGCCAACTGAATGCATCAAAATGAAACACGCACCAATGGCAAACACCTGTAAGGACTGTGTGAAGAACAAAATTGTTGTTAACCTCTCAGATGAGCGTTTAAATAGTGCAGTATGTGGTTCGTTGGGACTGAAATGCTCGATAAAACCGACTGCTGGTTCTCCGAAGTGAAGAAATCTAGGCAGTTACTCTCGTAAAGAAACGGCCAGCGATAGTGACGTAGATGACCAGCAAATGTTCCCGAAATAAATTTAAGAATTAAAATTTGCATGCCGCAAGTACGGAAAGCGTTGGTGTACGGTATGAAAGAACGTACTGAGAACTGGGTGGTGAGGAATGCTTACATACTGGTAGCCCTGATGGAAAGCAATCCGATGAATAGGGAGATGCAGAATAACGAGAAATCCGGTCGTTAATAATCGCGACGTTTAATATACACACTTTGGACCTATTCCTATGAAGCAATAGAAAAGTCAATCAGTGACAGAAACACCACCTTGTATGACATGGTTTCTGATATTACTAACGATATAAGGAGCGAAAGAATTTGTACCTTCACCAAGCTGGACTATCCGCTCCCAAAACATCGCAGAAATTCACGTCTAGAAAGATAATAAAGAAGGTACCGAGAAGAAGGTCTTAAAAGTATATAATTCATATTTAGGTGTTGGTACATCTTGCCTGATATGTAAAGAATAGGACCGCTGTTTACAGTGACTCTACCGTGAACAATGAAACCAGTCTCTGAATTTGCGATTAAAGGACGCTTTCATTGAGAGGCGTAAAGAAGCGGATTTGCAGTCAGTATCTGCACCCACATTTCTATACAAGGTATTATACATTATCATTCTGGATGGCTCAATGTTCATTGTTACCTGTGTCAATCGGCTGGAAAGTGCAGGACTTGTGCAAAGTAGTGACAGACTCATTGATATCTGGAAAAATGGCAACATGAGTGTTGTTACAGTCGTAATGCATCACGCTTTCCTTCCGCTTTCACAAAGCATATCGCTCTTCTTTATACATTTGTGTTTAGCAGATCGAAACGAAACTGAAAAGCCACAGTCTTTCCCAACCAGAATTAACCATCGAAGTGTTGCCAGAAAACAGTTCCACTCTTCCGCTAAACAGCTACTTTCTACATTCCGCGTCATACTCTGATAACAAATTAAGTTCAGCCTGTGTCACATCTGCAACGAAAAAAGTGTTTTCTATTTCTGGCGACAATTTTTTGGGGCCTTTCATCTTGCTACAGCTGCTTACGTCCGTCTGAGCAGCTGCCAGGGAGCGCCAGGAAACAGGCGTCACTGCGCACGCGCGGCGGCGACTACGTAGCAAGCCCGAGGTTCCTGTGAGCAGTTGCCAGCGCGTTCGTGCGCATGCGCAGAGCTGAATTCGCGTATGAGCAGTGCCCTCTCCCGCTCCTGGCCTCTTGAAACGCGGCTGTTTGCCGTATGAGCAGCAGCAGCGAGTAGCCAGATGCTACCCAGAAAACATTTTTAATAATGCCAGACTCGCGCATGCGCAGAGCAAGCTGAGTTACAGTGCGGGTTCATTCTCCACGTGACTCGTGTGTATGTTACGTGATATTGCCGGTCTCTCTTCCTTTACAGCTCCTACGTCAAATGAAAAGGAAACACATTTCTGTGTCTGGCAGCCATCAAGTGAATTAATATACATTCTCCTAATAATGAAAGATTAAAATAAGTTAGTAGGTTCATTTTTCTGATTTTGTATTATTTCCACCTTATTAGCAATCAACCATTAATGTCTTAATGAAGCTATTTCTGTCAGGTCTGTGGAGAAATTTGGATCTATTAATTTTTTCCGTTTATGAAGTTAAGTTTATTTGAAACGAAGTCTTTCGTTCCGCACTATTGGCGATAACAGGTATGAAGCTGACTAAGCAGGCATATTTGGTCAGTAGTTTTGAACTAAATGTTTTGTTTCAAATACACACATCAAATAAAGTTTTGCATCACCCCGGTTCCCAGATTTCCTGAAGACAGACGTTGGTTGTGGATATTGTATCACAGACACGGTCCCTTTGATTGTTCAGAGATGTTACTAAACTGTCCCAAAAGACGTAAACAACCGTGACTGAGCAGCGCCAATTAGACGGAGGGGGTCCGACAGCTGATGAGTTCCAGTCGTTCCACCAGGAAGGAGGTACACGGCTTGTGTTGTCTGTAGTTCAACCATGCCTAGACGGTCAATATTGCGGTTCGATCCCGTCCGCATTGTTACTTTGTGCCAGGAAGGGCTCTCAACAAGGAAAGTGTCCAGGCGTCTCGGAGTGAACCAAAGCGAAGTTGTTCAGACATGGAGGAGATACAGAGAGAGACAGGAACTGTCGATGACATGCCTCGCTCAGGCCGCGCAAGGGCTACTACTGCAGTGGATGACCGCCATCTATAAATTTTGGCTCTGAGGAAACCTGGCAGCAACGCCACCATGTTGAATAGTGCTTTTCGTACAGCCACAAGACGTTGTGTTACGACTCAAACTGTGCGCAATAGGCTGCATGATACGGAACTTCAGTCCGGACATCCCTGGCGATGTCCATCTTTGCAACCACGACACCATGCAGTGTCATTCAGATGGGCCCAACAACATGCCGAATGGACCGCTCAGGATTGGCATCACGTTCTCTTCACCGATGAGTGTCGCATATGCCTTCAACTGGACAATCGTCTGAGAGGCGTTTGGAGGCAACCCAGTCAGGCAGAAAGCCTTAGACACACTGTGTAGCGAGTGCAGCAAGGTGGAGGTTCCGCGCTGTTTTGGGGTGGCATTATGTGGGGCCGACGTACGCCACTGGTTGTTACGGAAGACGGCGTAACGGATGTACGAAACGTGAATGCCGTCCTCCGACCGACAGTGCTACAATATCGGCGGCATATTGGCGACGCATTCGTCTTCATGAATGATAATTCGCGCCCCCATCGTGCAGATATTGTGAATGACTTCTATCAGGATAACGACTTCACTCGACTAGAGTGGCCAGCGTGTTCTCCAGACATGAACGCTGTCGGACATACCTGGCATAGATTGAAAACGTTGTTTATGGACGACCCCACCAACCACTCTGAGGGATCTACGCCGAATCGCCGTTTAGGAGTGCTGCAATCTGGACCACCACCTCTGAAGGTCTCGCTGTATGGTGGTACAACATGCAATGTGTGGTTTTCGTGAGCAATAGAAAGGCCGGAAATGTACAGTTTCCAGAACTCTCGGAACCGAGGTGATGCTTTTAATATATAGAACGTAATAGTAAAAATGTTAACCAGATGTAATTACTTACCGAATGAAAGAAGGAGGTACTGGTTTCTGTGTGTTTAAAAGCGTTCTTTCGGGCAGAGCATCTTCATTTTGAAATAAAACACAGTTGTTGACAGAGAAAATAGTGGCAGCCAGATTAAATTCATAAATGTGCTGAAAAACAACAGGAGAACAATGCTATTAGTGCAGTTGATAAGGGAATCTGTAGACAGCATTGGAGATAGCAGAATGTAATGTTAAAAATGTAGCCAGATGTAATTACTTACCAGAGTAAAGAAGGTTCTCTACATCTGAAAGCCAGCTTTGCAGCAAGGCGTCTTCCCTTTGCAAATAAAACGCAGTCGATGGCAGAGTAAGTAAGATGCTCATTAACCTGCTAATAAAAAGAAGGCGAACAAACCCATTGCTACATTTCATACAGGAAGCGGTAGACAGCATTCGACGTTGCAGGACGTAATATTAAAATCGTTAATAAGATGTAATCGCTGTTATTTGCACTTCTGGATTTTGTGCGTACTATGTGTGACTCAGGCGCTAAGAGACACTTCTGAATCGCTTATCATTATTCGCTCGCAGTCTTTGCTCAGACCAACTATGTCGCTGGAAGGTGTGCTCGATTTTGTCATCGCTGCTGGAATGAAGGAAACATTTTTTTATTTTGTGACACTGCAGTCGCGCGTAGTTAGAGTCATTGTTGAATCAGACAGCCATGTGAAGGAAATTGAGATTTTTCATTAAAGATTGTTTAAGTTTCACTGTAAGGGTTTTTTCATCTCTGCCAATTATTTTTCTAACAATTGTGAGAGTAAGCATGTGACATAAATGTTGTCCTTTTTCAATGTTAGTGCATGTTGTAACATAAATTTCTTACAATTAATAATATATCAGATAATGTAAAAACAGTTTGTTACAGGCATATTTCACCTAAGAGCATTGTGCACATGTTCGGTCCAAGTCATTTTTGTTTAAAGGAGTCTCTCACTCAGTGGTGTGTACAACACAGTTTACTTGCTGTCTGGAGCATCGGCAGTAAGCTCTCAGCAACTGAAGTAAGAAATTCGCAACTGGCGCGCAGAGCAGCAAGCACTGCGTTTCCAAGCAACTACATTATGAGGTGAGACATTTCCATTTCACGATCTGTTTGTTACGAAAATGATCAGCGCACAAGGACCATTTCATGTACTACATTATTTGGCAGACCATTGAAGCACAGGGACAACTTTGTTTAATTCAAGAGATTAACAGTAAAGTTCAGGATTTAATCAGTTTGCACATTTTTACAATATGAACAAAGTAACAGAACGTATCATCTCCTTGAAAGACATATGATACACGCTATTGCAGGACAATGAAACAGCAACAAATGAATGTATACCATCCGGCTATAAACGTACAAACTGACTCACATAATTTCACCGCAGCAGCTGACTACGACTCTCCAGTTACACTGTTTTGTGATGCAGCATGTAATAAACGCAATGCCAATAATTCTTGCTCTACGATCCCAGTACAAAAGACTAAAGTTAGAGGACACTTAAAATTTACTCTCCATGGCCAGACATTTTATCCTCTCTCGTCACCCGGGTGGTCCGGTGACAGGCGGGTTCTGCTGATCTTCAGGGTTATGCCGACGGGTGTGAGGGAGCAGAGTGGTGCTGTCCAGACACCAACATTGTCATAAGAATGGCGGCGACACGCCCACAGGGGCCTGAAGGAGCGGCTGGGGTCAGGGATTCCGTTACTTCGCAGAAACTTTGTGAAAACGCTGTCTGAAGGGCTACGAGCAAGGTGTGGGAATGACTCGTGTTCCCAGGCAGTCTTGGCGGGCAAATTCCCGCCTTTTCTGCAAAATCATAACTGCGATTGGCCTGATCAGGGGATAGCTCCGTAACGTAGCAAAATCGGCGCAGAAATTGGCGCCAAGATTCTCCATTGGTGGAATAGCAGTGCTTCGGCAATAGAGTGGAATTTTCCACCGGTTTTCGAGTTGCTGATTGGCACGTTTAACCACAGCCACTGTGACGGGGGCCTGTGTTCGACTTGTACGGGTGCTCTTAGCAGTGCAGAGCCTCGCCTTTCGGTCTGAGTAGGTTACAAGTCTGAGCTCTCACTGCTCTGGACAACCTGCCTCCCGTCGCCTGTCTAACATACTTTCATTTAATTGTACCTGTTTGACGAAGTTGCTGAAGTTTAGACTTCAACGCAACTTTCCGAGTACAGTTGGCAATTGAGCATTCTGCGCACAAGCGGCCTATGTGGTCGGTCTTGAGCAGTTTTGACTAAAGTTGATTGTATCGGAGTTATGGTGTGACTTCGCTTGTTAAACTCAGTCACTCTGCCGTCAGTGATTGTGTGGTGAGCCTTCTTTGTCTCCCTCAGAGGTGCATTGAAACTGCTAGGAAATCTTAAGTCTAGAACAACCAGGCCACGAGAATTAGTATTGGGCTATACCCGCGACATTATCACCACCATGACGGGACGTCGAAGCAACAAGCCATCGCCTCCGGTACGCCAGATCATGTTCTTGCAGTAAAGAAAACAGCCTGGTGATGTACGTCTGCAGCGCGGCAGATTAGGGAGTTTTGCTACGTGATAATCAGAGCTCAGTGGAGCACACCTGTTTGCGTTCTTCCTATCTTGGTTCTGTCTTGGGTTTTCATTGTATGAGTTCTCACTACTGTTGTTGCGCAATTAATGTTCTGCTTACTGCGTGTTTTTCTTAAGATTTGAGTTGCACGTTATTGGCTCCACATACCACTTGGTCATAAATGTCACAAGCTAGTTTATGGACAACTTCACCTTCACAGCGATTATCTGTCTATCGAATTGGTGTATTGTAAATGTTTCATGCGTTTTTCATTTTGAATTTTGTCAGAATAAATCCAATTGTTATCTTGAACAGAACTTTCATTCTATAGTTAGGTAGAGCAATCCTTCCATCTGTCATGACATTAATTAAACTTTCCACTGACAAAGTAATTTTTCTCCAATTAAATTCCTATCTACTCCGCTTGCAGGGTCGATAACAATAAGTTTGCATTTCTTTTATTAATCCATGTGCGACAGAAAAAGTCGGAGTTAGGAAACGGGATCTTAGAGCATCATTTCCATATGCGAATTTAGCTGAATTTAGTGCTAAACACGGTGCTAGCCCCGGCACAGCTTATATGGCAGTAATTTGAGTATGGTGCAGTTTACACTAATCTAAGGTAGGACCGTACATGCTGCCAGCAAATAGGTTCCAGTAATCAGGTAATGTAGGGGACTGGTTCAAACAACAAACGCTAATGGAGTTTCCATGAGAAACACAAGCTCGACAGAGAGAGAAGTTGTGTTTCTTAGCAATGGACTATTTGTCAATAGATGTGAAGCTATTACAAAGATTCCTGTCACATTGTTGACAGTTCGTAGTAATAGACGGAGAATCATCGAAGGAAATAGAAGTGATTTCCAGCGTTTCCCAAGTAATGCTGTTCCTTATCTATATAAACGATTTCGGAGAGAATGGAGGAACCGTCTGAGGTTGTCTGCAGATGATGCTGTCATTTACCGTCTAGTAAAGTAATCAGAATATCAAAACAAATTGCAAAAGAATTTAGAAAAGATACCTGTATGGTGCAAATGTTGGCAGTTGAAAAGTGTGAGTTCATCCACATGAGTGCTATAAGGAATCTGTTAAACTTTGGTTAGATCAGTCAACGCAGTAAATTGAACTAAATACCTAGTAATCACAATTATGAACAACATAAAATGGTAAGAAAATATAGGAAATGTTGTGGGGAAGGCGAACCAAAGAGAGCGTCTTATTGGCTGGAGATGCAACAGATCTGCTAGAGAGACTGCCTACACTGCGCTTGTCCGTCCTGTTTTGGAGCATTTCTGCTAAGTGTGGGATCCCTACCACATAGAATTAACAGAGTACATCTAGAATGTTCAAAGAAGGGCAGCACATTTTGTATTATCGAGAAATAGGGGAGAGAGTGTCTCTGACGTGATACAGAATTTGCGTGGACATAATTAGAACAAAGCCGTTTTTCGTTGCGGCAGAAACTTCTCACAAAAATTCGATCACCAACTTTCTCATCCGAATGCGAAAATATTTTGTTGACGCCGACCTCCATAGGGAGAAATGATCATCATAATAAAATAAGGAAATCAAAACTCGCTTGGGAAGATGTAGGTGTTCGTTTTTTTCGCGCGCTGTTTCAGATTGGAATAATAGAGGATTATTGTGAAAGTGGATCGATGAACCCTTTGCCAAGTACGTAAGTGTGATTTGTAAAGCATCCATGTAGACATAGATGTAGATTACTAGTTTACTGCGAGTGATATTGTAGTGGACCTAAAAGGCCGTTTATTGTTCTTTTACTTGCTCGCATAAACTGTGGTAATAATTCATTTAATGCATGTATGTTTTTTTATGTTGTTACTTTCTTTTTTGTTACCCCAATTTTTTTGCGATATAACTTTTGCCTATGTAATTAATCACGTGAGCGGCAATGGAATTTTATTATATGTATGTGTATTATCTTTCTTTTCTGTGATACATTCTTTGGTTTCGGAATAAACCCCACTGCCTTTAAATATTGTTTCTAAGTAGCATCTGTGACTCAGATATGACGTCGGTCAAAGCCATAGAGTAGAAAAATCTCTGGAGTAAGCATTGCGTGCTGCGCGCGTTGTCAACATTAAGCTGAAATTGTGACGTGATCTCGGGATGACTCTTTTTAAGACCAGTTCACCTTGGGCATCAGGTTCCGTCACGTCAAATCCAAACATTCCACAATGCACTCCAAACGGCGGCATTCAGACAAGTCGTCGACAGACCGTCACGTCACGTCACGGCAGCTCAAGGTTTCTCGGGAAGGAAGTATCGACGGCATCATCGTCTGCTAACATCGTAAGTTAACCTATTTTGCCGCGCTCAGTCGTGGTATAGTAGTGGATTGAGTGCTTTTGTAACTTCTTAATCTATATTTAGTTATTGTGTTGTGTTTTCGTGGCAAATTGTAGATGTACCATGACGACTTGGATGTTTATTGCATTGGATATTGTTACACAAGCAACGTGAGATATCTGAAGGCGAAATATTATTTACGTTTCACGATAACGGAACAAATGCCCACTTTCCCAAAGCACAGATATGTCGATGTTTTGAAATGTTGTGTCACATCTCAGTACTTCAACAAACAAAACTGATCAAGAACGCAAGTAATGAGGTTTGCTTTACCCATTAATCACCTTAGTTCCTCAACTGCAGTACTGTACTCTGACGCGGACTAAGCGGAATGACGTGACGGTGCCATGACGTGATGCCCGCTAATTTTGCTCATCAAAGCTAAGAGAACAATTTATTCTAGGTATCAAATGCAAATTGTTATGGTGTCTACAAAACGCTTGTCCCAAATACACAGCACATATGAAGGGAATCTGTCTGCACTGACGATATGGCGGCATTCAAAATTTATGGGGCGTTTTATGGGCAAACCTACGCCGTCCCCAGATCACGTGCCCACGGTGGCAATGTGTGTCGACAACAGAAAATCAGTTCTGTGCATCTGAATGCGCACTCTGTGATTAAAGCCGTCGGTGAAATCGGACACTAGAATTTGTTCATTGTTTCTTTCTGTTTGTGTATCATTAAATGAGGCGTCTTTATCGTCCTCGTGCCAGTGTAGTTCGTATCCTTAACACCAGTGCAGTACTGTCGCATGATCTTGGCCTCTCACCTCCCTAGAATTGAATCAGTAGAGACTGCGCCAATTCGAGCTGCTGATATGTTGATTCATTTCGCTGTCAGGTTTGCCATTCAGGCCATAGATCTGACGCTATAGTGGTCTGCAACAAATTGCTTACAAATATTGTAATGGCAAACTTTCGCCATTGTCTGTACCATGGTTATATATGGCACATGGATATTTTTATCATTTAAACCGGTATATGATGTGGGTATTTCTTTCGGCATGCTGTCATATTTTTGTGCTATGAACATGCTATTTACACCTTGTGGTCACTATTAACAGATGATTTTATGTACCTATGATATTCCTGTGAACATGGATTGTCCATCATGGACTTACAACCTATGCTATTCATATTTGGCCATGTCAACCATCATTTTCCATAGTATATTTTCAGATGAAACTCACTACATATGTAACTGCTGTACTGATGTTCATTCTGTGGCTCGATTGTTTAATGACTGCAAAACATATTTGCTACCAGTCTGCCATAGATTTATACGATTCTGCACTTTCTGCACGCAGGGACATCCATTTCAATAGATCTTGACAATGACATCACTTAACAATATCTAATTTTACCTAACATTGTTGACTTAAGGCCAAAATCATGATGTTGTTGTTGTTGGGGTCTTCAGTCCTGAGACTGGTTTGACGCAGCTCTCCATGCTACTCTATCCTGTGCAAGCTTCTTCATCTCCCAGTACCTACTGCAACCTACATCCTTTTGAATCTGCTTAGTGTATTCATCTCTTGGTCTCCCCCTACGATTTTTACCCTCCACACTGCCCTCCAATACTAAATTGGAGATCCCTTGATGCCTCAGAACATATCCTACCAACCGATCCCTTCTTCTGGTCAAGTTGTGCCACAAACTTCTCTTCTCCCCAATCCTATTCAATACTTCCTCATTAGTTATGTGATCTACCCATCTAATCCTCAGCATTCTTCTGTAGCACCACTTTTCGAAAGCTTCTATTCTCTTCTTGTCCAAACTATTTACCGTCCATGTTTCACTTCCATACATGGCTACACTCCACACAAATACTTTCAGAAACGACTTCCTGACACTTAAATCTATACTCGATGTTAACAAATTTCTCTTCTTCAGAAACGCTTTCCTTGCCATTGCTAGTCTACATTTTACATCCTCTCCACTTCGACCATCATCAGTTATTTTGCTCTCCAAATAGCAAAACTCCTTTACTACTTTAAGTGTATCATTTCCTAATCTAATACCCTCAACATCACCCGACTTAATTCGACTACATTCCATTATCCTCGTTTTGCTTTTGTTGATGTTCATCTTATATCCTCCCTTCAAGACACCATCCATTCCGTTCAACTGCTCTTCCAAGTCCTTTGCTGCCTCTGACAGTATTACAATGTCATCGGCGAACCTCAAAGCTTTTATTTCTTCTCCATGGATTTTAATACCTACTCCGAATTTTTCTTTTGTTTCTTTTACTGCCTGCTCAATATAAGATCATGATGTTAATATAGAATAAGGAAGTTTTATACAGTCGTAAGGTGGAAATATCATTCAAAAGCTATGCTCGTCATTGTGTAATGCTGGGTTTCATTTTGGTGATACATAACTTATAGCAGTGACCGTCATTTGCACAGTTGTGCATCCCATGATGTGACAGGTTCGCCGACGACGAGTTCATCTAGGAGCACACACGCGAGCGATATATCACTAGCAATGTCGCTAGAAATTGGTCACAAAACACGGCAGCGATTTATACAGCAATTTTAATCAGTAATTCGAACGTCACTACGTATGGAACACCTGCTATCAAAAATTATCTGCAGTGATTAACAAAATTTCGTATGTCGGTTAATACTCGCAGAAAACAAGAGTTGAAATGTATTGCAGTTGTTTTGGGATGTTACCGACTGGACACTGTAACATATCAACTAAAATGGTGTTGAGATTTAAACTGTCTGCTCTTTTCCTTTTTTCATTACCTCGGCGTCAGTACGTTAATCTGTCAGTGGTTTAGGGTCGCGGAATGCTCCTTCCTGTTGCCAACCTTTTACCCTCTCCTAATTTTTGGAGTGAGTGGTGGGGGACAGAGACAGTTTCGGCATTCCTAACAAGGGCTCAGGAATACGCCATTGGAGCTTATATGTCTTTATAGCATATTTCATGGTGTATGACATGGTTGTCAGTTAATTTTTCTCAAAATTTCCCTGGGAAAGAACTACTCACGACAAATCAAAAGTATCGTCAGTGTCAAAGTAGGTTCAGGTCATACTATTCTCAAAGAATAGGGAGTAGGCAAAACAAGCACCATTTCTTGATAAGTAAAACAGGAAACTGGTGACAAACTGCTTTTAATAAATACTTTAAACATGGAGTCACATAACAGTACAACAGTTTAAATTCGTGGATCGGACTCAGATTATTCTGATTCTTTCTTTTTTAACACCTCGCCGTATTCTTTCACGTAGTTTAGGTGTTCGTTCAACGCAACTAGTCTCCCTACCCTGTAGCGATTCGGTTCTAAGCCAAGTCTTTATTGTTCGTAGGGTATTGAAGGATCGTTCCATAGTCACCGTTGCCATGGAATAGTACTCAAAATATTTAGTGCTTTTATAATGGTAGAGAAAAGATTCTTGCGCTAGTTGAACAGAGCAGCAATCTATAAATCACCTAATTTGGAGCCAGAGATACATTTTCTCCTCCATCAGTTGTACTGCAGGTGCAGTTCAACGGCAGTGACATTAAAACCGTGAAACTCTTAAAACAACTCTGCGTTTTTATGGAAGTGCGCTGTACTACTTCTGCCCATATTGAGCTGATGTACGTTGTTCAGAGCAAACGCCGGAATACTTTCAGGGAAAATTGAATTCTTAATGGAGACGGGAGTGATTCGATGTATGGTAATACGACCGAACGTCATCAGCACTTCCTCTCACTTTATGTCAAACATTTTCTTTCGAATTTCTATTTACAAACCAAAAGTCAAAATTTAATTTCCACCTCCGGTCCCCCTGCAGGAGCAGCCTGTGCTTCTACAAGTAATTCCTCACTCATCGTGTCTCCTTCACTTAGGTCTGCACTCAGAAGTTCTAGAAGCCATGCCGTGTGTTCACCCACCGACTTACATTGCAGGACATGAACAACGGGTACCACAACTCTAGAGACCTCGCTACTACAATTCTGCAAAGAATAGATAAACTACACCAACGTTTCCTTTGAAAGGTGGATGACGGAATACCATGTTCTGTTACTTCGTAAGTAATTATATCTCATTAACTTTTTACAAATTAATTTCCGACATCTCACTCACTTATTACAGATTCATACACGCCATGTAGTAATACGCTTATTCTCCTGTTCTTCATCAGCAGCATAACGAGTACCACCTGCGTGCCACCATTAACTCTGCCGTCGACTGAATTTTATTTGCAAACGGATGACGTCCTACTAGAAAGCTGGCTTTCAATTGTAGGGAAACTAGCACTTCTTCCATTCGTTTGATAAGTAATTACATTTGGTGAACATTATTAATATTACATTCTGCTACCTCACGTGCTATCTATAGATTCCTATATGAAATGTAGTACATCTATATTTACATGTACACAGAGAATCCGTAAGCCACAGTTCGGTGCGTGGCCGAGGGTACTCTGTACCACTACTTGTTGTTTCCCTTTCTGTTCCACTCGCAAACAGAGCGAGACAAAAACGACTCTCCATATGCCTTTGTATGATCCCTAACTTCTCGTATCTTCTCTTCGTGAATCTTACACACAACGTATGTTGGTGGCAGTAGAATCGTTCGGCTGTCAGCATCAATTGCCTGTTTTCTAAATTTTCCCAATAGTGTTTCTCGAAAAGAACTGTACGACCGAGTGCGTTTTATTTGGAAAGTGAACATGCCCTACTCAAAAGATAGCTTTGAGACGTAGGGAAATGAGTACTTCCCTGATTCGTTTGGTAACTAATTACGTCTGGTTAACATTTACAAAATTGCATTAATGCAATCAACATATTCCTATATGAAACGCAGTAATAGGGTTGTTCTCCTGTTCTTTATCGGCAGGTTAACGGGCTTCTTTTGATTGCCAACATTTACTTACTATGCAATCGACAGCGTTTTTCTTATTACTTTATTTATAAGATGCCCTACTCGATACCTGGCTTTCAAATGTAGAAAAATAGTAGTTCCTTCTTTCGCTTGTTAAGTAATTACATCCGGATAACATTTTTAATATTACATTCTGCTACGTCAAATGCTATTTACAGATTGCTATATGAAATGTAGTATTAAAATGATTCCTTTCATTTGATTTGAGATTTCGTACTAGTTTGCTGTTGTTTAGCTTCGGGTGATCTGTTCTACTGCGAAAGTAACGTAATATAACTGTCTGCCAGAACGCGACATGATTCTGGCCCTGTTGTATAAACATTCTAAAAAAATGTGAACATTATTATTAACATCTTTTATGAAAGAAAGTGGTCCCCGTGCGTTAATGGTCTGTAAATAATGTTGTTCGTGAAATGGTCAGTCTCCGTTGATAACTTCCGTAGCGAACGGCTCCTGAAATGAAAATACCTCACCTCGTAATGTAATTGCTTGGAAACGCGGTGCTTGCTGCTCTGTGCTCGTCAGTTGCAAATTTCTGACTACAGTCGCTGAGAGCCCAATGCAATGCTCCAGACAGCAAGTAAACTATTTCACACACATCACTGAGTGAGGTACTTTTAAATGAAAATCATTTGGATCGAGGTTGTGGACAATGCCCATAGGTGAAAATCCCTTTAACCACCTTTTTTCAAAATTATCTGATATATTATTACTTGTATGCAGTTCATGTTACAACATTTATTAACACTGACAAAGGACGACACCGATACCAAGCTGTTACTCTTGCAAACGTTAGACAAATAATTAACAGACATCAAAAACACATCACAGTTAAAATTGCACGATCTTCAATGAAAAATCTAAAGTTCTCTTATATGGGTGTCTCATTCAACAGTGAATCTAATTACGTGCGACTGCGGTGTCACTAAATAAGAAATGCTGCTTTCATTCCTCTTCATACTATTTTCTAATCTCATTACATCTCTTTCCGTTCTAAACACTGATCAATTCTTTCTCCTCTTTTTCACAACATTGAGACACAAATCTCTTTCCTTGAACACAGACGTAGCCACCTCCACGGCTACTCTGCCACGAGTCCCCTGCTCGGCGCCCGCCTCGCTACTCCTCTGACGTCACAACTCCCCCGCTCTTCGCTGCCAGCCAGCCACGGCAGGACAGACACATCTCCCAGCGACTCGGCTGCTCTGACCACAGGCTGCGCGCGAATCGTAAGCGATCCAAGATTGTCGTTTAGCGTCTGAGACTTACATAGTACGTATACATTTCTGAAATGCCAATAACAACAGTAGAACTCTTTCACTATTCCACAGCCTCTCCGGCCAGAATTTTGCAGGAGGATTTTTACATATGGCAAAGATTGTACTGAAACATTCGCCTGTGTCATATTATACGAAAATAGTAGTAAGCCTCGAAGTAGTATTGTATTTTGTAAAGAAACATAAAAAAGATTATGGAATATTCAAAACATACATGTCACGTGCACATAGTCACTGTAAACAAGTGATAAAAAGTAGTGGTGCTAAGTCGGTTATAAATTAATTTGCAAAAATCTTTGTACATTTCGTGCTCAGGTACACTCCAAACAAAGTTACAAATGTTGTTTATATTGGTGTTCAGGTTTACTTACAAAACTTTACATTCCGTTTGAAAGAAGTGTGCACAGGGTAAAAAAAAATTGTGCACTACATTAGTGTGCACTAGTGGCAAAGTCATTAATTGTGAGAAAAAATGACATTCATGGCATTTTTCTTTGTCGTTATTTTGCACAAAATCTCGTGTAACTGATTGTGATTACATTGTCTTTTAGCCGTAGCAAACATGTATCGAAGCAATAACTTTTCGTGGTTTTCATACACGAAGCTGTTGACATGAGTGTGCACAGTAAACGAAGTGACACATGTTGAAGTGTCTTCCAGCACTTATGACGCTGTAATATCCCATAATGTGAAAGCGTCGTATCGTGATTGTTTGGGAGGCGGCTGAGAGCACACCGTGTGGGCGCAGTACGTGTCTATAATAAATCCAGTGACAACTCAGAGCCAGACCGCTCACAAAAGGTATTTACATGTCATTTTAATACAATGTCTGTGCAGTCATCTAAAATCACGATAATCGATTTGGCATGTCGTGGTAAAGAAAAGCTTTATAATATTTCGAACTTTCTCACAGTGCAGAGAATAACTCTACTCAAGTCGATAAATGTGCTGTTTTCACAAAGTACTTATATTCTGTTACAAGACAGTGAAAGAAAATAGGGCATATAGATTTATCTAAAACTACATACGGTCAATTCTCAGATTAAATGACAAAAAATAACAAACATTTCTTACGAATATCGAAATTACAGATATGTCGGTAGTGACATCTCAGACAGAATCATCATAATCGAAATCTGTTTTACACTGTGAGAGAAAAGAAACATTAAAATATAGTAATCACTGGTTGATTTGCGTGTGGATTTTCCGTTGCCCATATTCGACAATTCCGTGTATTGACATAATTTGTCAGATAGAAGTGGGCGTCGTCTGTCCACAAAATCATCAAAAAAATATTCCAGTTAAGATGTGTTCTTTTGCAAATTATACTTCAGAACTGTAATAACATTATGAATTTTAAGTAATATATATATATATATATATATATATATATATATATTTCAGTTACTGTAATGATCATCAAAAGCAACATTAATTAATTCAATGTGAGGAAAAGTGCGAGAGCGAAACCTGAGTAAAAGACTTTGTAATTAACACAACTGTACGAATGGGCAGCTATTGCCTGAGATACCACAATTTTGCAGCAGTGCAACTTTTCCAGATTGGGAAGTAAAAGTTTGCGTGGCAGTGTTGCGCAACCCGCCAGCGGCCACGCCACGGCAGGGGACGTCTGCATCGCCGGTGAGACACGCTGCCCACAGACAGCGGGCAACAGCTGCCGGCGCCTTGCCGACAGCGGGGAAGCGCTGCACGTTCCGGACCACCCCTGTGGCGCCCTCTGCACTGTTCCCCGACCCTCGTTGGAACTTCCCAGAGTCCTGCGTCAGTGCCACCTGGTGAGGATAACACACCGGACAGCGACACTCGGGCAGAGTGCAGGCGGGCGTAGAGTAGCCGTCTTGCATCTTGCACGTGTTGTGCCGATACAACGCAGTCTTTGGTTTACTTTCCCCCTCAACATTATCTGTGTGATTGTTCCAGTTTAAGTTGAGGGGCAGCATAAATTGCATTTTCGTTTTATCTGAACGGTTATATAATTCATGTCAAAATATTGCCTGTTCTACGAGTTTGTTTGCAAGGCCATCCTTCAC
This sequence comes from Schistocerca piceifrons, assembly GCF_021461385.2. Classification (NCBI taxonomy): domain Eukaryota; kingdom Metazoa; phylum Arthropoda; class Insecta; order Orthoptera; family Acrididae; genus Schistocerca; species Schistocerca piceifrons. Next base: position 135,103,870 of record NC_060148.1, on the reverse strand, counting down.
AGCAAGCACAGATATATTTCATTTGTAAGTAAAACAGACTTCTCTTGCGGCACTGCCTTTTATTCTCCCAGACGCGTTTCCCTGTTTTTCACTGTAAGGCATCATCATTAGGATCTGTAATGATGCAGTTATCATACATGTTTGTTTTGCTCTGTACTATTCGTATATTACAAAACAGATTTATTTCTGGTTTTATATAATTGCTGTTCTGCGTGTTTTTGGTTGGCATCTGCGTCTCCCCTCATCTGGTCGCATGCTGAAGGCCGCACTGCCGCTCTATTCACGAAACATAGGCACGTTTTTATGTTTCGAACACTTTTCTTCAAACTTTTCATTTTGTTTGCCCTTGTTGTTGTGATGTAGTGTCAGTCTTCTGTCACTAATATAGATATCTGATGGCAGACTGCGACTTCAAGACGTAACTACTTTGAGTTCACTGTGTATCCCGGAGTCTGGTATTTTTACATGCATGTGGCCAACGTAACGAAGTGTATACCTAAAACCATTGTCTATCTGTGTGTGTGTGTGTGTGTGTGTGTGTGTGTGAGTGAGAGAGAGAGAGAGAGAGGGAGGGAGAGTATACATGCAATGATTTTCTTCTGTAGAATTTTGAATATGAATGTAATACCTGTCAAAAAATAGTTTAAAGTTTTTGTGTTCAGTTGAGCTGAGTTTTGGGTCAATGTATTGTATTGTTATCATTATTATTGCTATTACAGCCCTCTATTGCAGTTTTACACTATTATTTTACCTGTTAACGTAAACAATGAGTTGTTTGGCATATGCACTTCATCAATCAACAGGGCTTTCTTTTCTGCTTTGATTTTCTGTGTGCGGTAATTTTCTTGCATGGATGTCTGCTTCTATTGTTGATTCTAATTATTTTCACGTCTTCTTCTCTAGTGGTTGTTTTGAGATTGTGTTCTCTCAGGTATTCTGGAAATGTGGAGTGATTTGTCCCATGCTTCGCGGATCTCATGACTTCTTTGTACCTGACATTAGCTGTTCTGCCTGCTTATCCTATGTATCTGCCAGCACAAGTGATACACTGTAATTGATACATACCTGCTTTCTGGTATATATATGTCTGTTTTTTGTCAGCTTCGTGGTGTATTTTTGGCAGAATTATCTGTTATGTTTGCGATGTTAATTTTCTGACTTTTCAAAATGTTGGTGGTTTTATGTGTGGGTTTCTCTTTGTATATCACGACTGTGCGCCAACCTGTGTTTTCTCGTATACTTTCCCGATTACTCTGTGTAGTTGTTATGGTACTGAGTGTAGTGATTCTGTTTGGTTATGTTGTGATGTTGTCATTGGTTTCGTGCTTTCTGCTTTTATTTTACTATTAATTTTGTTGTTTAAGAATGATACGTATCAAATCAGAAGTGTAGCATAACGGCATCATTATTGATCCTGATGATGCCTTAAACTAAAAAAAGGGCGAAACGCGTCTGGGAGCAAGGGAAGGCAATTTTTTTTTTTTTTTTTACAAAACAAATATTCGCCTGTTTTTTTCACCGAGCACTGCGGCTTCCAGTGTTCAAATGTCCAAATTCCTAAGGGACCAAACTGCTGAGGTCACCGGTCCCTAGACTCACACACTACTTAAACTAACTGCTGCTGAGAACAACACTCACACCCACGCCCGAGGGAGGACTCGAACCTGGGGCGGGAGGGGCCGCGCACTCAGCGACATGGCTCCTCTAACGGCGAGGCCAGTCCGGGCGGCTCACGGCTTCCAGTGGACAACAAATTACCGAATATCACCACAGACAGACATCCGTCTCTTCTGAAAATTCAGTACAAGTTATCCTTGTCTTCATAACCCCCGTTCCCAGATCACTGAAGCCTGGGAAATGTGTCAACACAAAAGGCAACATTTCACTCGAGTTGTTGACGGGTGGGCGAGTCACACATGGCCCGACATGCGAAAGACAGGGCCCCATCCGCTACTGTCCCGAGGCGGCTCTCTGGGAACTCGAATTCCACACTCAGTGTTTCAGTGCCGCGTTCAGTCCTTCTTCCAGTCATAGTGGGAACTCATACTTTCAGCTAAAACAGATCAAAGCAGAATTAATGTTCACGGAAGAGCAGTAAGTGAGAGGTCCAGTTACTTGGGAAAGGCCAGCAGGGAATTTTCCAGATGAAAAACTCGCATCGTACCACTTTCAACACGAGGAGCACAGGCACCAGTAGCTGTCCCTTGCTTATAGTCAACGTGAGAAGGGCGATCCTTTAACAAATGAAACGGTCATAACTAAACAGGTGCACTCATATTTCGTTCATGTTTCCACACACGGTCCGTCTGTGACGTCTTCCCTGTTACTGCAGGTCCAAACCTCACTGACCTCGGAGCACAGGACACAGTTGACAGTGAGGACCTGAGACTAATTTTCGGTGTGCCAAAAGTCAATCAACAGGTCTCGATGACATGCTCATCGGGTTTTTTCACACATGTCTGGACATAACTGGACCCACATTTACAGAGATTGTGAATGAAGTTACCGCTGCCTTCCATATTCCTCTCATGTTTCTTGAAGAGATCATTACACTCCTACCAAAGAAAACTTGTGTTCACACGGTGGGAGGTATTGAGCGAAGCTCTCAACTAAATGCAGACTACAAACTCTTCATGAAACGCTTCGTGTCAGAACTAAAAATCATAAATGCATTAGTCTTCACCGGAAATGCGGAGATGCACAAAACAACATTTCCCAAGTCGTTTGTGCGTACAGGGGTGTGGCAGCTCACGCAGTAAGGAACACGTGTGATGTCACCAGCTCTTCCTTAAGGCTTACGATTGTGTCAGCCATGAAGACATGTGGCACAACTCTCGCATAAACTTTTAGTGAACGTTTTACAAACTCCATGAGGAAGCTATTAGCCACTACAGGTTGTGTAATAGCTGTCAAAACGGCTCTGAGCACTATGGGACTTAACTTCTGAGGTCATCAGTCCCCTAGAACTTAGAACTACTTAAGCCTAACTAACCTAAGGACATCACACACATCCATGCCCTAACCAAGATTCGAACTTGCGACCGTAGCGGTCGCGCGGTTCCAGACTGAAGCGCCTAGAACCGCTCGGCCACACCGGCCGGCAGTCTGAAGAATATCGTGTTTAGTATCCTAAGAAACATTAGGAAGTAAGCTTTTGTTTCATGGACGTACATCACTACTTGGTAGTATTCTAATACTAAAAATGGTGGTCTGTTTTGTACATTTTATGGCATTGTAAGAAACTGGTGTGGCTCTTGCACAGTTCTTGGGGCTGTGAGTCGAATGAAGGAACCCGGCGAACAGCATCGAAATTCAGCCACCACAGAACTCAGACTACAGCCTGGCTAATCGCCCTGCCCATTTGTTTCGACACATTCAATGTGTGGGCGACACACCAGGCCCTTGACAGCAGAAATACGTTAAGTAGCTCTGATTTCTGAATTAGATTCAGCTTGCTGTTCGTTACAGCCGTGACAGTAATCAGTATTTAAAGCCAGTTTAATGTTATCGCATATGACATCTGCACACGCAGCACTTTGAATGTGTTGGCGGCGCAGCTCCAAGACGACCGGCGGAACGGAGTACAGGACACAGTGGGCAGTGGAAACTTGTGGCTCCAGTTTATCGTTGTGCCTGTTGCCTGTCGAAATAGAGAGTAAATTTTTTACTGGATGAAGATCAGATTCGTCTTTTAGAAAGAGGCCCACATCATCAGCGTACGCTGTGCATGTTACTTTTCTTGTTTCTACTGAAATTCCATTTATTGTTTTTTCAATCAATATGAAGAAGACGAACGAGGCTGAGACATACACGAGCACTGTAAGCAGACAGCCCTGCCTGACAGACCTGCGAGTTGCCACAGCACCTGTTTTTCAACAGTTGATATGTATTGTAGTACTTGCATTGCTCAGTAAATCGATCGCCAAATCTAAGTTGTGCACGAGTTGACGTAGCTGTTTGTATCTGACACTCAGTAAACGTGTGGAAGTGGGGCGGAAGAACCGCGGCTGGGTCACGTGCTGCTGCTGCTGTGCGTGGCATCACGCGTGTGTACGCACAGACGGCTTGGGGGCTGCTCCCCCGTGCAGGTCCGCATTGACGGTGATGGCTAACAGATTCACGAATCGCTGGTTTTAATTTCGATACTAGGATTTTTACAACGAGTTTGTAATCGGCATTTAGGTGAGTTGCTGGGCGAAGATCTCCCACTCTATGACTACGTGTTTGCTTTGGTAGGAAAATAATCATTTTCTCCAAGAAATTCTGAATTTGGGTGGCAACAACAAATTCATTCATATTCTCTGTAAAATGGTTCCAATAACGTCCAAATACGTTTGATAAAATTGATTTGGGCACACGCCTACATCTACATCTACATGGATACTCTGCAAATCACACTTCAGTGCTTGGCAGAGGGTTCATCGAACCAACTTCACAATAGTTCTCTATTATTCCATCTCGAAAGCACAGCGGAGAAAACAAAGACGTATATCTTTCCGTGCGAATCCTGATGTTCCATATTTTATTGTAGTTATCATTTCTCCCTCTGTAGGAGAACAAAGTATTTCCGCAATCGGAGGAGAAAGTTCCCAACTGAAATTTCGTGAAAACATCCCGCCGCAATGAGAAACGCCTTTGCTTCAGTGATGTCCACCACAAACCCTGTACCATGTCAGTGACACTGTCTGCTGTATTTGTCGATAAGACTCCAAAAGAGGGCGGCCAAGCGTAGTGTAGGCAATCTCTTTCGTACATGTGCTGTGTCTCCTGAGTTTTCCGCCAATAAATTGCAGTCTTTGTTGGCTTTCGTCACAATATTTTCTCTGTGTTCTTTCCAATTTAAGTTATTCGTAATTGTAATTCCTTGGTATTTAGTTCGGTTTACGGCTTTCAGCTTTGTTTGATTTATCGTGTAATCGAAGTGTAAGGGCGTCCTTTTACCACTCGTGTGGATGATATCACACTTTTCATTATGTAGCGTCAATTGCCAATTTTCGCACCATACACATGTCTTTTCTAAATCGTTTTCATCTTCTGATGTCTTTACTAGACGATAAACGACAGCATCACCTGCAAACAACCCAAGACAGCTGCTCCACCTGCCTTCTAAATCGTTGGTATAGATAAGCAACAACAGGGGGTCTGTGACACTAGTTTGCGGATCAGCATAAATAAGTTCTGTTTTACTCGATGACTTTCCGTCAGTTAGTACGAACTGTGACCTATCTGACCGAAAATAAGAAAATACAGTCGCATATCTGAGACGATATTCCATAATCACGCAAATTGATTTCAAGTTGCTTGTGAAGTAAAGCGTCAAAAGACTTTTGTAAATTTAGAAATACAGAATCAATTTGAAATCACGTGACAATAGCACTCAACTCTTCGTGTGAGTAAAGGGATAGTTGTGTTTCACAAGAATGATGATATCTAAATCCATGTTGACTGTATGTCAATAGACCTGCTGATTAATTTTTGGATATTGTTTTATAAATTGTCTGAAGTCATCACTGTCAACTCGGATCTATGGGCATTCCATGTGTTTTGAGCTGAGTGAGGTTTGAGCCTGCAGTGACGGGGAAGACACTGCAGAAGGGTCAGTCGGGCTGTGAGCGAAAAGAAGAGTGGGCGTGTTCAGTTATGGCGGTCTCCGTTGTTAAGCGGTCGCCATTCTCTTGCTGAATGCATGGGGATCTCTTTTCCATTCTGTGTTTTCCGTTTTCAAAGTGCTTCAGTGCGATATTTTCATCTGGAAATTTCCCTGCAGGCCTTGCCTAGCAACTCACCCTCTCTTGTGTTGTGTTTTGAAGCGCATTAGTTCTGCCTTGATCTGTTTACGTTGACAGTGTGGGTCGCTATCAGGAGCAGCAGAAGGCCTAGCGACACCTGAAGCAGTGTCTGTGAAGTTCGGCTGCAGTTTCTCATCACAAAGCTGCGTCACAACAGCAGCCGGTGAGGACCTTCCGTACAGCAGGCCTGGCGCAACTCGCCTCTGCACTGTGACTGGGTTTAAACTTTGCCGCTTGTGTTGACAAATTTCCGTGGTACCAGCGATTTCGGAACAGAGGTCCTGAAGAGGAAGAAACTAGTATTGAATTCCTAAAGAGAACGAGGTCCGTTTGTGAAGCTAATCTTAATTTTAGGCTCATTTCAAAGCCACAATCGTCCGTATACTCAGCAGGCAAAATTTCAGCTTGCGTTAGATAACCGGTTAGACTTCCTGAAACGTACTTTTCATCTATTCTACTCGCCACACTTTCAAAAATGTGCAAAATCATTTTGATCTTAACGTAGAATGTGCCATACGTCAGTTAAGCTAAAACAACTAATTAGTTGCTGTAGTTCTGCATATTTATTAAGTGTTATAATTTCGTCTGCAGATCCAGCAAATAATTAAAATCCCTACCACATATTATGCTACTATTTGAATTTGGAGGAGATTTGAGATATGCTGACCAAAATCATCCGATCGTGCACGTGTAAAGTTAGCCCCGATGGCGCGTCAATATTTATAATGAATGCCTCTCCGACAGAACATGCAATTGCTCCTTCGCTGGGCTAGAGTTGGAAATTTTTAACAGTAAGATTATGCTTTAAAAGAATAGCCGTTCCTCAGTTGATTACTGGGTCGATATTAATCATAGCTTCCAAGTCATGCAATGTTCCCATTCCTGTCGTTGAGACTTGCTGCAGAAATATGACGTCAAACGTGCCGTGTTGTATTAAATCATCTAGCGCACCATTTGTAACAGAGGTTGTTTTCGGATTAGTATATAGTGTTAGCACACGGTAGAGTGACATTACACAGGAGTAAAGTCCTGTGACAGAATTGCGAAATTGCTGGGAGAACGGGAGAAAGTATCTTTGTAATATTGTGACGTTAACTGACAGCTGGGTGCTGATGTCTTCGATCACGAGTAAATTTTAAACTCTTGAATAGAACTGGAACTCGAATCACTAAACAGTATTACAGATTTTGTATGAGAAGTGGTCATCCTGATTTAGTTTAGGCTAGGCGCAAACTGCGACGCGACGCGACTGGGACGCGACACGCGCCTGCGCCAGGTCGCGCGGCATTCTGGTTGCGGCACAGTTTCTCGCGCCGCGCGTCGCGCTTGCCAAGCTAGCAGCGTGGGAAATTTTTGGCGGGGAGCGGAAAAGTAGCCCGGCCATGTGCTCACATCGGAGCGGCTCATATGAGCAGTGGTAGCACTGCCCATACGATAAATTTTGTCTTACTGTGTACTAAATTTTATTGCCATTGGGTAGCGTTTCGTTTTACGCCATTTAAACGATCCAGCTTTCTTTGTTAGTACGTTATACTTTTATGTTATTTATATCTGCATAGTTCTGTTTCGTTTTGTTGTTTTGTTTTTCTTCTGTAAAGAAAAATGCATACTTCAGTAACTAATGAGCCATTGGCCGCTGCTGCCTGCATCTCGTGGTCGTGCGGCAGAGTTCTCGCTTCCCACGCCCGGGTTCCCGGGTTCGATTCCCGGCGGGGTCAGGGAATTTTTCTCTGCCTCGTGATGGCTGGGTGTTGTGTGCTGTCCTTAGGTTAGTTAGGTTTACGTAGTTCCAAGTTCTAGGCGACTGATGACCATAGATGTTAAGTCCCATAGTGCTCAGAGCCATTTGAACCATTTTGAACCATTGGCCGCTGGAATTGTATCATATGCTTCCGCGATGATTTCAGATCGCAAGAAGAGACAGAGAGTAGTGAATAAGGAAGCAAGGAATATTATAAAATCATGTGATTAGGAAGCAAGGCAGGAAAGTAAAACAAGGTAACCTTCTCACTGCCTAGTATGCTCGTGTATCTGTACGATCTGCTACAAAAATTTAGAAAGAGAGAATTTCCACAGGTGTGATCCGTTTGTGCTCCTGGTAAAAAGCGTCCAAGATCTGAAGCATAAAAGTCTCTCTGTGATTACTTAGATATGGATGTAATAATGTAATAGGACACACTGTACTACATGCATGTGAACAACATATTTCCACTGCAAGCTAGAAACAGTCGAAAAGCAGTCGCAAATAACAATGTTTTAATTGGTTCGCCGTGATGAGAAAAAGTATTTCAATTGTTGCATGCACATTATCAGCATTAATAAAAAAATTATACGACAGGCTACACATAGAAGAAAATGGTCGGTATTATTACGATAGTAGGAATGTTATGATTAGATATATTTAATTTGTTGAACTGTACTGTTGACAAAGGCAGATCTACTTTCATGACTGTTTTTCGAAGCCCAACTCACAAGGCACACATGGCTAGCTTGTGCATTCCTGTCGCGCGCATTATCCTCCGCTGCTGACAATACACTGACCATTGCGTTGTGCGACAGATCAATTGTTTATTTTTCTGAATAACGACTATTTTATTCGCGATCACGCATTGTCAGTTTGGCAAGCCGTAGGTGAGTAACCAGTATCTGGCATGTGCCTATCATTCCGCCTGAAGGATCGCTCGTCATTATCTTAATACTACTCCGATGAAGAGAAGCAATAAAATCCTTTGGTAAGTTTCCATTCCAGTGGCTCAGTGTTAAAAATACGATGGGTTACTAAAATTCCAACAGAATTGGCAATCTATTTTTCTGTCAATTGTTAACCTTTTCTCATTCGAAGAAGCATTACCGTTTGTGAGTAACGGCCACATTTCTCTTGGTGACTGGTTTAATTGTACGTCCTTTGTCACAGTGTAATTTGCCAAACTCATCTCACAGCAGCTATTGCGACAGAATTCCGAAACGGAGTGCCTCATTAAACAAGTAATTGGCAATCACAGAGCAACAATAGCTTACGAAAAACCTCATAGTGTCGGTTTGCAGTAACATACAAGAAGTAATTTCATGTTTATTTTCATACTAGGAAGCTCTTGTTTCGCTAGCTGTCGATAACTCTTAAAAAATTAGTCACTGGAGTGAAATAAATAGAAAGGGAAGTATAAGTACTGATATATCGCCATAGATAAGAAAGTTCCGTGTGCTTAAGAGTTGACAAAACACTCTCCTCCTTGTGTGCTATCATTCGCCAAACTTTCGTTTCGATGTCTCGAGCTGTTTAGGAGATATGAGAGATGTTGCGAGTATTTCAATCTCGCGGGCGTGAGATCGGAAGTGAGCACGCTACATAGGTTCCATTTCCTCGAGATCGGAGGCAGACAGAGTCCTCCTCCCAAGTCTAAACAAAAATTCAGCATGTTAGCTAAATTTCATACGCAGCAACAAATGGTGTAATACTCACCAAACGCAAAATCATAGCGACCCTTAATTTTCGTTGGAAACTTTTTGAGTTTTGCGTAGTGTCTTACTAAAACGTGTACATCACAAATGGTTCAAATGGCTCTGAGCACTATGGGACTTAACATCTTAGGGCATCAGTCCCCTAGAACTTAGAACTACTTAAACCTAACTAACCTAAGGACATCACACACATCCATGCCCGAGGCAGGATTCGAACCTGCGACCGTAGCTTTCACGCGGTTCCAAACTGAAGCGCGTAGAACCGCACGGCCACACCGGCCGGCCGTGTACATCACAATAAGAATGGTCATTAGCGAGATGATGGACACTTCGCCACGAAGCTGATACATAACGATTTTGAGGAAGATAACAGGTTGCGCGCGCTTCGGTTCTGTCAGCGCAGAGCGTCGCCAGCCGGCGGGTGCGAGGTGTCGTGTGCGCGTCGCAGTATGCTCTGGACACCCGCGCGACCCGTGCGTGTCGCGCTGTAGTGTCGGGTCACGTGACACGCGCTGTACGCGTCTCACCTTGCCTAACGCTGCCACTCACGGCGTATTTATTGCTGCGCCGTCACGTATGCGACTTTAGTCGACTCGCATCGGCCATGCATTGCTCTACTGTAACACAATACATTCTGTGCAACCGCTATCTACATGTCTGAGGAGACTGTGCAGCCCTGATTCGTGCCCAAGTAATGATGAATTATCGTAGAGTACAGCACAGAACACGAAAAACATAAAGATACAGGAAACAGGGCGACAGCCTTCAAAAATTCCTCAACTTTGGAATCTGACTTGAGTCTGTGTGTTTATAAGCCACATCTGATAGTAACTACTGTGTTCAAAATCTATAAAGGAACATGGCTTAAAGGCTTCGTGTACTCATGACAAACTACTGTGGCTGTTCTTATAGCGTTCTGCTCATGTGTTCCAACAATACGTTTTTGTTTCTTTCTTTATTTCTTTTCTTGGTACTGTCACTACTCTCCAACACAATACTTGGAGTCATTTTACATTTCACAACACTTCTGCAGAAATAGCAACGGTTCAACTACGGAAAGAGAAACGTAAAGATATAGTGCATGAAGTATTCGGTAGATGGCATGCCAGTATGATCACCATTGAAAGGGCACTATTCCAGGAGTAAAGCCCTTTCATAAATGATGCCGCTGTAACGACTCGCAGTAACACATTTCAGGTATAAAGGCAATAAAGCTCTTCTCATACCAAAAAAAAAAAAAAAAAAACTGTATCTATGTGTGTTGGATCCGTTACCGCTCTTAACTCATTTTGTCAAAATTTGGACTAAGGCTCTTTCAAAAATGATTCTTCAGTCAACTGTATCCCCTTACAGTAAACAAGACAAATCGTGACGTGACGCAGTTGTCAACAATACACGGCTCTCGTCATCGGCCCACGCCGTATCCCAGCAACGGTTTTGATCCGAAAGGCGAGCAAGGCGGCTGTTGCTGTCCCCGTCGCCAGCAGTCTCTCAAGAAACAGAGAAATGCGGCAACAGCACGGAGCAGCGGCAGCGGTCTGTGCCGAGTCACCGACCAGCGTCTGCTGTCTGCCAAAGCACGGCCACCGAAATGACTGCACCTTCCTGCGCATGCGTAACATTAATTCTCGACTCCTGCATGTCTAATAAATATGATCTTAGACGCAGCACATATATATTAAGAATAATATAATTTTACAAATCAGTCGAGCGGATTATTCGTACGAATCTATCTAAGGCAGTCACTGTAGGAAAAAGATTAATTTTATGTATCTTTTAACTACAGGAAGATCGGGCGTCTGCAGATTATAAATATTCCTACAAAGCTACCATGCCAAGTGCTTTCTTCGTTCGATCTATTGGATAATGCTCGACAACGTTAGCACATCGCCATGGTTTCTTGAGACACGCGCCCTCCATGGGCCTATCGTAAGGCATAGTTTATTTTTACAAGATTTTCCACCAGCCTAGATATGAATTTCAGGCATTAAGTACTACTTTGGTTCAATTCTAGTGTCCTATCCCACCCGTCAACTTTGACTAGCGACGTCGTGACATCAGCGGTCTACGATGCGAAAGATGAAAGTGTCCCGTCATTAAATGTTATCTGCAGTTGTCTCAGTGCCTGAAGTAAACTGTAAATATGTCGCGAATTCCGAGGGTACGGTTAGGCAGCACCGCAACCTCAGCGCGCAACTTACACTGATGCCAGTGAATCAAGCAGCAATCGTATTTTTCATACTTGGTTCTCACAAAATATTTAGCTATTTATTTCCCAATAAGATATGATTTCCGAATGTGAGGTCGGGCAGGAATCGAAAGAACAGCATAATTGGTGCGAATGGAACGGTTAGCTCGCATATTTATAATCTTGATTCCCACGAATATTTGGCTGTATTTTTCCTCAAATTGCACGATTTATGAGGGTGAGGTTAGGCAGGAGACTATAAGAGGACAGCCAGGCCTATACAGGTAAATTGTAGGTCTCTACTGCACGGTGCGTTATTTTTGCTGACATTTCATTAAGTATCTACTGTTATTACATTTTAGGATTTTTTTGTTTTGTTTTTGTCTTTGTACTTGAGTTGTCTAGATCAAGTTTAGTTATGGATTCCAGAATTTCTTTTTTTTCGGAGTACTACAGAATGCGACAGTAGCAACAGAAATACAGTGGCACAGAACAGCACTAACCAATTGCAAAAACGCTGAAAATAATGAAACTTGGACTCGATATGTTGAACTGAAATATGTAACTCCATTCTCGTGACCGGTTCGAACATTTGTCACTTTTTGTGAATTTTCCTTATCCCTGCAGTGCTTCTTTTTGTAATTCTGTGCTTATTTCTCCTTATTTCCTGCTTATCACCTCTTTAAGTTTTCTATTTTTTTATAATTGAATTTGATCAACTATAGACAGCTTAGAACCTAAGACAATGGTACGGCGTTTCTCTTCTTCCCAGAATCTCTTTATGCATTGGCTGGTGGCCTGGCTCTGTTCATTTGACATCAGCCTCCTAGGTTGTGAGTTTTGTTGTCGGACAAGAAATTTTGCACTACTGACCTGTAGCCTGAAATTTTCTCTGTTTTGTCTGGTGTCTTCTGTGACGTTCGGTTTTGTCATATCCTTTCTTGGCTGTTCCAGCCACCTCGTGATGTTTTTTAATTTGGAAATACGAGATTAAAATTTTTCTCCAATAGCCTGTAGTCATTCGTACAATGACCGTAAAACTTTCATCTCCTCTTTCTTATTGTGTCTGCGACTGTTCCTGTATTTCCCTATAGCTCTTCATTTCTCCTCTTCGTCAAGCTATTAGTTTAGTTCTTTTGTGGCCCTGAAGTCTTTCTGCATTTCCAGTTCTTCTCCTTCACCTCTTGTACTCGGTGTTAGGTATTTAGATCTGCATGGTGCATTCGGTGTAATTACTGTTGCGTGGTGTTAAATTTTTGCCTGGAATGATACTGATTTTTTATTATATCGGTTTCGGGTGAGTTTGTTTGCTAATTCAATTTTCCTCGATCTTTCTTTACTTGTGATGTTGTCTAACCATTTGATTGTATCCATTCTCCCACATAAGCTTATCAACTCTTTTGACGTTTCCATTTTGTGTTTGTATATATTTTTCTCTATTGTGTATATGTTCAACGTATTCCGTTTTCGCTTCCGACGTTTGTAATCAGGTTGTAGCTCCAATTTTGTACAGTGTTTCTATCATTACCTTTTCATCTGTTTTGTCCTTAGAAATCACAGAAATATTGTCAGATATTTCAAGTCAGATCATGCTCTTTCTTGTTCTAGATGGATTCCTTCGACGTTTTCCTCTTGTAGTTCTCTGTCCCTCCCTGTCATGTCCTTGTCTGATGTCAGACTGAAGAGAATCGGTGAGAGCCCATGGCGCTGCCCAACCCTGTGTCAGTTGTGAAGGCTTCAAAAACTTATCCTACGAATTCAACTTTTGAACTTGCGTCTGTAAGTGCCTGTTTGACTAATTGTCTGCTGATTTTCTCAGCGCCTACTTCTTCCTCTGTGAAGGACACTGTCTGACCGTTTACACAACCGTAGGCTTTTTTTGAACTCATTGAATATAACGACTGTGTTGTGGTTCTATATTGTTCTGATCCTGATGATTCTTTTCAAGTTAGAAATTTCCTCTGGGCAAAAACTATTTTTCCTCAATCCCGCTTGGTAAACGCCAGTTGTGCGTTCTGATTGGTCTTCTGTCTTACCCAATAGAGGTCCTACAATTAAGTTGGATACATGTGTGTGTCCGTCCTGTCTCCCTTCTTATGTGGCGGATGGATTATGGCTTCCTTCCAGTCGTCCCGTACTCCTCCTTTCTCCCAGCAACATTTCATAACCTCGTAAAAGGTTTCAGCTGCCCGCTCCCTCCTAGTTTTCACATCTCAGCCAATACCCCGTCTTCTCCTGGCGCCCTGTTGTTTTTCGGCTGGCCACTGTTTTGTTGAGTCTAATGCAGTTATATGGCTCTCAAGGCGCGATTTCCTTTAGAGGCTGTCTGAAAGACTGTCTTTGTGTTGGTTCCTCGCAGTTTAGAAGGTTGTTGAAGCATTTTGCTAGTAATACAGAGTTGTGTTGGTTGTTGGTAGTCAGTTTGCCTTTTGAATCTTTGAAGTACAACTGCTTGTACCCTGTTATTTCTGCTTTGAAAACTTTTTAGAATTCCCTTGCGTTGTTCTGTCTGAATTCTGTATCTATCCGTTTCCCATATGTTCCTAATTATGTCATTTTGCCATTGTTGTGTTTGATTTTAAATTGTCCCTGCCAGAAACACCCACTTTCCCATAATAACGAGCACCAAAACATATACTGAGATTAGTGAACACAGGATTGTCGTAGCGAAACTGAGTGTTGTAACTCCCTGACGAAAGATTCGTAACCCAAAGACTGGAAACTTGCACAGGTCACACCAATACTTACGAAACGCAGTAGGAGTAATCCATCAGTTTACAGGGCCATATTACCAACGTCTATTTGCAGCAGGATTTTGGAACATATATCGTGTTCGAACATTATGAATTATCTCTAAGAGAACGGTCTATTAACACACAGTCAACACAACTGGCTTTTATTCACACGAAGTATTGAGTGGTGTTGACAAGGAATTTCCGATTGATTTCGTCTTTCTAGAGTTCCAGAAGACATCTGACACTGTATGTCACAAGCGGATTGTAGTCAAATTGCGTGGTTATGGAATATCGTCACAGGCTGGCCAGTGACTTGATTCGTGATTTCCTGTCACAGAGTTCACAATTCGTATTAATTGGCAATTGATCCTAAATAATGAAAACTGTGAGGTCATCCACATGAGTGCTAAATGGAATCGGTTAGACTTCGGTTAGACGATAAATCAGTCAAATCTAAAGGCCGGGCCTGCCGAAGTGGCCGTGCGGTTAAAGGCGCTGCAGTCTGGAACCGCAAGACCGCTACGGTCGCAGGTTCGAATCCTGCCTCGGGCATGGATGTTTGTGATGTCCTTAGGTTAGTTAGGTTTAACTAGTTCTAAGTTCTAGGGGACTAATGACCTCAGCAGTTGAATCCCATAGTGCTCAGAGCAATTTGAACCAAGCCATCTAAAGGCCGGAAATTGAACTAAATACCTAGAAATCACCGTTACGAACAACATAAATTGGAAAGAACGCATAGGAAATATTGTGGGGGAGGAGAACCAAAGACTGCGTTTTATTGGCTGAAGATGCAACAGATCTACTAGAGAGACTGCCTACACTACGGTCGTCCATCCTCTCCTAGAATACTGCTGTGCAGTGTGGGATCATTACCAGGTAGAATTAATGGACTTCATCGAGGATGTTCAGGGAAAAGCAGCACATTTTGTATTATCGAGAAATAGGGGAGGGAGTGTCACTGACATGATACACGATTTGGGGCGGCCATATTTAAAACAAAGGCATGTTTCGTTGCGGCAGAACCTTACAACGAAATTTCGAACACTAACTTTCTCCTCCAAATGCGAAAGTATTTTTTTTTCGCCGACATCCACAGGGAGAAACGATCATCATCATAAAATAAGGAAATCAGGTCTCGCTCGGAAAGATACATCTGTTTGTTTCTTCCGCATTCTGTTTCAGACTGGAATAATAGAGGATTATTGTGAAAAATGGTTCGGTGAACACTTTGCCAAGCACGTAATTGTGATTTGCAAACTGTCCATGTAGATGTAAATTGCGAGTTTTCTACGAGTGATATTGTAGTGGACTGTAAAGGACATGCATGGTGCTTTCACTTGCACACGTGAACTGTGATAATTAGTTTGATGCATGTATGGTTCTTTATGTTGTTACTTTCTCTTTTGTTAGCTCAATTTATTTGCAATATAGCTTATAGCTGTGTAATTAATCGCATGAGCTGCAATCGAATTTTATTGTATGTATGTATATTATCTGTCTTTTTTGTGATACATTCATTGGTTTAGGATTGAATCTCATTGCCTTTAGATGTCGCCTCTAAGTAGCATCTGTGAGTCAGATATGGCGTCTATCAAAGCCATAGAGTAGAAAAATCTCTGTTGTGAGCATTGCGTGATGTGCATGTTGTCAACATTAAGGTGAAATTGTCGCATGATCTCGGGATGACTCGTTTTAAGACCAGTTCACAATGGCCGTCAGGTCTCGTCATGTGAAAACATCCCACAATGCATTTCAAGTGGCGGCATTCAGACAAGTCGTCAACAGACCGCCACGTCACGTCACGTCACGGCAGGTCAAGGTTTCCAGGGAATGAAGTGTCGACGGTATCATCATCTGCTATCAGCGTAAGTTAACTCGTTGTATAGTAGTGGAAATTGTGCTTTTGTAACTTTTTACTCTTCATTTTCTTATTGTGCTTTGATTTCGTGGCAAACTGTAAATGTTCGATGCCGACTTGGAGGTTTTTTGCACTGGATGTTCTCACACAAGCGATGTGAGATATCTGAAAGCGAAACATTATTTAGGTCTGGCAATAACAGAAGAGACGCGCACTCACCCATAACATAGAAATGTCGACGTTTTGAGGTGTTGCTTCACGTCTCAGCACTTCAGCAAACAAGACTGATCAAGAACATAAGTTATGAGGTTTGCTTTGGCCATTAATAACCTTAGTTCCTCAATTGAAATACTATACTCTGACACGGACTAAGCGAATTGACGTTACATGACGTGACAGACAGTGTGAATACACGCTGACGTGATGGTGCTGTGACGTGATGTCTGCTCATTTTGCTCGTCAATCCTGAGAGAACAATTTATTCCAGGTATCAAATGCAAGTTGTTATGGTGTCTGCAAAACGCCTGTACCTAATACACAGCACATACGATTGGAATCTGTCTGAACTAACGATTTGGCGACATTCAAAATTTATAGGACGTTTTACGCACAAACCTATGCCACCCCAAGAATACACAACCAATGTGACAACGTGTGTCGACAACAGAAAATAAATTATGTGCATGTGAATCCTCACTCTATGGTCAAAGCGGAAGGTGAAATCGAGCACTAGAATATGTTCATTGTTTTTTTCTGTTTATATATCATTAAATGACGCGTCCTTGTGCCAATGCAACTCGCATCCTTAACACCAGTGCAGTACTGCCACGTTACCTTGGCTTCTCATCTCCCTAGAACAGAATTAGTAGAGACTGCGCGAATTCGATCTCCTGATATGTTGATCCGTTTCGCTGTTAACTTTGGCGTTCAGGCCATAGGCCTGACACTATAGTGGTCTGCAACATACTGGTTACAACGCAAAATATTTTAATTACAAACTTTAGCAATTTTCTGTACCGTGCTTATGTATGACACATGGACATGCTTCTCATTTAAACCAGTATATGATGTGGGTATTTCCTTCGCCATGATGTCATATTTTTGTGCTATAGCCATAATGTTTACACCTTGTGGTCACAGATAACTTTTCTTCCAAACATGTATTTATTTATAAATGTATTCACAGATAACATAGTTCTTCCAAAGATGTTTGATTTTATGTACCTACGATCTTCCTGTGAACATGGATTGTCCAACATAGACATGTTATTCATCTTTGGCCATGTCAACCAGTATCTTCCATAGTATAATTTCAGATCAGATTCATTACACATGTAACTACTGTACTGATGTTCATTCTGTGGCTCGACTGTTTAATGACTGGATAATATACTTGCTACCTGTCTGTCGTTGACTTAGACCATTAAGCACTTTCTTGATGCTGGAACATCTATTTTAGATCTTGACGATGCCTTCACATACACTATGTGGTCAAAAGTATCGCGATACCTGCCTGAAAATGACTTACAAGTTCGTGGCGCTCCCCATCAGCAATGCTGGAATGCAATGTGGTGTTCGATTTGTTATCATCCACAACTTTAAATGGATTACACGCTTTCTCTTTAAAGTACTTTAATCACCACATGGGGTCGCAGTAACCTTGAAAATTAAATTTCAAATGGTCTTGGGAAATCGTAAATTAAAGAACAGGAGAAAAGTTGTGCATAATTCGGGCTAAGCTTGCCAGGACTTAGTCAGTCGTATTCCACGCTAAACTGCAGCAGCGACAGAGATGTCCCTCAGACGCCGACTTCAGTTCTCCAGGCTGGAGTGAGAGCGGCACTGTTGCAGGGACGTCGCTGCTGAGGAAAGTGGAAGAGGAAAAGGGGTTCATCTCGGAATCCCAAAGTGGGAGGAGAGAAGATTAAAGAGAAAGGAAACAGAAATAAACGCGGAAACACTATCTAATACAACGTTTCTGGCGATTGGCAACCCAATTTGGCCCGACCCGATTCTGCCGAAAACCCGCAGAAATTGACAGGTATGTGGTATTAACGTCGGAGAAAAACGGTACATTGCCTCCTGTGCGGTAAACATTCGTCACAAGTAGTATTGCTGTGTTTGGGACAGAATTGAACATTTGGATTTGCAGCTTCAGATTGAATAACGTAACAGTTTCTGAGACAACCTGCTGGACCCCCAGTACTTGCCGCCTACCAGAGTGAAAACTTTCTGAGCCGAATTACCTCAATGAGTGTGCCGAATTACCTCTCTAAGTGTGCGTCATCATGGTTTGGTGCAACTTACAGAATCGCGACCTTCGGTTGTATGAATGAAACGGAGAATGTACTTTATACTCGAAATTGTGGAGAACATTCCCAGGTTCGCGCGAATGAAGCGAATCGGAAAATATACTTCACCGGAGAAATTTCTCAGCTTGAGTAAATGAGTGGAAGAAGCCGCTAAAAACAAAGAAAATGCTCCTATTTCGTATGAATAAAACTAGAGGGGCGAATCACGAACCGAGAACATTCTCCGTTTTTTGAAGTGTGCTCTGTAGCATACATCGAACTGATTAAGTTTTGATGACGTTAGCTTTTGCACACTTTTTGGTATTAAAGGCAGAGTTTATATTGCCTGGAAGGCAAGAAGGTATACGTACCCGAAGAAATACAGAAGAGAGGAACCGTAGAAACTTCTACGAGTTTTACAATAAAAACATTATTTGCATGGCGAATTTCCTTCGAAAAAATCATGAAAGAAGAGATGAGCGACCTTTCAAAAGAAGTGAAAATTAAAATGTTTTTGTTGCTATTTAGTAGACTCAAGTTTTCACACTGATGTACGAGAAGACTTTGGTATACACAACACCTGTGCCGCTGACGTTTCCGGAGATTCATGTCTTCTCACACCGTAAATCTTACACTTCGTTAAGTTCGAAATATAGACGAATCAGAAAAATTAACAGCTGGTTGATTACAAAGCTAGCGATCGGTTTCTCGTAACGAACCCCACGGGCGATCGCTTGCATCCTTGACGCGCAAGCACACCATTCTGCGTCGTATTTAAACAAAATTATCTCTTCTTAGAGAACTCGGCCATAGTTCCGGTTTGGAGTCGATGAAAAATGATGTAATTTTAAGATTTCATTCACATAATGTGTTGACCTAACTTCAGTAACAGAAAAGCTTCCCACATGTCGTAAATTCAGTACGATCGCAGAAAATGCATTTTTCTAAATTGTCTTCAATCGTCTTAACAATTTGCTGCCGCACATAAAAGTGAAATCTAAACGTAGTGCAACTCTTCCCAAACACACTGACGCCAGTTTCATCTTTGTACACTGAACGCTTTGCCTGTTTGAGCGAGCTGAATGAAGTCTGACGTTATGCGTGCGTTCTGTGCGTTCTGTGCATACGACACACACAGAGAACCTTCTCAGGGAGGTGGGGAGGAAGTGGGAAGGAAACTCTCTCGCCACAGAATACGCTTCCGATTTTTCATTCATGCGAAACTGAAAACTTTCTGAGAGAATATTCTTTTGCTCTGATAATCTTCTCCGGAGAAGGATGTCTATATGTATACGACTCCTAATCCTCATGATTTCTCCCCATGAATGCGAAATCGAAGGGCGTACTCATGACATAAACTAGAGAAACTGTGGCGGGAGGGGGCAGTTCATGCTATTCGCAAAGAATTGGGAGTAGGCAAACCAGGCATCATTTCTTGATAGAGAAAACAGAAAATTGGTGACAAACTGCTTTCAATAAACATTTTCAACATAAGAATGCACTCCCGAAAGAATACAATAATTTAAGTTCTTGGATTGGACTCAGATGTTTCTGATACTTCCTTTTCTTAAATCTCGCCGTATTCTTTCACGCAGTTTCGGTGTTCGCTCAGCAGGAACAACGCAGCCAGTCTCCCTCGTCTGTCTCCATTCGGTTCTAAGCCAAGTCTTTGCTGTTCGTATGGTATTGAAGGACCGTTCCATAGTCACCGTTCCCGTGGAACAGTACTCAAAATATTTACTGCTTCTATAATGCTAGAGAAAAGGTTCTTGCCCTAGTGAAACAGAGCAGCGACCTATAAACCACTTAATTTAGAGTCAGAGACACACTTTCTCCTCAATCAGTTGTACTGCGGGTGCAGCTGAATGGCAATGGCAATAAAACCGTTAAGCTTTTAAAACAACTCGGTGTTTTTATGGAAGTTCACTGCGCTACTTTTGCCCATATTCAGGGGATGTAGCTTGTTCAGAGCAAACGCTGGAATACTTTCAGGGGAAACTGAATACTTAACGGAGACGCGAGTGATTCGATATACGGTAATACGGCCGAACGTCTTCAGCACTTCCTCTCATTTTACGTCGAACATTTTCTTTCGAATTTTTGCTTACAAGCGGAAGGTCAAAATTTAATTTCCACCTCCGGTCCCCCTGTAGGAACAGCCTGTGCTTCTACAAGTAATTCCACACTCATCGTGTCTCCTTCACTTAGGTCTGCACTCAGATGGTCGAGAACCCACGGCGTGTGTTCACCCACCGACTTACACTGCTGGACATCCACAACGGGTACAACAACTCTAGAGACCTCGCCACTACTATTCTGCGAAGATAAACTACACCAACGTTCCCTTTGAAAGGTGGATGACGGAATACCACTTTTTGTGACTTGGTAGATAATTACATCTGGCAAATTTTTTTAGAAATTAAATGCCATTATCTCACACACTCATTACAGATTCATACACGCCACGTAGTAATACGCTTATCTCCTGTTCTTCATCAGCAGCATAACGAGTACGGCCTGCCTGACACCATCAACTCTGCAGTCGACTGCCTTTCATCTGCAAACAGAACATCCCCTGCTCGAGAGCTGCCTTTCAGATGTAGGGATGTGTCTTTATTTCTTTAATTTGATAAAAATGATATCTACAAATTCCTGTAAGGCATGTAGTTCATCTACACATATGGGTTACTGCTGCTACGATGGCAGCTTATCAACATTTAAGAGAGTCTGAACGTGGTGTTATAGTCGGCGCACCAGCGATAGGACACAGCAACTCCGAGGTAGCGATGAAGTGGGGATTTTCCTGGACGACCATTTCAATCGTGTACCTACAATATCAGGATACAGGAAAACATCAAATCTCCGACATCGCTGCGGACTAAAAAACATCCTGCAAGAACAGGAGCATCAACGACTGAAGAGAATCGTTCAACATGACAGAAGTGCAACCCTTCCACAAATTTCTGCAGATTGCAATGCTGGGCCATCAGCAGGTGTCGGCGTGCCAACCACTCACCGAAAAATCGTCGAAAAGGGGTTTCGGATCCGAAGGCCCACTCGTGTATCCTTGATGACTGCACAACACAAAGCTTTACGCCCGTCAACACCATCACTGGACTGTTGATGATTGGAAACACGTTGCCTGGTCGGACGAATCTCCTTCCACATTGTATTGAGTGGATGGACGTGTACGGATGTGGGTACAACCTCATGAATCTATGGACCCTGCATTTCAGCAGGGGACTGTTCAAGCTGGTGGAGGCGCTGTAATGGTGTAGCTGGCGTGATATGGGACCCGTGACACGTCTAGATACGACCCTGACAGGTGACAAGTACGTAACCATCCTGTCTGATCACCTGCGTCCATTCACGTCCGTTGTGCATAACGACGGACTTGGGCAATTCCAGCAGGACAATGCGACATCCCGCACGTCCAGAACTGCTACAGAGTGGCTCCAGGAACACACTTCTGATTTTAAACACTTCCACCGGCTGTCAAACTTGCAGCATACTGTTCAGAGGAGATCTCCACCCCCTCGTACTCTTACGGATTTATGGACAGCCCTGCAGGATTCATGGTGTCAGTTCCCTCCAGCACTACTTCAGATATTAGGCGAGTCCATACCACGCCGTGTTGTGGTACTTGTGCATAAAATATGTGGACTTGAACAGCAAATTTTAAGTGCGTCTTTAGGGTTACATCTACTCCTTTTCCAGAAACTGCTCCTCTAGCTTTAGACTTATCTAATACGACTGTAGGGCAAGAATTATTCGGATTGCGTTTATTACATGCTGCGTGACTAATCAATGTAACTGGAGATCCATAGTCAGTCACCGCGGTGAAATTACGTGAGTCAACTGATGTGTTGATAATCGCACGATACACATTCTCTTGTGGCTGTTCTTTTCCCTGCAATAGCGTGTCTATTATGTCTTCCAGTGCGATAATACGTTCTGTTACTGTGTTCATATTGTAAAAATGTGCAAACTGATAAAATCCTGAACTTAAGTATTGATCTCCTTAACAAAATCAAAGTGGTCTGCGTGTGTTAATAGTCTGGAAATAATCCTGTTCGTGAAATGATCCCTGTCCGTTGATAATTTTCGTAGCAACTGATCCTGAAACGAAAATATCTCACCGCGTAATGTAATTGATTGGTAAGTACTAGCGCCTACTCGCTCATAAATTATTTTGCAGAAAGCTTCGTCCATTTCGTGCTCAGGTGAACGCCACGTCGAGTTACAAATGTTGTTTACATTGGTGCTCAGGTGTACTCAGAATATGTTACATTTCGTTTGAAAGAATTGTGCACAAGTTAAGAAAATGGTCCACTCCAGTATTGTGCACTAGCTATAAAGTCAACAATTGAGGCAAAAAAATTACATTCATGGCATTATCTTTTATCGTTATTCTGCTCAAAATCTCATGAGACTAATTGTGATTATATTGTCTTTTAGTCGCAGCAAGTATGTATCGAAGCAATGTCTTTTCGTGGTTTTCACACACGCAGCTGTTGGCCTGAGAGTACCCAGCACGCTATGCAGCACATGTTGGAGTGTCTTCCGGCATTCGTGACGTTGTAACAGCTCACCAGGTGAAAGCGTCGTATCGTGACTGTGTGGGGGGGGCGGCTGAGAGCAGACTTGGTGCACTCCGTACGTGTCAGCAACAAACCGAGTGACAACTCAGAGCCACACCGCTCACAGAAGGTACCTCCATGTCACTTTAACAAAATGTCTGTGAAGTCACCTAAAATCATGATAATCGATGCGGCATGTCGTGGTGTAGAAAACGTTAATAATACCTCCAACTTTCTCACAGTCCAGACAATAACTATACTTGAGTCCACGAATGTGCCGCTTTCACAAAGTACGTATATTCTGTTACGATACAGTGAAAGAAAATAAAGCTGAGACGTTTATACTGTGTGAGAGAAAAGGAACATTAAAATATAGTAATAATTACATGTACAATGCATTGTGAAAATATCGATAGGCAAACATTGTTATCAGTCTTCTTACATTTTACACGTGCATGAGTCGACCACTCGTGTTGTTATGCAAGAGTACAATGCTGATTTCTACACAGTGTATGTTTTTATATACTTGAGTACACTCGTCGAAGGATACAGCCTAAAGGGAAGGACAGGAAAGAAATGTGAACAATATTTTACTGCTGTAGAGGAAAAAAAGAAATTATCACATTTGTCTGTCATCTGTCAGTCGTAAAACATAAAGCAAATGAAAATGTATTCCGAAAACTTTAACTTATGCACACGCCAATTACTTATAATTACCCCAAATGCAAAATTTAAGTAGTATCAAGGCGAGTACTTAATGTCTGTCAACAAGTAAAGTCACCGTGCAGAATGAAAATAAATAGGAAATTCTCTCTTTCCGATGAAGTCGATTAGCTATAGGCGAAAAACAATGACAAATGATATTATCCTGTGAATGAGACGAAAATCGATTAGCTCAAGCCAAGTCACAAATCGATCAAAGCAAGTACATGGCATGGCTATAAGGGTCTTCAATCCTTCACGTTGCCGTTCACAAAATGATGAATTCTGCTAAATGACAGTGTTTATCTTCCTGTAACTTCATAGCCTTGTATTATCGTTTTGCAACGCCTTGTCACAGGCCGTTAGAAATAGCACTCGTCAGAGAAACGCAGCAAAACACAATCAACAAATCACGCACCAAGGCTAAAAACATGTAATCCGCAACAACTTCTAGCATCAATACGCCAAACTTCATATCTTAAATCATAAACGCCTGCATAATAGTCATAAAAAGTTCGCTATCCTCACTTCCTACACTCCTGGAAATTGAAATAAGAACACCGTGAATTCATTGTCCCAGGAAGGGGAAACTTTATTGACACATTCCTGGGGTCAGATACATCACATGATCACACTGACAGAACCACAGGCACATAGACACAGGCAACAGAGCATGCACAATGTCGGCACTAGTACAGTGTATATCCACCTTTCCCAGCAATGCAGGCTGCTATTCTCCCATGGAGACGATCGTAGAGATGCTGGATGTAGTCCTGTGGAACGGCTTGCCATGCCATTTCCACCTGGCGCCTCAGTTGGACCAGCGTTCGTGCTGGACGTGCAGACCGCGTGAGACGACGCTTCATCCAGTCCCAAACATGCTCAATGGGGGACAGATCCGGAGATCTTGCTGGCCAGGGTAGTTGACTTACACCTTCTAGAGCAAGTTGGGTGGCACGGGATACATGCGGACGTGCATTGTCCTGTTGGAACAGCAAGTTCCCTTGCCGGTCTAGGAATGATAGAACGATGGGTTCGAAGACGGTTTGGATGTACCGTGCACTATTCAGTGTCCCCTTGACGATCACCAGTGGTGTACGGCCAGTGTAGGAGATCGCTCCCCACACCATGACGCCGGGTGTTGGCCCTGTGTGCCTCGGTCGTATGCAGTCCTGATTGTGGCGCTCACCTGCACGGCGCCAAACACGCATACGACCATCATTGGCACCAAGGCAGAAGCGACTCTCATCGCTGAAGACGACACGTCTCCATTCGTCCCTCCATTCACGCCTGTCGCGACACCACTGGAGGCGGGCTGCACGATGTTGGGGCGTGAGCGGAAGACGGCCTAACGGTGTGCGGGACCGTAGCCCAGCTTCATGGAGACGGTTGCGAATGGTCCTCGCCGATACCCCAGGAGCAACAGAGTCCCTAATTTGCTGGGAAGTGGCGGTGCGGTCCCCTACGGCACTGCGTAGGATCCTACGGTCTTGGCGTGCATCCGTGCGTCGCTGCGGTCCGGTCCCAGGTCGACGGGCACGTGCACCTTCCGCCGACCACTGGCGACAACATCGATGTACTGTGGAGACCTCACGCCCCACATGTTGAGCAATTCGGCGGTACGTCCACCCGGCCTCCCGCATGCCCACTATATGCCCTCGCTCAAAGTCCGTCAACTGCACATACGGTTCACGTCCACGCTGTCGCGGCATGCTACCAGTGTTAAAGACTGCGATGGAGCTCCGTATGCCACGGCAAACTGGCTGACACTGACGGCGGCGGTGCACAAATGCTGCGCAGCTAGCGCCATTCGACGGCCAACACCGCGGTTCCTGGTGTGTCCGCTGTGCCGTGCGTGTGATCATTGCTTGTACAGCCGTCTCGCAGTGTCCGGAGCAAGTATGGTGGGTCTGACACACCGGTGTCAATGTGTTCTTTTTTCCATTTCCAGGAGTGTATTATTTCATCACATCTTCAATATAAAATTCCATAATTCATTGCTACACATACTTCATCTATAATTAATCCTTGTCTTCACTTCACATACGACATCTATAGTAAATTTCTTACAGTCACTGAAGAAACCCTGATTGTACCTCCGTGTTAGAGTATCTCAGTGGAAGACGCTGAAATTAAATATCTCCTCCGACTGTTGAGAGTACGTGTTATGCCTGTGCAAATAAATGTACTCTACCCGTTTTCTCAGTACTATCTGGAATCCGTTACTGCATACTTCTGTACGTTATCCTGTAAGAGAAAATGCATTACGACGACCAAAATTCGATGTTATTGTTTCTCATGTTGCTTTTATCTTCTGTGATGCCTTTTCTTCTTCGAAAAACTCATTGCTGTCTTCTTTTACCTAACCTTTGCTTGTAAAATGATGTATTCTAAAGATCTGGGTAAGTTATGTTAGAACATGACGTGGTATATCCTCTAACGATCATTGTATCTGTAACATAAAAGTCATAAGGCAGTGAAAATAGAGGTACGAAATGGCTTGTACTTATAGTACTGTAACAGGAAAAATATTATTTTCGTCATTTACGTGCGAATGAAAGAAAACCCATAGAAACAGCTTGACTACTGTGTACAAACGGTTGATGTCATAAGAAAATGAAATACGTGTTGTCAGAACGTAATTGTTATATGTCGGTATGGTGGTGTCATTAAGGAGTAGGAAGTCAACCAATTATTTAGTGAACGGTTTTATATTGGTGATGTGATGAAGACCTCTCGAAGCTTTCGTTGTGAATGTTTCAAGATGTCCTACATTCGGAAATGGGATTCGTCGAGTCCGAAATAGTCCGTTATAAAGTAATACAAATTTCTGACACCTGTTCTTTGCTTTACCAGATAATCGATGTGCTCGAACTAAAATTGTTTGTCGAACTTGAGATATTCCAGTGTGATTTACCTTCTTTTGTAGCATTTCCTCTTCTCAGCTGCCTCTTTTGCATTAGCCATTGCAATGTCAATGAGTTCACGATGACGTAGACGCCGTGACTTGGGGAAAGAAACAAGTTCTTTTATTTTGTCTGGCGGATTTTTATTCTTCAAAACTAAATGTGGCGAGAGCAAAGTTGAATCAGTAGGAAGTGTATTAACGGTGTGCTGAAAAATCTGTCCCATTCAGTGTGCTTTTGGGACCGTCTGTTGGTGCTTCAAAGCTGTCAACCTTGTCTTTGATTACTCATCTGCATTGTCGGTAGCAAAACACGTGTCAGTGGAAAATTGTGTACACCATCGTGTATTGTTGTGCGCGAAAAAAGCTCTAGTCTGTTAATTTCTCGTTCGTCCATTGAAAAGCTCGGCTGAAACTGTAATGCCGGTTGGTGGTGAGTCATTATACCTGGTTAACATTTTTAATTTTACATTCTGCTACCTCAGATGCTATGTCCTGATTCCTATATGAAATTCAGGAATAGAGCTGTTCTTTATCAGCAGGTTAACGACCATATTGTGGCTGCCACCATGTACTCTGCCATCGAGTGCGTTTTATCTGCAACGGGAAGATGCAGTAGTCGAAAGCTGGACTTGAGATGACGGAAAATGAGAATCTGTTTCGTTTGATAAGTAATTGCATCTGGTTAACATTTTCAACATTACATTCTGCCGCTTCAAATTCTATCTAGACGTTCGTATGTAAACAATAGTAACAGAATCGTTATGCAGTTCTTTATCATGGGGTTAACGAGCATTTCCTCGCTGCCACCGTTTACTCTGATGTCGACTGCGTTTTATTTGCAAAGCGAAGACGCCCTGCCCGGAAGCACGCTTTTAAACGTACACAAATCAGTACCTCCGTCTTTCTTTTGGTAAGAAATTACATCTGGTTAATTTTTTTTTTCCTATCCCGATTGGAGGGCGGCGCGTGGGTCTGCTCCTGAAACTGAAAGGTTGGACGAATGAAGGAAGTGAGTAGGAGCAGGAAAAGGTAAAACTCGTCGGTACTGCAAATAAGTAAAAGTGGTTTACTGGTGCATGGATATATACAGAGGCATGCCTAACTCTGTACGTGGGTGCGAAGCCTTAGACGCGTCGTAAGCAGAGCAGAGCAGAGCAGAATGCCGACATGGAGCGCAGTGTCCCGGCCTCCTGCCCTTTGATCAAATGGGCTGAACGCGCAGCGGAGCTCGCAGAGCAGAGCAGAGCGGCACAGCGCCGGCCGGCTAGAGGCCGCTGTCGTCCGTGTCCGGCGTGCCGCCACCTTGGGAACTTGCACGTACGCCGTGGCAGCGTAGCTATCGATACCACAATTTTTACTACATTAAAAGTGTTAAAATTTTGTGATAGTAACGGAAAAGAAAAAGGTTGTTATCTAATGTCGTATTATCAAGACCTTGGTGAGTGTCTCTGCTGTTTCTTTGCGATAGTCTACCGTTAACTGAAGACCACGGCATGCGCCTCTTGCTGACACACTGGTGACGTCATAACACCACCGCCACACACGTTGGCCCCGTAATCGAGTCAGCCTGACATTATTGCCTCTCACCGGAACAGCAAGTCAACACTTTGAAGTCTGGAAACAAACAAACTGAAAGGCATTTACTAAAAAATATCTTAATACACAACTAAATTAAACTACAGTTCTTTTACAAATAATCTGTATACGTAATTGGCTTTCGTGTGAAATGGCTCAAAGCATTCTGGCATGCACAGCGCAACATCACACACTGGACAACAGTCTGTTGTTTCTTTCCTTTCCCACACTCCATTTTCTTTTTTAGCTTTGCCACCAGACACTTAACACCATCTCCACGGCCACGCTTTGCTGTCAGTTGGAGGAAATTTTCTTCCAAAATGTCGCCCCGTTAGTCTGTCGCCTGCAGTCGAAGGGTCCGCCCATACTTGTTCCTTTCCGGCCACCGTGGCCAGTGTTTCTCCAGTTAACACACATGAGTTTATGTGGAGGATGTGGTTACCTGTGCAGCATTTTATACGTAACTGTTTACTATTCCCCAAATCAAAATTCTGTAGATAAGTAAGTCAGATATAGGACTTGCCAACATGTTTTGTATTATTTACAGTCTGTTACGTCATGTGAACGAATTGTTTTATTTTTTTTTAATTATGTAGTGCTAATTACTAATTATTCTTACAAGTTTCAAATAATTCAAAATGTATTTCATGCTTTACTTCAATCCTGTAGGCTACATTTGTAAATAATTTCCGAACACCGGATTTTGCAAGATTCAGCTGCCACTCACTCACGTTACGGAAGAAACGTTTGCGGTTAACCCACGATTTGCACCGAGCAATGAAATCTATATTCACCGATGTTATGTGGAGGAGGTTACAATTTAATTTCCGTTATCCTCTGCGAATTATTTTGGAACGAGGTAGACCTTTTTTTGCTTTCACAATTGCAGTGTCACGGTCGGTAAAGCTGACAGGGGCTGCTTCGTAATCCTGCACAGTCACTCACAGCCCGCTGTGGTGTGGAGTCTGTCAGGCCTCGAAGCTGACACTGGCGAGGCGTGCGTGCAGTGAGTGCGTGTGGCGGCGCGCCGCTCAGCTGCGGCTCCCGTGTCCAGACCTGCAGTCAGATTTTGCAGGGCATAACACAAGGGTGTCGCGCCTTTTGACTCTATCGCCCTTAAAATACAATTGAAATGTCCTGCGCTGACGAAGTCGCCTTTTGCCTGTCTCAGAAAATACGGGACTCGATCGCTGAAAAATCTTTCCCTTGGAGCTCTCTTGTTTGATGTGGAGGGAGTGCAGAGGTTTAGAGAGGTGACCACATTCACAACGCCTGTCACAGTTCGTGCTCCCGGCTCTTTTTCTACATCCTTTAGTTACTGTGTTCGTGAAGAGTTACTCACCGCAAAATCTGCATTACGAAACTCTGCACTTGGCCGGTGGCCACCCGAGCGAGAAGCAGAAGGCGTACTTCTGCGCATGCGCGGGCGTAGCGAATCCCTCTGCTGATTCTGTGATGCTGGCACCCTTTCTGCCTCCAGACGGCTGTCGCGCTGGACCTGCACCGTACGTTTTTGACAGTTCCGTCACTCTCTTAATAGTAACTGGTTACAGAACAGAGGAGCGTTCCGTTCGGACAGCTAGGCCAACAAATTTAATTAGAATCAATGTTCATGTACATCGCATGGTACAGTAACTGTCACAATGTATCTGTGAAAATATATCATTTCAGAGGTTCCAAATACGTAAATGAAGTCTAAATACAAAGATTAACAATCTTCAGGGCCAACATTTTAATCAGAGTCATTTGTTTTGCAGACATATGACATATACAAATTAGACTGAAATCGGCCAGCTCTCTCGCAGGCGAATTGTTTGACGTACTGAGCAGCCCCTAATTCGCATCGTGTAGCGTGTGTTTCACATATACATATTTACCAAAAGATGTGGGAAATCCTGATTAAAAAAAAAATAGTCCGATCGTGCATATGTAACGTCAGTCCCGGATGGCGCGTAAATATTTAAGCGGAATGTCTCGGCGACAGAACATGCAATTGCACGTCTGCTGGGATAAAGTTGGACGTTTTCAGGTGTAAACCCATCCCTTAAAAGAACTGCCGTTGCGTTGTTTATTTCTGCATCGATAGTAATGACAGCTTGAAAGCCAGCTGATGTTCCTACAGCTGCCGTTGAGACTTGCTGCAAAAATAATACATCAGACGTGACATCTTGTATTAAATCATCTGGCGCACTAATTGTAACAGAGGTTGTTATCGAAATAATGTTTAGTGTTAGTACATCGTGGGCTGCCATTAGATAGATGTAGCGTGCTGTGACGTAACTGCGAAATTGCTACGAGAGTGGGAAAAAATATCTTTGTAATACTGGGACATTAAATGGCAGCTGGACGCTGGTGTCTGCGATCATCACCGACTTTGAAATTGTTGAGTACAACTGTAGCTCTAATCGCTAAACAGTATTACACATTTTATGTGGGAAGTGATGGTCCTGACTTAGTTTCGGCCCCCCTGTCGTGTGGCCGGTCTTTTCTCCGCCACCGTGGTCGGAACGCCCCTACCGCCTGCTCCCGCCCCGCTGCTGCTTCTGCGCATGCGCGGCCCTCTGCCGGATTCGCTGCCCGCATTCTGTGTCGCGCCCCCACCTGCGAGTTTCCCCTCGGCGACTGCGCCGGCCGTTTGCGCGGGCAGTCTGACGACGGGAATTCTGAAGCGCGAATGACGCCACCTGTTGCTGTTTGCAAGTGAATAGCAGTGTTGTAAGCGTTTTTGCCTAAGAGACGAGACCGAATGTTTACACAGGCTTTAGTTACGTAGAGAGTAATGCAACATGTTACAGTTATGTTG
This sequence comes from Schistocerca piceifrons, assembly GCF_021461385.2. Classification (NCBI taxonomy): domain Eukaryota; kingdom Metazoa; phylum Arthropoda; class Insecta; order Orthoptera; family Acrididae; genus Schistocerca; species Schistocerca piceifrons. The sequence continues at coordinate 135,072,982 of NC_060148.1, read as the reverse complement.
CTCTTCCCGGAAATAACTGTTTCTTTGGCGTCATTTTTATCGATGAAATTCGGATCTCGGAAATTCCTTTGTTATCTCGTGATCTGGCGTGCAAGACGCGTACTTAAATGAAATCAAGTGCCATGAAGTAGTCGCTGTGAAACCGGCCTTGAAACGCATTTGGTCGGTACACACCTGTCTGAAGCGTATTTAACAATGTTCTTCCACTCCTTCCACTAATACCCGCGCTGTTGGTGCTGCAGAGGAAAGGAAAGGAAAGCTGAAGCCTGTTTCTCGTCGCTCTTGCTGAGCACAATAATATTCTCAACTTATTTTCTATTTCTCTTTACGGACGTATTCAGTGACACTGTAACGCTCTTGTCATAGCTGATTCCCTGTTCTATCCTAACAGATTCGAAAAGTTCAGGTCTATTTGTCACTTGCAAGCCTAAGATGCTGCCTTCACGACCCGTTTCTCAGATTAATGGCCCGAGGTAGTTTTTGAGTGAAGCACTTGGATCAGTTTCTCACGTTTCCCTGGCCCTGCGAACAGTCTCAGCCACCTATGTCGCCCACTGCAGAGGTGGCAGGTTAAAGGTTCCACCTAAAACTATAACATGGCGAGGAAATGCACCCCAGATGTTCTCCTGGTTTCTTACTTTCCATTCAGAGCTCTTAATAGACGAGTAGTCCAAAGATATTTCTAGCATCGCGACTGCAACAGGAAAAGGCCGGAACAGCTGTGGCACTCAAACTGTCCTCCGCCACACACCAGAATGTATCTGAGAAATTATCATTTCAGACTTTCCAAATCGGTAAATTATTTCAGAAAGGCGTTATCTTGTGAAATTTGGAGCAGTTTTGACACAATGCGGGATGCGTTACATTTTATCTTCATTTGCGCAATAGACACGACAGCAGATCTGGTGCAGTTATTGTTTACAAGTTTGAAGATAAGGATTTACAGTATTCAGGACCAATATTTTAATTTCAGTTATCTGTTTTGCAAACAAATGGTATGTATAAATTACATTGAAAACCACCTGCTCTCTCGCAGGCGAATTGCTTCACTGTACTGGCTAGCCTGGATTTCGCATCGTGTAGCATGTGCTTCGCATACTCCCGTTCAAAATTTAATTTTTACACATTTCTGTCGCACTGGACTGAGATTTACGTATTTCGATATCAAAATAAATTTTAGCAATTTCTCAGATACCAACCACACACTTACAAGCACTAGTTTAAGTAAATGCGAACACGTTTGAAAATATATGACGTCCGTTTCGACAGCGGATGTCTGCCGTGAGTGCTATTGTGTTTGACGATGCGAAGAACGCAGGTGGAGTTCTGGGCTGTTTTCCGTCTGCTGACGCGTGCCATACCGTTCCAAAGTGCCGTAATAGCAGAGTGCAACAGGTGAATGGCGTAAGGCGCGATCCGAATTTTGGGGAGTCACCGTTTTTTTAGGACGCTCTAGCGCGGTCACCACTCGCCGTCAGAAAATCACTGCTGATTGCTGCATGTTGTAGAAGAGTTTGTCCAATTTAATTTTGTGTTGGGTTTTCAACTTTGAGAAACACGTAGTCTTTGTGAAATAAATGAAAATCTGAGAAAAGTCGGAAAATTTTGAGGCTTTCGTTGTGAAGCCGACATACTACAGGGCAGGAAGGACGAAATTTGGATTTAGGAGCCCAAAACGTATGATTCTGGAATCGCTGAGAAAAGCTCCATCGCAGTTTGTTACCAATTGGTATTTTTGGTCATTGCACGCAGGGTGGCTCTGGATAGTTATTCCTAGGTATTTTACGGTAGGTAACTTACGGTTTCCACCAATTTGTGATCAGCAGTGTAATTGTACAGTAGTGGATTTCTTTCCCTGTGTATGCAGAGTATATTACATTTATTTATGTTGAGGATCAACTGGCAGAGCCTGAAATATTCATCAATGCCGTGGAGGTCACTCAGCAAGTCAATACTGTCTCCTGGCGCCGCTGCTTCCTCATAGAGAATGTTAAGGAGCTTCCGTGTGTAACGCCGCCACATGAGGGCCACAGAAGCTCTCGTTCAGAATGCAGTCTGCCACTTTGGTCACACATGCACGCACGGGGATGCCAAGTCTTAATTGTATCACAGCAGAGAATGGAATGAATGTTCCAAATGTGGTCTGCTTCCAACGCGTGTACAGAGACGCAAAACTGTACTTTGGGAAAGTGCCGTATAATTCCAGTGATGGCTGCATGTCCCACGTGATTGAGTATAATTCCCTGAGAGATGGTAGTTTGTTCTGTAAGAGCAGCAAGTGAGGTGTGTGGGAGAGGAATGATTTTAGGTGGTTCTCCAATTCCCTTTATTTGAAGGTGAGCTGGGAAGACTGTTGCAGATGGTGTGAGCATGATGTGGTGTGAGCACTGCTAAAAATGTGACATTACAGTTAAACATGAAAATTGCTTGTGCGGTGCACGCACTGAAGTGAATTCAGTGTGAAATCTGAAGTGAAGATACATTCTAACTAAACAGCTTATATGGTAGTAATTTGAGTAAGGTGCAGTTTCCGGGGATGTAATGTAGCAACATAGACACTGCTAGCAAATGGTTTGGAGTAATTATGTAATGTAGGAGACTGGTGCAAAGAACTAACATTAACGAACAACAACCGGTATTCTCGCATTTGTCTCTTGGAAGAGATTAGGTGTTTACATTTCGAAATACAGGCGGTTGTGAGAGACGTCGGCTGTATTCTTGTAAGCTGTTTGAATATTGTATGTGGGACGAGAAACGCAAGACAGAGAGGGAGAGAGAAGTGGAGTTTATGAATGATGGAGTATTTGTCAATTGTTCCTGAGCTTTTGCAGAAATTGCTTGTGAAATTTTTTACAGAGTGAATTCTGAAAAGGAAGCTTTGTCACGTTGGTTTACAGATATCTCCTGTTGTTGCAGTAGTTGTGGTGTTACTGGAGTAATTGTGTGGACTGCAAAAGGTAGAAATGAATAGAGAAAGCGATCTTTTTTTCAGTTTTTTATTTTAATATTATGTGGAATGAAGTAAGTACATGATGTCATTTCCTCTACTGACACGTATTAACGCTGTGTTAGCATCTCGACGAGCTGCTGATGGTCGCACAGCCTGGCCATGTCCAGGGGGGTGCTCCCGTCATCATCAGCCCTCGCCCCCCTGTCGGCTCCGGCCTGCAGCAACGCAGCCGCCGCTTCTGCGTGGCCATTCTGTGCCGCCCAGTGCAGCGGCGTCCACCCCCACTGATCCCTGCCGCTGGGGTCGGACGCCGCAGAGAGCAGCAGCCGCACCACAGCCGCGTCGCCCCTCTCTGCAGCGAAGTGCAGGGCGGTGAACCCGAACAACTCGTCCCTCGCCGCCACGTCCGCCCCAGCCGCGAGCAACAGCCGCACCTCCTCCACCGCCCCCACCTTAGCCGCCTTTATCAGCCTCCTGCCTCGCTCCTCCTCAGAAGGGCTCCTGCACAAAACATCGACACACTTACTCTCTACTATCGAGACACACACACACACCAAATGAAAGAAACTGTCACGGCCGCAAAACTGCCAACAATTCTGAATACACTTCCACAAATCTAGAAATCTCGCTTCTGCGATACAGGTTAACCAGCGTATTACAGACAGATCCACAGCACTAGCCCATAATCAAAAACTTCAGCCATCTGCCATTAAAAATAGGTGCACTCCATCTCCTAACAAATTCATTTGGCACATTTCCTCAATTCACTCCACAGATCCGCCTCCTTTCACCTCGGCATGCAGTTGCTACCCAATCCTTCATCTACATTCAAACACACCCCTAAAACTACCTTCTCTGGGTACCAATTCCTTCTGTCACTTAGGAAGAAAACACTAGAAACCATACACATCTGTAAGTACTGAAATAATACTTCCTCACCAGACAGCTAAGTGATTCAGACCAGTAACATGGAAATTTTCTGGCATACCGACAAAAAATATAAAAGTCACTGCTTCGTACACAATAAGTTGGTCGACATATTTGAAATACAACAAGGGCACCAGGTCGACTTTCCCTGACACACACACAAACACACACACACACACACACACACACACACACGCACACACACACACACACACACACACACACACACACACACTACCCGCTGCATAATAATCGTCACATGTGCTCATATAATCATGCATGCAACAAGAGATACATCCACTGGAACATTCATTTCCATCTACTTACACACTTTGCAAGCCACCATATGGTCTGTGGCAGAGGGTATCCTGCACAACTACTATACTCAGTAATGTTAACTTTGTGTAACTTTTTGCAATTTTTGAAAATTCTGCACAGAAACTAAGTTACACACCGCGTGAGGCAGTATAGTTAAAAAGGTCTTCGGAACTGAAAACGTATACCAACTATGTTGCTCTTGAATAAAATTTTTGTTTCAGTAGTAGTAGGAACACTTAAACCGTAACTTTAGACAAGTCTCAAAAAAGTACTATATTTCCTGTATCTAATGCTATGCATAAATTAGATCATGCCAGAAAGAAATCAGGTGTCTGTAAGAAATAGAAACAGACAGTGTTGATTCATTATCGCATGTTCACTTACAAATATCAAAATACTTGTACAGATCTGGCATTGCTGAACTTGAACCAATGTCGCGAGAACCTCTCCCCACAGCTGATGCAAGTTAAAGGCTAATCCCAAGCGAGAGGGCCAGTAAGAAGCTCCAAAGACAATTGAAATACTAACTAGAAACTACAGAGGTAATAAAACTGGTGCATTTAGTACAAAATAATCAATGTAGGTGGAGCAGCAACCGTATGAAACAAAAGTAATAACTGGTACATATAAAAAGTTCTCGACTGACTGCAGTCATCTGCTTTTTCCGTTCCGCTCCCAAACAGAGCGAGGAAGAAACGACTGCCTGTGTGCCTCTGTACGAGCGACAATGCCTCTCACCCTATGTTCGCGTCCATTGTGTCAAGTGTACATTTGCCAGAACTAGAACTGTTCTGCCATCAGCCTCAAAAAACAGTTCTCTAAATTTTCTCAACAGAGTTCGTCGAAAAGAACGTCGCCTCCCCTCCAGTGATTCCGATTTGAGTTCCTGAAGCTTCTGCACAATACCTCTGCGCCACTCGAAACTACCGGCAGCAAATCTAGCAGCCCAGCTGTCAGTCCTTTAGCTGTCTTCCGTTAATTCTACCTGTTGCCAATACCAAACACTCGAGCAGTACTCGAGAATAGGTCGCACCAGCGGCCTACGTGTAGCCTCATCTACAGGTCAACCACACTTTCCTAAAATTCTCCCAACAAACTAAAGTCGACCTCCCGCCTTCCCTACCACATTCCTCTCACGCTTGTTCCATTTCATTTCATATCGCTTTGCGAACTTTCGCTCAGACATTTAAGCGACGCCTCTGTGTCTAGCGGAACACCTCTACTGCTGTACTTCAACATTACGTGTCTGTTTTTCCTACTCACCTGCATCAACTTACGATTCTCTACATTTACAGATGGCTGCCATTCGTCACACCAACTAGAAATTTTGTCCAACTCGCCTTGTGACCTACGCTCACTCAACGACGACATCTTACTGCACACTAGGGGACAATCAGCAAACAGCTGCAGATACCTGTCCACCAGACCATTTATGTATACAGACAGTAACAGCGGCCCCACCACCTTTTTCTGGAGAACTCCTGCCTCTGGCGAACGCTCGCCACTGAGGACAACATACTGGGTTCTGTCACGTAAGAGCTGAGGTCCACTCACATACATAGGAACCTATTCCACATGTTTCTATATCCTGTTCTGTGGACATGTACGAATATGTTATTCAGAGGTGACCGATTAGCGCACCACATCACAGGAAAATCTGCACAATGCAAAGAATTGCGATCTTTGGGGTAAAAATTGCTCAGTCACCTCTATTGCAATCACGGATTGTATTAAACAGTCGGAAGAGAAAGAACTGGGTGCTAATGTTGCCTATCACAATAAAAGGATTGTAGTTTACACAAAAGACAGCCTTGCCGCTATTGGACGCATCAGAAAGGCACCCGAAAATAAACCACACGGTTTGCCAGAATCGCCCAGAAAGTGCACTAAGAAATTTGGGGAATAAATCCATCATTGCAAGCAGCTTCTCAAAATAGGTAATTTGATCAACCATAGGGACTTTTGTATGGCTGACATTACACAAATTAGTTGTTGCCGTAAAAACAGAAAAAATTATTTTCCTTCGAAGAAAGCTGTTTAGTGTAAGACACTGCATGAAATGCGATTTACTTGCAACAGACCTCTAAGTAAAGAAAAGGTCTCTAGAGAGAAGTCATTACTGACTGTCGATGCAAATACTTGATACAAGTCAGGAAATTAACAGAACTCTTTTATGTCGACGAAACTTGGGTGGTGAACCAACGACATTCCTCTTAGAAGACGATGACAGGGTCGTGACGTTGGCACCAAAATGGACGATATGATAGTGCAAGCAACAGCGGTGAATGTTGAATCCAATACTTGGTTTATTTATTGGTCTACATCAATGTCGTCTTCACCAAGATATTTCCCATTACATATTATACATTTATTCCAGTGCTTCTTCCAATGCTTAAAACTATTCTGGAACAATCCTTACAGTAGCATTTAGTTCTCTCAGAGGTGCAGTTTGAATCTCATCTCTTATGTAAAAGACAGCTCTTTAAGGTTTGTCTTTATTTTTGAGAACAAAATGTCACACATGGAGCGAACGTGTGGTCGAGGCCATCACTATAGTATTGTTTCTAGCCAAACATGCACAAGCACGCAACGAACTGTGAGCAGGTGCGTTATCGCAGTGCAGAAACGGTGAACTGTTCCGCCATAAAACCGGACTTCTTTCCGCGTTGCTTCATACCATCGGGGTTGAGCTGGTGAGAAGTACTGCATGCTGGCTGTTTCATCTTGGGACATGGAGTCGTGGTGCACTGTACTGTTAAAACCGAAGATTACTGTCAGAAACGTAACATTCACATTTCAGTGGTCTTGGCCATCTGTCACCGAGACGATCGAGTGTTGGTTTACGCATCGTTTGATTTAACTCTCAGCTCGTATTCTATTATGACCTTCTCGTCATTCTCATCTTCTTCGAAAGGTTTATACCAGTCGTAAACACGTATTTCACTCTTAGTATACTCACCAAAAGCAGTATATAATATTTCAAAAACCACGATGCATTTTAATCCGTTCTCATAGCAAATTTTAATACAAATGCGCTAATCCGTTTTTACAGTAAACAAATAATCGCTGATACTCTTAAAATACCAGTAACCTTTATAACACCTGACAACACACTAAATAACCGATACGCATAACGTTGTACACACAATGACAAAAAGGAAGTAGGAATCTGAGTAATAAAACGCGTGAAATGACAAGTTTCCCGTATCACAAGAATGGTTGCGTTTCAATCCACCCAATCAAGGGGAACTTTGACCTCTTAGAGCAAACACAATGGAAGAGCAAGTCTTCAATTTTCCAGTATAACTACACCACATTTCGTTTATAATCGCTTCGGAACATATCCATCCATTTTGGAGGAAATTGTAGACGAAGATGCATTCAGATGAACAGGCATTCGGTTCTGACATATATTTGTAATAGATGTAGCAATCCTGGCTTTTGATTTCTGTTACTGTGTTGATGTAATTTACTCCACAATGTTGTGCTTCGGGAGGTGGCTATCGTCTGCTGTCTCGCAGTGGTGCCAACTCATTTACCCAAAAATGAACGCTGCCCGGATGGGTCTGCACAGTGCGTCGCCACCGATTTAAGGCGCGCGCCGCGGAAACGCCGGCACGGCATTTCGGAACCGAGGCGCATAGGAAAAGCAGGCAGGCCATTCCGGCCCCAAGCGGGTAAAAAACTCGCAGACGCCCTCGCGCGCCTTGACGTCACGGAGAGGAGGCTGCAGCGCCGAGCATTCAGTTTCGAGACAGCCACGAGCAAGGCTCGCTGTAACTGCGCCGTGGCAACATTGCATCAATAGTGCTCGGACGACGACGGACGTTACGTATCACGTTTTTCCCAAGGATGAGCACTAGCGACGTGAGTGGAGAGTTCGATGCAAACGCAAGGACAAAGTGAATGTGAAAACTGCACGTGTGTGGTCAGCTCACTATCGGCCACAAGATTATGAACGGGATTTGAGAAATGAGCTTCTAGGGTTACCTTCAAGAGAGACGTTATTACCAGCAGCAATCCTCTGCATAAACATTCCGAACTGGCGTGGACAAGAAATTGTGGAAAGCGGTGATGCAAACGAAAGGGTAAAACGTCTTCACATACATAACACTTACAATAATTGAAACTGAAAAATTACCATAATAAAAACGAATTCACATAAATGCAACGCTTTTTGACGCATTACTATATCGCTTTACGGGAGTGAATGACTCGTTAGGTTGTACAGGCAATAAATAATCAGCGTATTTCCCGTAATTTGTTTAGATTTACTTCTGTAAGGATAGCTGACGCTGATCAGATGACTTCGTAGCGTAGTGGTATGGTTTCTGACTCCCATCTTGGAGGTTAAGCGTTCATATACTTGTATTTTCTATTACATTTTTATTTTTATATTTTATCAAACTAAGCTATTGTAGCCGCTTATGCTACTGATATTTCATCGCTTTTGTCAATTGATCTGATTTTTAGTGAGAAATTAATGCAGTTGAGTAGTACTTAGGAAAAAATTTTACGAGTAGTAGGCATACTCGGTAAATAATTTTAGGAATAATAAAACTAAAATTAAATTCATTCCTTAGAGATCCGGAAGTCGTGCACAACGCTGTGGAGCAACATGTTTGCAAAAGCGAGCTTTGACGCCTTTAGAAACTGTGTCACCGAAATAAAAGATAGTCGACGGAACCACATGTACAGACTGCGTTCATGAACCCACTGAAGTAGTGAATAATGATTTTGAAATTAAGGAACTAAGGGCCGAGATTGAACTTTTAAAAAAACTGAATGCACAGAAAGAAGCGGCACTAAAAAATGTGATGCAGCCTTACGAAGTAAAACAAAAGATCTCCGACGTGTTCTTTCGTTGAAGCGGGCAGAAAAGTCATCTGACGTGAAAGAAAAAGTCAAATTGCACAAAAGTGTAAAAAGTGTATTGTCAAATTGTTTTACACCGGCGCAGATAAGATGCATATTAAACGAAAATAAAAGGGTAAAGTGGAATTCAGAGGACATTGCCCATGCATTAATTTTAAGAGCTCTGTCACCTAAAGCATACACTTATTTGCGAAAGCGAAAAATTCGTTTGCCGTGCAGGGCAACCCTTCAGAAATGGACAAAGGAATTTAAATGCAGACTTGGTATTCTTGAAGATATCCTGTGTTTATTGAAAGCCAAGTCACACACTTTTACTACTCGAGAGAGACTAGCTGTTCTGACATTTCACGGAATCAATGTTGACGGCCGCATATGTTACGATTCGTCTGAAGACGTAGTAGTCGGACCACATTCCAATGTACAAGTTTGCATGATACGTGGCTTGTGTAAGCAGTGGAAACAACCAGTTTACTGTGATTTTGACACTGTGATGACCAGTAATTTGCTTCAGAGCATCATTAAGGCAGTTGAGGAATCAGGAATCGGTGTTGTTGCTGTGACGTGTGACATGGGCGGAAAAAATATAAAAGTTTGGAAGGAACTATGTCGATACACAGAACTTATTTCGTAAATCAAGCAGACGACACCACGAGTGTATAGGTTTTCTTCGATGTACCACATCAGTTAAAGTTATTACGGAACCGTTTCTTGGATACAGGCATTACGCTACCTGATGGGTCCAAAATATCTCGGGCAGCTCTACAGGAACTTTTAAAGCATCAGAAGAGTGACTTAACGATAACACACCACATTACTGAAGCGCTCTTAAACGTAACTCGACAAGCAAGGCAGAATGTACAGACGGCAGCGCGACTATTTTCACGACAAACAGCTCAGGCTTTGAAGTATATTCTCCATAAAGACGTTGAAAGTAATTTTATTGAACTCGTTAACGACGTCTTTGATGTCTTGAACTCTAGAGTTCCAAAATATGAATGCTCATCCCTGCGTAGTGGGTTTGGAATCAATCTCTCAATTTGAGAAAATACTTTGAACAGATTCTTAGATATCTGTCCAGCAATGCGCGTTGGTGACAAAGAAAGAATGTTGCCTTTCCAAAAAGGTTTTATAACTTCAATGAAATCTCTCTCTTTGGTCTTTTCGAAAGTATGAAAAGTGTGTAAGTTAGCTATATATTAACTTGTAGACTGAATCAAGATTGCTTGGAAAACTTTTTCTCTAGAACACGAGAATTAGGTATATTTTTTAACAATCCTACAGCTATTTAAGTAAGGAACAGGGTAAGTCTCCTTATACTGACAGGTAATGCAAGTGATATCTCTCTCTCTCTCTCTCTCTCTCTCTCTCTCTCTCTGGGAACACGCCAGTTACTAAAGAATTAAACACAGAGTCTTCCCAGTGTGACGTCGACCCGGATCCTGCATCCCTAAGTTTCATTACCAGTGAGCTCTGTGTAAATGTTGTTGAAGCGCCACTATGAGAAATCCCAGAAACTGTGAATGTGGAAGAAAATTTAGTGACATGTAGTAACAATGGGGGACGACTCTGTAACCTCAAATGTTCTTCCAGATGCGGTAAAATACATTGAAGGCTATATTGCATCTAAGTGCCACAACATTGATAAATCACTAGGCTTTCCAGCAGCGAAAAGTGAAGGAGATCATGCTGCAGACTGGATATCAATTACATCTCGTGGTTGTCTTTACACTCCAACGCCAGCATGGAAAAACAAGTGTGTTGCAGTTTGAAGAAGAATTTGCTGCTTTTCACGGAAATGGACTGTGTAAACAAAAAAATGTCGTGAAGTCTCTGTGGTCTATTACAAAACAAAAGTTCCCTGAAGTTCATGAAGCACTTATTACTCCTTACGTAAAAACGAGAATATTTGTTAGGATTAGGCATCTCAATCAAGAAGCAAAGTTGGAAGCAATGAAGAAATGTTGGTTGGTTGGTTGGTTGGTTGTTTGAGGTGAAAGGGACCAAACAGCAAGGTCATCAGTCCCTCGTTTCAAATAGACTCCATTCTGCTAACGGGACATCTCAGAAAAGGCAGAACAATAAAACGGAAAAAGGGGAAACGTAAAAGGGCAGTCACGTTGTCATTAGTAAAAACAAACGAGGGAAGTTGGCAAGAGAACGAACCCAACACTATGCTGAAGCAGCATAGGCAAGACCACCGGTGACTTAAAAGGGACAACCGCTATAATGCAGAAAGTACGTATGGGAATAGAAAAACTAACCAAGCCTTAAAAAGAAGGGGTAAAAACAGAGTAAAAGGGAAAGAAAAGAGGATTCCAGGCAGGCAGGTGAATCGGGAATCTCTGAACACCGCCTACAGTGGGAGACACCCAAACACTCACCGCCCTGCCCCAACACCAGAGGGAGATTAAAAACTTTAAAACTGAGAATAAAAACCACTCTCCCGGAGGAAACCTAGAACCAGAGAGACCATCCGGGAATCGTCAACCAACATCAAAGGTAAAGTGTGGGGGAGTCTGTACTTAGCACGCAGAGCCAAAAGAAGGGGGCATTCAACCAAAATGTGGGCCACTGACTGGAAGGCTCCACAACCACATAGCGGGGGTGGCTCATCACGCAAAAGGAAACCATGGGTCAGCCTGGTATGGCCAATGCGGAGACGACACAGTGTGGTCGAGTCCTTGCGGGAGAGGCGAAAGGAAGAACCCCATGGGCCTGGATGCACCTTAATGGCACGAAGTTTATTAGACAGCGGAGTAGCCTCCCAAGAACTGGCCCATGACTGTGCAAAGAGGGATTTGATGTGAAGCCGTAAATCCACTGCAGGAGGGGTTACAGAAAACGGGGGGTAAGTAACTGCTCCCCCAGCCAAACGATCAGCGAGCTCATTACCCGGGATACCCACATGGCCCGGGACCCATAGGAAGTCAATGGAACAAGCAGCACGGTGAAGATCAGCGAGGTGGTCATGGATGGCAGAGACCAAGGGATGGCGCGAAAAACACCGGTCAATAGCAAGAAGGCCACTCATCGAGTCCGTACATAACAAAACGCGGTTGTGTTGGGATTGTTTAATAAAGGTAAGGGCCCGGGAAATGGCCATCAATTCCGCAGTAAACACCCCACATGAGGGTGGCAGCAGATGATTTTCCGTTCCAACAAAGGACGTGAAGGCATACCCAACATGATCAGCAGATTTAGAGCCATCAGTGTAAAAAACAACAGCATCCTGAAACTCCGATAAAATTTGGCGGAAAAAGGAACGGAACACCACAGGGGAGATGGAATCTTTCGGACCGCGGCGGAGATCCATCCGAATTCGAGGCCGAGGAACTAACCAAGGAGGGGTGGAGGGGAGGGAGCGAGGAAGACAGGACAAAGAAGGAAGCCGAAAATCACGGTTAAGAGACGCAAGGCGCAGCCCAACCGGTAAACCCGCCCGAGGGCGGGAGTCAGGCGGGCGACGTCCATGGTCTGGGAATAGGATAGAATAGGAAGGATGAGCGGGAGAAGAACGGATAGTAAGGGCATAAGACACCAGAAGCTGGGACCGCCGAACAGAAAGGGGGGGGATCCCAGCTTCAACCAGGAGACTATCAACAGGGCTAGTAGGGAAGGCACCGGTGGCCAAACGGATACCACGATGGTGGACTGGATCCAGCACGTGCAGCGTGGAAGGAGCAGCTGAACCATATACTTGACAACCATAGTCCAAACGTGACAGAACTAGAGCACGATAAAGACGGAGGAGGAGGGAACGGTCCGCACCCCAAGAGGAGTGGGCAAGGAAGCGAAGGACATTGAGTTTACGGAAACATCCTACCTTCAGGAGTCTGACATGGGGCAGCCAAGTGAGCTTGTTGTCGAAAAGAAGACCCAGGAAACGAAACTGTGGAACCACAGGCAATTGTTGTGCAGCAAGATAGAGCTCTGGATCAGGGTGGACCGTAGTACGGCGACAGAAGTGGACCACCCGCGATTTTAAAGGAGAGAATTGAAACCCGTGTGAGTGGGTCCATGCAGAGGCACGCCGTATAGCCACCTGGAGCTGCCGTTCTGCAGATGCCATCGAGGAGGAACTAACCCAAATGCAGAAATCATCCACATACAGGGCAGGAGCGACCAAGGGACCGACAGAGGCCACAAGTCCATCGATAGCAATGAGGAAAAGAAGGACACTCAAGACAGAACCCTGTGGGATGCCCGTCTCCTGGGTCCGTGGAGAACTAAAAGCAGTACCAACTCTAACTCTGAATGACCGATGGATCAGGAACTGGCGGATAAAAATCGGGAGTGGGCCCCGAAGACCCCACTGATGAAGGGTTAGTAAGATGTGATGGCGCCAGGCCGTGTCATAGGCCTTGCGAAGGTCAAAAAACACTGCAACCAAATGGCGGCGCTGGGAAAAAGCCTGCCGAACTGCGGATTCCAAGCGAAGTAAATGATCGATTGGAGATCGTCCCTCTCTAAAGCCACACTGGTATGGGGACAATAGATCCCGAGATTCGAGGACCCAAGTGAGCCGACGGGCTACCAGCCGTTCAAGTAACTTACAGCCAACATTGGTCAAACTAATTGGCCGATAGCTGTCAACAGATAGGGGGTTCTGACCAGGCTTAAGGACAGGAAACACAATGCTATCCCTCCACTGAGAAGGGAAGTCACCCTGGAGCCAGATACGGTTAAACACCCGAAGAAGATGGTGCCGTTGTGGAGCACTGAGATGTTGAAGCAGCTGGTTATGAATGGAATCGGGGCCAGGGGCCGTATCATGAGAAGAAGATAGAGCAGAAAGAAATTCCCATTCAGTGAAAGGTTCGTTGTAAGATTCTGACGCACAAGTGGTGAAACATAAGGCGACAGCTTTAGCCTGCTGTTTTTGATGAAGGAAAGCAGCTGGATAGGAGGCAGACGCCGATGCCACGGCAAAATGGGTCGCAAGATGTTCTGCGAGAACTAATGGGTCCGTACAAATGCCATCTGGGAGGTGAAGGCCTGGGAGGGTGGACTGCCGATGGCAACCTTGGAGAGAGCGAAGTGTAGCCCATACCCGCGACAGAGGGACAGTGGAACCAAGGGAAGAAACGAATCGTTCCCAACATATCCGCTTGCTCTGTTTGATTAAATAACGGGCTTTAGCGCGAAGGCGCTTAAAGGTAGAAAGGCTGGCTACAGATGGGTGCCTCTTGAAGTGTTGCAAAGCTCGACGGCGATCACGGATGGCAATGGCAATGGCCGTACTCCACCACGGGACTGGCCGACGACGAAATTGGCCAGATGAGCGCGGGACAGCAAGGGTAGCAGCGCGAACAATCGCGTCAGACACGTCACGTACGACGTCATCAATACAACCCGACAAAGAGGGAGAAAACTCGACCTGTGCAGTGTATAGAGGCCAATCGGCGCGGTGGAAAGACCAACGAGGTAACCTATCCATCGGGGAGCGGGAAGGGAGCGTGATAATCAACGGGAAATGGTCACTATCACAAAGGTCGTCGTGTGGCGACCAGTGTAATGAAGGGAGGAGAGAGGGAGAAGAAAGAGAAAGATCAATGGCAGAAAAGGTACCATGACCAGCACTGAAATGAGTAGGGGAGCCATCATTAAGAAGGCACAGGTCGTGGTCTGCAATAAATTGGTCGATAAGAAGACCTCGTCTAGATGGAAAGGCACTGCCCCACAAAGGATGATGAGCATTAAAATCCCCAAGGAGGAGGAAGGGAGGAGGAAGTTGCTGAAGAAGGGTGGTTAAGGCAGCAGGTGTAAAAGGCCTGTCAGGAGGGAGATAAAGATTGCATACTGTGACTGCAGAGTCTAAGTGGACCCTAACAGCAACCGCTTCCAATGTAGTTTGGAGAGGAATCCACGTGCTAGCAATGTCTGTACGGACCAACGTACAAACGCCACCAGAAGCCCGCAAGGGTCCGACCCGATTTCGACAGAAAACACGGAACCCACGGAGGGTCGGTGAGTGAGCATCAGTAAAATGAGATTCCTGGAGAACCACACAAGCTGCTGAGTAGGACGAAAGAAGGGATTTCAATTCCGGAAGGTGACGATAATAGCCATTACAATTCCATTGGAGAACCACAGAACGATGGTTTAAATGAGGGCTGAACACGCTAAATCCAGTCATACCGCCGGGTCCCCACCCGTCACCGACAAGGAGGGGGCGACGTCCATAAAAGACAGGTCAGAATCCGGTTGCGAAGTCGGGGAAGGGACCTCCGGTGATACCAGAGGCTCTTTGTCCCGGGACTTATGTTTCTTCTTCTTTTCAGGCTGAGATCGAGGAGGGCTGTGTGGCATAATGGAGCCAGCTGCAGCAAGATCAGGAACAGAAAGAGACCGGGCGACCTGGGGGCCGATAGACCGCGGCTCTCGCGGTCGCCGCGCTGCAGCAGACCTCTGACCTGGAAGGTGCCGGGAAGGGGCATCCCGGGAGAGGCACCCTTGACCAGCAGACGCCGAAGGAGTGGGACACTTCTCCGGCTGGGGAGGGGGAGCAGTGCCCAGAGGAGAGGGTGTGGGAGCCGCAGGGGAGGGGGGAAGGAGAGGGGTCCGGGATGGGGGTAAGGAAGGGGGAGGAAGGGATGAAGATGTAACCAAGGCGTAACTAGATGTCATGGACACAGGGTGCAATCGTGCATATTTCTTACGGGCCTCTGTGTAGCTTAAACGATCAAGGGACTTATACTCCTGTATCTTTTTTTCTTTCTTATAGACTGGGCAATCTGCTGAACGTGGAGAATGACTACCATGACAATTTACACATACAGGAGGGGGAACACAGGGACTCCCCTCATGGAGTGGACGTCCACAGTCACCACAGAGAGGGTCCTGGGAACAGCGAGAAGACATGTGGCCAAAACGCAAGCACTTAAAACACCGCATAGGAGGTGGGATGTACGGCTTCACATCACAGCGATAGACCATAATCTTAACTTTCTCAGGAAGGGTATCCCCTTCAAAGGCCAGGATAAAGGCACCAGTATCAATACAATTATCCTTAGGACCCCTCTGAACACGCTGAACAAAGTGAACACCCCGCCGTCCGAGATTGTCCCGAAGTTCCTCATCAGTTTGAAGGATGAGGTCTCTGTGAAAAATCACACCTTGTACCATATTTAGAGACTGGTGAGGGGTAATGGACACGGGAATTGTGCCAAGATGGGTACAGGCACGAAGGGCCGCAGATTGGGCAGCCGAAGCAGTTTTTATCAGCAACGAACCCGACCGCATCTTGCTCAGGGAGTCCACTTCGCCGAACTTGTCTTCAATGTGTTCCACAAAGAACAAAGATTTGACACTGGTGAAAGTATCTCCATCAGTCCTAGTGCAAACTAGATAATGGGGGAAAGGTTTTGCCCCTAGACGACGGGCCTGACCCTCCTCCCAGGGGGTAGCCACGGAAGGGAAGGCCAAAGGAGCAAGAGAAGCAGCACTTGAGGAATCAGTACCACGCAGAGAGACGGCCGCAGAAGAGCGGCCAGAGTTTTGGACCCATATGCGTTTCATCTGCATAGCGTCCGCCCCGATACCACCCACTCCGATCAGGGGCTCTCCTCACGGGCGCCACCCAGCCACAGCAAGGGCCGTCTGGCACGGCGGCCATTGCCGGGAGTTCCGATGCTCCAGGATGACGAGCAACCACTCCAAGGCATGCATGAGGAGGTCACAGCTCAGGTATCAGAAGTGTGATCCCTGTGTGTTCAGGGGGCTCAACCAAAAGGGTACATAGCGACCCCACCACACGGGCTGGCTACCATGCTGGCTATGCACCCTAGCATCAGACAACGACGTAAAAGAAAAGGTGGAATGTACTAGGAGGGCGCACGTCGGAGACACTAGGTAAGGTGCTCTTCCCCAAATGGCTCACACTACGGAAGAGAAATTTTGGAATGGAGGTCAAACCCCAGAGGGGGACCAAGGAATGCCAAAAAGGAGGAGATGATTACGCAACAAAGCCGGAGTGTAAAACCAACAGAACCAGGAGGATAGCGCGGGCCAACATAAGCAAGGACACCAATAGAGGGAGAGGAGAGGGCGAGGGGAAAGGGGTATGGAGGGGAAAGGAGGGGAAAGGAGGGGAAAGGAGGGGAAAGGAGGGGAAGGGAAAGGAAATGCAGCCCTGGAGAGAAAGAAGGCTGCAATGGCTCGGGGCCCCGTGCTCGCCACGCACGTATCCACGAAAGAGTTGTGGACCCCCTGGGGGGATGAAGAAATGTGCCGCAAAGACGAAGCAGTTATGGATTGCATCGTTGTCTGATAAACGGCAGTAGAAACAGACTACATTCATATCTACTTCTTCATCAAACGAGAGTTATTTTTCAACTTAATTATCATATATTTGCTCTTAATGTGTACAAAACCTGTCGTGCCCCTTGTTTTGACTTGTACAGATGCGTATCGAACGAAAGCAAAAGTAAAGTGAACGAGTAACATGGCACCGAGTCTGTGGTGCGGCGCACTTGCCGTCTAAGCACACGGCTGCGCCGCGCCAGGGTCCTCGTCGTGACGTCACGGCGCTCCACCCAATAGCAAGCGTTTTCGCTTGAGTGCCCCCCCGTGACCCCCCCCCCTGTTCTGGAATATCGCGTAGAAGCAGCTCGTGACGTAACTGGGTAGGAAGGGTGGGCACTCTCTAGCTCGCTCGCTCACGAGATTTCAGACACACGGTACTCCGCTGTAAACAAAACACGGCCAGGCTAGGCTACGCCACTGTACCAGACCCCTCCACTGTTTACTTGTCTGGACTGCCGAACTACCAAGCAACTGTGTCGTCTATATGCAGGTCATTTCTGGTACAATTTACGTTGCGTGCAGACGTGTACACTAATGAGGCGAAGTTAGACTACTACTTTTATATGGCGAATGTCAAATTCTGTCGAAACTGGAATGTCTGTCCTTCCCGTTGTTCATCGCGCCGGACCCTTGCATGCTTTATTAGGTCAGTAGTGCGAATAGGCAGCTTCGACGTCTCACAGAGGACGAGGGAGAAGGCTGCAGCCGACAGGGCACTGGAGGAAGCTGCTCTGGCTGCGACGCCTATCAGTTGGCACAGTGGCACCAGACGTGCAGCCAAGGAATGAGGGGTCGGCAGACCAGAGTCACTCCCACCTCGCATTTACATTAATGCCACCCTTACCATCTGACACTCCACAGGGAACTCTTGAGGACGTGATTCCGAACGTGGCTTAAAATATTGTCTTTCTGCACTGCAGTGCAGGCAGACGATACTGAAAATCATCATAAGTACCAGGCTCTTATTATGAATGCATCAATTGGCACGATACGAAATTACACTGTGGGACCTCACTTCATCCACGGGGTGATTAAACGGAAATACATATGCACATATTCGTACTAACATTCAGCCTGTTCTCGTAGTTCCGTGGACAAGCGACAATGTATGTGGATCGAACACGGCTGCTGTCCAGACCCTCCCCTGGTCCAAAGCGACCAATGAATAGAAAGTTTCCCGGCCGTTGTGTGGGACGGATTGCTGCAGTACCAAGGCCAGCCAGGTACCCTGACCTGACTCAAATGGATTTCTTTCTACGGGGAGCACTGAAAGATGCAGTCTGACATGAACCCCAGGTGTGTCAAGATGATGCGCGCCAGACCACACAACGACGTATCATCCAATGTAGCTTGTCCAGTACATCTCTCTCTCTCTCTCTCTCTCTCTCTCTCAAACAGCCATTCCAAACGTGTCTAGCAGTCGATGGTGTGCAATTTGACCATATTGTACATTAAAATGTGAGAACACACTTCACTAAGGAAAGTATTTAGTTTGTGGATGACAAGGCATCAGTTATTTTGAATAAATGTTTAGCTTATTTAAAATCTACTCCATCTACGTACAATTTCGAGTAGTTTCTAATTTCTAACTGACAGCAGGTCTTTTGCACTGTAGAACCATCCGGGTGCTTCCAGGCAGAGACAGGCTGAGGTGACAGGTCATGGGATAGCGATATCTACGCATACAGATGGCAGCAGTATCGCGTACGCAAGGTATAAAAGGGCAGCGTGTTGGCTCCGCTGTCACCTGTTCTGAGGTGACTCCTGGCAAAGGGTTTCTGATGTCTTGATGGCCGCACGACGGGTTTTAACAGACTTCGATTGCGGAATGATGGAACTTGTTTATGACTTGATATTTTTAAAATTTACAGTATCCGATGTATCGATATTTAGTAAAATACCGTTATCTACTCCCCATGTATCGAGGAAAGTATGGATATATCAGCGCAAAATCATCAACGTGCCTGCCTATAAGAATATGGGCTGCACGTTGTAAGTACACTGCCGGTTTTAGAGCTGTACGTTGGAGTATTGACTTATTATTGGATACTCTGTACATCAACAAGCTATCCCCCTCAGAGCAAGAACTGAAAGGAAAACGACGGATGTTCACGCCTCCCTATAACCACCGTGCTAGCTACGGTAACTGCTTGTAGGTGACACACTGAAAGGTATCTCATGGGTCCATCGTTCGGTATCGTCACGTATCCGATTTGTCCGCAACACTTCACGTCGACTTTGCTATTTTTTCATTTCTGCAAACGCCAGCAACCCTGCAGCTGTAGCGCCAGAACTGGGTCGTGAATCTAAACGTTTGCCGTTTCTGTTGGTAGCGCTGGGCGCCAATTACGTCAGCAGTTCCCTCAGTTCATTGCAGCGACCAGTCTTGTCATTTAGATTTTTGTTCATTTTCAACGCCTGATTTTGAAGAATGTCGATGTGAAGAAAGAGCACACTAGTTTCGATAAAAATTGTGTAACGCAACTGGTGTCCTGTTTCTTCGCATTTGAAATCATCTTATTCCATTCAAACCGCCCCTCCCCCCAGGGCAATGGGTCTCTCATATACTTGCCTCACATAGTCAAAATTGAACACTGGACCTGATGAAAGTTCAAAAAGCAACAACACTCCTTGACAGAGCGAAAGTAAAATTACGCCTCAGTACAAATTGAAAAAAGCAACTTCAATATTTTCCGAAAACTGTGAAAAAATCTAAATTAGAGAGACTGTCTTTAGTTCACGTTGCGAGAAGACGTATTTCTAGTGATGCAGTATGTTGTCTGAATAATACACTACTGGCCATTAAAATTGCTAAACCACGAAGATGAAGTGCTACAGACGCGAAATTTAACCGACAGGAAGAAGATGCTGTGACATGTAAATGATTAGATTTTCAGAGCATTCACACAAGGTTGGCGCCGGTGGAGACAACTACAACGTGCTGACATGAGGAAAGTTTCCAACCGATTTCTCATACACAAACAGCAGTTGACTGGCATTGCCTGGTGAAACGTTGAGATGCCCCGTATAAGGAGGAGAAATGCGTACCATCACGTTTCAGACTTTGATAAAGGTCGGATTTTAGGCTATCGCGATTGCAGTTTATCGTATCGCGACATTGCTGCTCGCGTTGGTCGAGATCCAATGACTGTTAGCAGAGTATGGAATCGGTGGGTTCAGGAGGGTGATACGGAACGCCGTATTGGATCCCGACGGCTTCGTATCACTAGCAGTCGAGGTGACACGCATCCTATCCGCATGGCTGTAACAGATCGTGCAGCCACGTCTCGATCCCTGCGCCAACAGATGGGGACGTTTGCAAGACAACGACCATCTGCACGAACAGTTCGACGTCGTTTCCAGCAGCACGGACTATCAGCTCCGAGACATGGCTGCTGTTACCCTTGAAGCTGCATAACAAAATGGCTCTGAGCACTATGCGACTTAACTTCTGAGGTCATCAGTCGCCTAGAACTTACAACTAAGTATACCTAACTAACCTAAGGACATCACACACATCCATGCCCGAGGCAGCATTCGAACCTGCGACCGTAGCAGTCGCTCGGCTCCAGACTGTAGCGCCTAGAACTGCACGGCCACACCGGCCGGCGCTGTGTCACAGACAGGACCACCTGCGATGGTGTACTCAACGATGAACCTGGGTGCTCGAATGGCAAAACATTTTTTCGGATGAATCCAGGTTCTGTTTACAGTATCATGATCGTCGCATCAGTGTTTTGCGACATCGCAGTGAACGTACATTGCAAGCATGTATTCGTTATCGCCATACTCGTGTATCACCCGGTGTGATGGTACGGGGTGCCACTGGTTACACGTCTGTCACCTCTTGTTCGCATTGACGGCACTTTCAACAGTGGACGTTACATTTCAGACCCGTGGCTCTACCCTTCATTCAATCCACGCGAAGCCCTACATTTCAGCAGGATAATGCATGGCCGCATGTTGCAGGTCTTGTACAGGCCTTTCTGGATATAGAAAATGTTCGACTGCTGCCCTGGCCAGAACATTCTCCAGATCTCTCACCAATTAAAAACGTCTGGTCAATGGTGGCCGAGCAACTGGCTCTTCACAATACACCAGTCACTACTCTTGATGAACTGTGGTATCGTGTTGAAGCTGTACGGGCAGCTGTATCTTTACACGCCATCCAAACTCTGACTCAATGTCCAGGCGTATCAAGGCCGTTATTACGGCCAGAGGTGGTTGTCCTGGCTACTGATTTCTCTGGATCTATGCACCCAAATTGAGTGAAAATGTAATCACATGTCAGTTCTAGTATAATATATTTGTCCAATGAATACCCGTTTATTATCTGCATTTCTTCTTGGTGTAACAATTTTAATGACCAGTAGTGTATCTTATAACAGAAATCGTAGGGTCAGTATTGCCTCATATATTCCTAGACATCTACAAAATCCATACTGATATTCCCCGACATCAGATTCTTCGAGTTTTTTCCATTATTCTGCAAGGATCTCATGTTAATAATTTGCAACCCAATGATTAGTGAATTTCATTAGTGCTCACACCTGTCAGCAACTGTTTTCTTTGGAACTGAAATCTCATATTATTCTTGAAATGTGAGGGTATTTCGCCTCCTTCATACATCTTGCACACTAGATGGGAGATTTGTGCCATACCAGATGGGATAGCTTTGCCATACCTCGCTCTCCCAAAACTGTCAGTCACTCTGTACATCAACAAGCTATCCCCCTCAGAGCAAGAACTGAATGGAAAACGACGGATGTTCAGGCCTCCCTATAACCACCGTGCTAGCTACGGTAACTGCTTGTAGGTGACACACTGAAAGGTATCTCGTGGGTCCATCGTTCGGTATCGTCACGTATCCGATTTGTCCGCAACACTTCACGTCTACTACCAAGTTCTTGAGGTCATCGGTCCCCAGACTTCCACACTACTTATACTAACACACACACACACACACACACACACACACTAACACACACACACACTAAAACACACACACACACACACACACACACACACACACACACACTAACACACACACACACACACACACACACACACACACAAACCTTCTAGACAGTCCTCCTTAGCCATTTTGCACTTCTTGTCAATACTTTTTTAAACATTCGTATTTCCTTTTTCCTGCTTTATTTGCTGAACTTTTATAGTTTCTTCTTTTAACAGTTGAACTCAGTATCTCCTGCGTTAACCAAGGATTTCTATTTGGCCCTGTTTTTTTACCTATTTGATCTTTTTCTACCTCTGGAAGCTATCAATTCATCCCCCAAAACTTTATTCTTTGTTTTTCATTGTCCTAGTTTGTTATTGTGTGTGCTGTAAGTCCATTGCTTCCTCCTCTAACAGTAAGTTTCTCACTTTTCTCATTGTAACATAACCTGTTGTGTTTGCATCCCAAACATTTCCCCACTTCTTACCTTTCCAAGTCTTGCATCTCATCCTGGGATTCTATTTTTTCTGCTTTGTTTCACATTCTCTACGGAGCATACTGATATTGATATTAGCATGTGCTGCATAATTAATACTATTATCCTGGACACTAAGTATAAAATTCGACACTATTGATGATGTTTTCAGTGTGCATGTAGCACTTGTAGGTGTCTGTCATCTTATATTGAGTGTTTTTAAAATTTTTTTACTTGTAGGTATGTACTTCCTCTGCCAAATTACGCGTTATTCCCCGCATGATTTGTATGCACGAAAATTTAAGAATTTCTGTTTGTTGCCTGCTCCTGATATAATTTCAACACTAATTACATTGTGGGACCTTACTTCTTCCACGGGGTGATTAAATGGAAATACGTATGTACATATTTTTAGTAACAATCAGCCTGTTCTTCTAGAGGTAGTTCCGTGGACAAGCGACAGTGTATGTGGATCGAACAATGCCGCTGCCCAGACTCTTCGCCTGCTGTAAATCGACCAATGAATGGAAAGTTTCCCGGCTGTTGGATGGGACGGAATGCTGCAGTACAAAGGCCAGCCAGGTACCCTGATCTGACTCAACTCGATTTCTTTCTATGGGGAGCACTGAAAGATGCAGTCTGACATGAACCCCAAGTATGTCAGGTGATATGCGCCAGACCACACAATGACATATCATCCAATGTAGCTTGTCCAGTACATCTCCCTCTCTCAAACAGCCATTCCAAATGTGTCTAGCAGTCAATGGCATGCAATTTGACCACATTATTCATTAAAATGTGAGACCACACTTCACTAAGGAAAGTATTTAGTTTGTGGATGACAAGGCATCAGTTATTTTGAATAAATGTTTAGCTTATTTAAAATCTACTCCATCTACGTACAATTTCGAGTAGTTTCTAATTTCTAACTGACAGCAGGTCTTTTGCATTGTAGAACCACCCGGATGCTTCCAGGCAGAGACAGGCTGAGCTGACAGGTCATGAGATACCGATATCTACACATACAGATGGCAGCAGTATCATGTACGCAAGGTATAAAATGGCAGCGTGTTGGCGCCGCTGTCACCTGTTCTGAGGTGACTCCTGGCAAAGGGTTTCCGACGTCTTGATAGCGGCACGACGGAAATTAACAGACTTCGATTGTGGAACGATGGAACTTGTTTACGACTCTTCATATTTTTAAAATGTAGTTTCCAATGTATTGAAATTTAATAAAATGCCGTTGTGGCATTTTCTAAGTGCTCTGCCAACAAAGAGCAGTCTGTTTCACCTTCGCCACAATATCTGTGTGGTCATTCCTATTTAAGTTGCTCATAATTGTAATTCCTAGGTATTTAGTCGAATTGACAGCCCTCAGATTTGTGCGATTCATCGTATACCCAAAATGTATCTGATTTCTTTTAGTACCCACGTGGATGACCCTGCACTTTTCTTTGCTTAGTGCCAATTGCCACTTGTCACACCACACAGAAATCTCTCTAGATCATTTTTTAATTGGAATTGATCATCCGATGATTTTAGTAGATGGTAAATTACAGTGTCATCTGCAAACAATCTAAGAGGGCTGCTCAGAGTATCTCTTAGATCATTTATTTAAATCAGGAACAGCAGAGGGCCTTTGACACTACCTGGTGGAACGCCTGATATCACTTCAGTTTTAGTCGATGTTTTGCCGTATATCACTACGAACTGTGACGTCTCAGAGGAAATCACGAATCCTGTCACACAACTGAGACGATACTTCATACCCACGCAATTTCATTAATACAGGGTATATACATGGACAAGGAAAAAAATTTCTGATTTTTCTCGGATCTCCCAATTAAAAATACACTCTCCCCTGGGCGAAAATACATTTTTTCCATGTTAAGTGGCAGTATACTTTCCCTAGGAACTGTAAAATTATGTCATTTCAATGGTTATGGTTTCATACAGCGGCTTAGAATTTCCTGGCACTTTAGAAAAGGAAACTCAGGGAAAGCAAACACGTTTTGGAAAGTTCTTTGATGTGCAGCAACATATACGCTACATATTTTAGTATTACGAAAGTACAAATCCGAATGTCACCAAACATCGTATGTTACTTTCCGAAGCATTGAAATGGACATTGCGATGCGCTGCTGTAAGCCAGTCACAGTTCATGTCACATGATCTCGCCCGCCGTTGACAGCGGGTGTTCAGACCATAGGACACATGATATAGTCAGTGAATAGCAACATCACTTAATTAGGGCAAAAACAAAAACAGGAAAACTTAATGGTTTAAACTAATTACATAGTGTTGGTACAGGAAAAGCAAAGCTTTCATATATAATATTTGCTGCGAAGATTAATAAGCTACAAGAGAAGCTGAGCTTTCACATATAATGTTCATCCTTCTTGCGTGTTTCCACTTTTAAGATACATCACACAATGTGTCAGTAAAACGTTTAACACTAACATCAATCTCTGATCTTCTGGGTTCGAAAATTTTTCTAAATGGCTTGTCATCATCAAAGAGTTGGTCTTTCAATTAGCGTCAAACGCTGTGCGATTTAAGAAATTCATCGTAAATAAAAGCCGAATTTCTTTAGCAAAGCGACAAAAATAACTTCGTTGTTCTGCAAGGCGATTAATGCTTGACTGTCAGAAAGGTGAATATTATATTAAAATCTGGAACTAGTAACATATTTTAGCCTTCCGTAATTATGTGAATGTATTTTAATTCACTTGATAGTTCCCAACGACAGAAATCCTTTTCTTTCCATTGGCGTGAGAACAGTAAACGAAGAGGAAACAGCAAAATCACTAAACGTAAATACATATCACGTGGAGCTCCCCCCCTCCCCCCAAACCACTACAAGTCAAACTGCTCTGCGCATCAGCCCCGGATCTATGATATTTCATACCAGGGCAATACTAGACGGTTACATGGTGGCTTTACTCC
This sequence comes from Schistocerca piceifrons, assembly GCF_021461385.2. Lineage (NCBI taxonomy): Eukaryota > Metazoa > Arthropoda > Insecta > Orthoptera > Acrididae > Schistocerca > Schistocerca piceifrons. The sequence continues at coordinate 135,047,230 of NC_060148.1, read as the reverse complement.
GCTCAGCTCGTGTAACCCCGTGTCCTTTTGTCTGCAGGAAAGTTTATTTCTAGATGCGACGAGGCTTCCCCTGGCAAGGACATCACGTACACTATACACACATTCAAAAATCAAATTATGATTCATTTAGAAATCAACTTAAAATGTGATCAAAAATGTTCAAAATGCAACAGGGATTACCTTCAAAATCATTTGAATAATCGATAGACCAACATGCTCTAGATGCTAGGTGCTTTGTGAAACAACGTTCTTTTTCCTCAAGAATACAAATTTGCCCCCCTCGCCACCGAAATTGCCGACCGGTTGACATACTCCGGTTTGCTGCGTACACAACCAACAGCGACATTTCTGTTTCCAGAAGTGGAAGAAGGTACTACTCAGACGCGACTCAACTGCGCATGCGCGTGATTCCGCTCGTAACTGCTTAAATGAATCTAATGTAAACAGTTGTGACATCACGCTCATCGGAGGTAATTTGTTGTTACGAAGCAGTTCATAGTCTTCCTACAGCCTTTCACACATTTTGCTGTTGGCAGACGCTTGTATGATATATATATATAAAACAAAGATGATGTGACTTACCGAACGAAAGTGCTGGCAGGTCGACAGACACACAAACACAAACATACACACGAAATTCAAGCTTTCGCAACAAACTGTTGCTTCATCGGGGAAGAGGAAAGGAGAGGGAAAGACGAAAGGATGTGGGTTTTAAGGGAGAGGGTAAGGGGAATGACTCCTTACCCTCTCCCTTAAAACCCACATCCTTGCGTCTTTCCCTCTCCTTTCCTCTTCCCCGATGAAGCAACAGTTTGTTGCGAAAGCTTGAATTTCGTGTGTATGTTTGTGTGTCTGTCGACCTGCCAGCACTTTCGTTCGGTAAGTCACATCATCTTTGTTTTTAGATATATTTTTCCCACATGGAATGTTTCCCTCTCTCTCTCTCTCTCTCTCTCTCTCTCTCTCTATATATATATATATATATATATATATATATATATATGTATATATATATATATATATATATACACACACATTTCCTTTGCAATTTACATTTCATTCTCTCGTTCATATTTTGTTGCTGCAGTATTATTCTGCAGTAGCTGGATACAGTAATGTCCTTTGTTAGAATATCTGTTATTACCAGTCAAAATGACAAAAAATTAACTGAAAACTAAATCAATGAAAAACTCCCGGGATTCTAGAAAATTCCCGTTTTTCTCGGTTTTCTCGCGGATGAAAAATTGCTGGGTCTTTCTCGGATCTTCCGGGCCGTATACACGATGTAATAGTTTCTTGTGAGGAATGGTATCAAAACCCTTCTGGAAATCTAGGAATATGGAATCGATCTTAGATCCCTTGTCGACAGCACTTATTGCTTCATACGAATAAATAGCTAGCTGTGTTGCACAAGAACGATATTTTCTGAATCCGTGTTGGTTATGTATCGATAAGTCATATTCTTCAAGGTGAGTCATGTTAGAGTACAGTATATTCTCCAAAATCCTACTGCAAATTGATGTCAGTAATATGCATCTGTAATTCAATAGATTACTCCTATTTCCTTTCTTGAGTATTGGTGTGACCTGTGCTACTTTCCATTCTTTAGGAACAGACCTTTCGCCAAGTCAACAGTTGTATATGATTGCTAAGAAATGCACTATAGTGTCTGCATACTCTGAAAGGAACCTGATTCGTATTCCATCTGGACCAGAAGACTTGCCTTTCTTAAGTGATTTGAGTTGTTTCACAACACCTCAGATATATAGTTTTATGTCACTCATGCTAACCCCTGTTCTGGTTTCGAATTCTTGAATAGTTACCTCGTCTTTTTTCGTGAAGGACTTAAGGACAGCTGTATTTAGTAACTCCAGTTTAGTGGCACCATCATCATTGTGGAAACTCTGCTGTTGGTTATATATACACTCCTGGAAACGGAAAAAAGAACACATTGACACCGGTGTGTCAGACCCACCATAGTTGCTCCGGACACTGCGAGAGGGCTGTACAAGCAATGATCACACGCACGGCACAGCGGACACACCAGGAACCGCGGTGTTGGCCGTCGAATGGCGCTAGCTGCGCAGCATTTGTGCACCGCCGCCGTCAGTGTCAGCCAGTTTGCCGTGGCATACGGAGCTCCATCGCAGTCTTTAACACTGGTAGCATGCCGCGACAGCGTGGACGTGAACCGTATGTGCAGTTGACGGACTTTGAGCGAGGGCGTATAGTGGGCATGCGGGAGGCCGGGTGGACGTACCGCCGAATTGCTCAACACGTGGGGCGTGAGGTCTCCACAGTACATCGATGTTGTCGCCAGTGGTCAGCGGAAGGTGCACGTGCCCGTCGACCTGGGACCGGACCGCAGCGACGAACGGATGCACGCCAAGACCGTAGGATCCTACGCAGTGCCGTAGGGGACCGCACCGCCACTTTCCAGCAAATTAGGGACACTGTTGCTCCAGGGGTATCGGCGAGGACCATTCGCAACCGTCTCCATGAAGCTGGGCTACGGTCCCGCACACCGTTAGGCCGTCTTCCGCTCACGCCCCAACATCGTGCAGCCCGCCTCCAGTGGTGTCGCGACAGGCGTGAATGGAGGGACGAATGGAGACGTGTCGTCTTCAGCGATGAGAGTCGCTTCTGCCTTGGTGCCAATGATGGTCGTATGCGTGTTTGGCGCCGTGCAGGTGAGCGCTACAATCAGGACTGCATACGACCGAGGCACACAGGGCCAACACCCGGCATCATGGTGTGGGGAGCGATCTCCTACACTGGCCGTACACCACTGGTGATCGTCGAGGGGACACTGAATAGTGCACGGTACATCCAAACCGTCATCGAACCCATCGTTCTACCATTCCTAGACCGTCAAGGGTACTTGCTGTTCCATCAGGACAATGCACGTCCGCATGTATCCCGTGCCACCCAACGTGCTCTAGAAGGTGTAAGTCAACTACCCTGGCCAGCAAGATCTCCGGATCTGTCCCCCATTGAGCATGTTTGGGACTGGATGAAGCGTCGTCTCACGCGGTCTGCACGTCCAGCACGAACGCTGGTCCAACTGAGGCGCCAGGTGGAAATGGCATGGCAAGCCGTTCCACAGGACTACATCCAGCATCTCTCTACGATCGTCTCCATGGGAGAATAGCAGCCTGCATTGCTGCGAAAGGTGGATATACACTGTACTAGTGCCGACATTGTGCATGGTCTGTTGCCTGTGTCTATGTGCCTGTGGTTCTGTCAGTGTGATCATGTGATGTATCCGACCCCAGGAATGTGTCAATAAAGTTTCCCCTTCCTGGGACAATGAATTCACGGTGTTCTTATTTCAATTTCCAGGAGTGTATATAATTTTATATATATATATATATATATATATATATATATATATATATTTTTTTTATGTAGGACCAACTATCTTTGCCCACGTCGGTTGCTCATTTCTAAAAATAAAAGTTCACTATGCCATGGAATTATGCAAAACTTCTCCTCGGTGAACCAAAACCACTACTCATCACACCTGGTGACCTCCATCATCCATCAGTTGCAGGAATTTGTTTACAACTGACGATCCATACAGTGCTGTACGCATCTCCACTCAGCCACATCCAGTGGATTTCCCACTTCTCCAGAGCAGGTACCTCAACCATTAGACCAGCTGAGCGCATTTGCTGGCTTAACTGGAATTTCCATTGTGGATGATGTTTATTACCCATGGTTTGCAAACACTACCACCAGAGATTCTCATGTACATCCTCTGCAGTAGGATAACATCCACCCATTCGATTTCCCTTTTGCTGCTCTTCCCACATGTCCCCTGGGATAAACTCTAGTGGAAGTGTCGATGAGACACTGAGTCAGAAGTGGCGGTGTGCTCAGGCAGCCTACTGTTCAAGGAGACTGCCTGCAATAAGCAGCAAATCTGGGTTCCTGTTCCAGTGCGGCACAGATTTCCAATAGTCACTACAGATGTAACTGACCAGAGAACCATTTAAGGAATATTCGAATTACATTTTAAGACATACGCAAAACAAGCTGTAGCTTCATTACTGTACTAAATATTAACTTTTTGTCATTATTACTTCTATTTCTGTTTACCTTATTTTCGCCATTTCTTCTTCAGTGTCTTCAATAACTTATACCTCCAAATATTCACATAGATTTTGTTGAGGGGAATTGTCTGAAAAGTCCCATTTCCACACCTATTTCGTTCAGAATCAATTTGTAAGATACACAATCATCACTAAAAACAAAATCTAGATTTAACACAATATATAAAGAGTCTTTGGGAACGGGTATGATTTGTATGCGACACTTCCTACGTAACTACAGTTGAGTGACTGAATTGAACGTAATTCTCACGGCAGATACAGAAAACAACAAATCTTCTGCATATGTGCTCAATCTTCAAAATATCATAGCCATAAAAACATAAAAAGGAGTAATGTTTAATGGCAACTGTAACCTCTAGGCAAAAACCGAAGGAATTTGTATCTTATTTTATTTACTATATCGGCTGGTTAATGCCAAAATAAGCAGTACAGTGAGGGTAAGACTTGGGCACATGTGGTAACACAACTCACCGGAAGCGAGAGACGGCTGCGTCATCAGGTGGAGGGGTGTGTCGGGCAGACGTGGGAGGCGCAGCTGCAGCAGGAGTCCGGCTGTGGCCGCTGCGGGGTTGACGGTCAGAGTTGGGGGTGGACCCGCCCCCTGTGGCGGTCGGCAAGCTGCACAGTGAAACACTGTGTGGGTGGGCGTGTTCACACAGGGGCTCACTGCAGGCGGTACAGCTGAGGGATTGTCCACCAGGGCAACAGAACACTCAGTGCCAACAACACCAGCCCGTCACTTAACGTGACTGTACCACCAATTGACTGGTCTTTTTCTGCACTACTTCTGCTATATTCCCCACTGGCGTAGCTTAAGATGCAAAACAACAAATTGTTCACAATGAAGCATAAACCAAATCCCAAACATAAGGGCAGGGCCACAATATTGCTGCCCTGACAGAACAACTATCAGACAGAATTTAGAAGCAGTTAAAGTCAACTGGCTGCTACTTTTGGTTGTGAGGTAATCTGAAAACTGATATATGGATGCTGAATTATATCACTGGCGGAAGAGAGAGAGAGAGAGAGAGAGAGAGAGAGAGAGAGAGAGAGAGAGAGAGAGAGAGAGAGAGAGATAGGGAAACAAACTGATTAGTTGGGGCATCAACTTACTGTTGAAACTATATGGTCATGGATATGCAGGGGTTGTTTGATGTGGAGCCTGAGGGAATGAAGAAGATGGACAAGAATTACAAGAGCTATGCTATAAAATTTATGGAGAGTATATTCAAAATTTGCATTTCAATAAAGCAAATAGGACTAAATGTCCAACGTATTCATAATTCGATTCCTGGAAAAGACAGCAGTGGTGATGTGTTTCTTAAACAATTTTCTTGGTGAGCAGTTTGCAGTACAGACCACCATTAAAAGAAAAAAAATGGGTTAGGCCGTGTATGCAATTTTATCTGATGGACAATGGTTCCAACTTGTGAAGTAACCTGTAGTCTATTGAATATGGATTTTAAAAAAGTTGAAAAGGAAACGAAATAGACTTGTATGGAGTAAATGTATCCAAGAGACAGAGGCACCAAATGATAGCTGGATGAAAACGTCACATCAATACTGACGTTGTGGGTGATATGTCGTACACCTGCTGTATTCCAGTAGCAGGAAATCTGATAGGCATCCCTGGACGACCTCTGGTAACGCCACGGAAAACTTCAAACAAGGCAGGAGGGCAGAGATTGTTTGTTTGTTTAGTGAAAGGGAATGCACAGAAAATATTCAGGGCGATAGCTGAACAGAGACGAGAAGGAAATGTGATTGTAAGGCACAGCATTGAGTGTGACAATGTTATTGTGCTCGCTGGAGTATTCTCTTCTTGTTTGCCTCCAGTGTGCATGACTAGCCCCAGTGCTCATAGCTCCTGCTTTACTCGATATCTCAGGGAGTCATACCCTGCTCTTTGGGGCTAGTCACCCAGGGGTAGCGTCTTTTTTAGTAATCAGGAAAGTCCTCAGTCCCGGGTTCAAACCTCTCAGTCGCTTAAATTTTGAATAAGAATAATCAGCATTGGTGTCTGAAGACTTGCAGCATAAGGTGTCACCCTCTTACGGCCAACAGCCTTTCCAAAGAGGGCGGAGGGGCCCACAGAGGTTCAGGGCACTCTTTCCCTTGAGGCTGGAAACTGCTCCTAAATGAGGACGAATTGGCAATGACCAACAACATGAGCATACAGAAGGTCAAGTAAACCACTGCATAAAGATACGTAACGTGCATCAACATGACATGTGTCATGTGATTCAATAAGAGCCATAACGGTCTTTCCATTGGCAAAAGACTAGTCCCACATTCAAACCTCCAGGCGAGGAGGCCCAAGGGGGAGGTGACCACGAGAAAAAGGTTGAGTAACCAAAATTGTATGATTTGGGAGCTGGAAAGTGAGGAGTTCGAATGTGGTTGAGAAGCCAGAAAATAAGAAAAGGGAAATGCTGAGGACATATGTTGCTATAGTGGGTGTCAGTGATGTGGGAATGGGAAAGGGGAAAAGATTTCTGTCCACATGAGAATAGGGTAGTAGCAACAGCAGCAGATAACAGGAGTAGGATTCAGTATCAATAGAAAGGCAGGGCAGAAAGTGAGATACTGTGACCGGATGAGTATAGATGTTCTCGTGAGAATCGACAGCAAACCAACAACATCCATAGTTCAGGTATACATGATGACGTCGCAAGTTGAAGGTGGAGAGAGAGAAAGTATGAGGATATTGAACAGGTAATTCGGTACATATGTAATAGTCATGGAGGTATTGAAACGCAACCGTACGGGAAGGAGTAGAAGAGAGGGTTACATGAAAATATGTGCTTGATAATAGGAATAGGAGAGAAGAAAGGCTAGTTAAGTTCTACAGTAAATTTATCCTAGTAATAGCTGGTATAGTCTAGTCAAGAATCTTGAGACAATGGGTATACTTGGAAAAGGACCGAAATATGGGAGGTTTAAAGTCACACTATATTATTGTCAGGCAAACATTTTGAAATCAGATACTGGACTGTAAAGCATACCCAGGAGTACATATAGACTCATAACAATTTAGCAGTGATGAAGAGTAGGCTGAATTTTACGAGACTCGTCAGGAGCAATCGATGTACAAAGAAGCGGAATACAGTAGTGCTAAGGAAACAAGAGATGAGATTTATGTTCTCTGAGGCTACAGATACTGCGATAATAAGCAGCTCAATAGGTAGTTCAGTCGAAGAGGAATGGGTATCTAACAACGACAGTAACAGAAGTTGGAAAGAAAAACGTAGGTACAAAGAAGCTAACTGCGAAGAAACCATGGAAAATATAAGAAATCCTTCAGTTGATCAATCAAAGAAAGAAGTTCAAAAATATTCAGGAAAATTCAGTAATAGAAAAATATGTCACTTAAGGATGAAATGAATAGGAAGTGCAGAGAAGCTAAGGTGAAATGGCTGCACGAAAAATGTGAAGAAATCAAAGAAGAAATGATTCTTGGGACGACTGATGCAGCATATAGGAAAGTCAAAGCAATCTTTCACGGAATTAAAAGCAAGCGTGGTAACATTGAGAGCACAATGGGAATTCCAGTGTTAAATACAGAGGCGAGATCGGATAGTTGGAAAGAGTACACTGAAGGCCTCTCTGATTGGAACAACTTGTCCGATGGCGTGACAGAAGAACAAGCAGGAGTCGGTACGGAAAATATTGGTGATTAGAATCAGAATTTAAAACCGCTTTGAAAAATTTAAAATCAAAGAAGGCATAAGGTATAGACAACATTCAATCAGAAGTTCTAAAATCATTGGGGGAGGTGGCAAAAGGTCTATTCTCACTGGTGTGTAGAATGTATAAGTCTGGCAATATACAATCTGACTTTATATTTCTCTCAATCATCACGATTTGGAAGACTGCAAGAGCAGAGAAGTGTGAGAACTATCGCACAATCAGGTTAACAGCTGAAGCATCCACGTTGCTGATAAGGATAATACACAGGAGAATGGAAAAGAAAATTGAAGTTCCATGACGTTCATAGGATTTGTGGTCCTGGAGAAAGCGTTCGGCAATATCAAATGTTGCAAGATGTTTGAAATTCTGAGAAAATACGGGTAAGCCATAGGAGAAGTCGTGTAATTTGCAATATGTACAAGAGGCAAGAAGGTAAAATAAGAGTGGAAGACCAAGAACGAAGCACTCAGGTTAGGAAGGGTGTCAGACAGAGATGTAATCTTTCGCTCTACCGTTCAATCTATATACCGAAGAAGCGATGACGGAAATAATGGAAAGATTGAAGAGTGGAATTAAAATTCAGGGTGAAATGATATAAGTTTTGCTGATGACTGATTCTCTCGGTGACAGTGAAGAAGAATTACAGGGTTTGCTTAATAGAATGAACAGTCTAATAAGTACAGAATATGGAATCGGAGTAAATCAGAGAAAGGCGAAATTGATAAGAAGCAGAAGAAGTGAAAACAGCGAGAGACTTAGCATCGTGGCTGACGATCAGTAAGTAGATGACGAACAAAGCAAGGGCGACGTCAAATTCACACTAGCACTGGCAAAAAGGGAATCGTGCTTACCTGGCTTCTGCTGGTGGCTCACCGAGCATTCTGCTGACTTCAATCACCTCTTGCGGGTGCTCGAGCACAGCGTCCGCCCAGCCCCGCGTGGCCATCACCTGCAGGTGGTCCTTTATGAAGGCGACGGCAGCCCTGGTGGCGTCCGGGCACGAGTGCCTCACTGCCCTGACGGCCGTCGCCGCTGCGGTCTCGACGGCCAACTGCGAGATCAGCTGCCGCTCGCAGGCAGCCTTCAGGCCCGACAAGCCGTACTTGTCGGCCGCTGAGAGCAGCTGGGGGGCCGTGTCGGGCAGCTGGGGGGCCCGCAGGGTATACGCGTAGGCCACCAGGAGCCTCAGCACCGGGCCCTCCACGTCGTCGATGCTCACCTGGCCGCAGCTGGCCTCCAGCATGTCGTGCGCGAACATCGCTTCGAACACGGGGCTCGCAGCTGCCAGCACCGCCCTGTGAGCCGCCACCCTCGTCTCGCCCACCACCAGCGTCACCAGGGAGCCGTCACCCCCGTCTAGCAGGGCGGCCAGGGCCTCGGTTGTGGTGTTCTGAACCTCCGTAACTGCCGACATGGTGGGTGGTCCTGAAACACAGTGCCACTGAGCAGCCCTTACACTGCACCCTCAACACTTGTACGAGGCGCATGCAGACCTGTATGAAACAACAGCTGTTAAAGGGTTGTACACCCTAAATCAATTGCAACGTCACCAGTTTCCTTCAAATGACAAGGGTCCGTACTGCTTCGTGATCACCTAAGGTTTGTAACTACCAGCGTCGTACTATGATAAACTGCTTTCACCTTCTAAAAATGTTATCGTTCTCAGTCAAAAGATGGTTTATATATGACATAGCAAAAAAAATGGCAAAGCAACAAACTTCTTTCAGCACTAAAGTTACAGGACTTATATTTAAATCCAAGCTCGTGGCACCTCTGAGAAAAATTTTCTTCCTCCTTATCTCAGGTTCCACATATCAGTCACACATCAGAAGCAATGTACATGTAATGCAAAAATCATTTTCCTCGGTGAATGTCTCAGGGTAGGCACGATTAAACTTGACCGGCCCCCTTGACCGAGCGGTTCTAGGCACTTCAATCCGGAACCGCGCGCCTGCTACGGTCGCAGGTTCGAATCCTGCCTCGGGTATGGATGTGTGTGATGTTCTTAGGTTAGTTAGGTTTTAGTAGTTCTAGGTTCTATTGGACTGATGACCTCCGACGTTAAGTCTCATAGTGCTCAGAGCCATTTGAACCGTTCTGAACCACTGTAAGAGTCTAAATTCATTAGTATGTTTAACTCTCCTTTTAACAGACTGATATCTGTGTCTTCTTTCTTAAGAAAAAGATTCAGCGCCCACCTCCATCGTAAACAATGCTGCATAATACAATCATAAATCATGTCGCCATTTTATCCGAATTTTGCAAGCTATGGTCTACCCAGGTATTTCCAGGTTGAGCAGTTTAGAAATGAAACTCGTTGCTCCATTTCCAGAACGTGTGTTGTGGAACTTTCGCACAAATATATATTTGTATCTCCTTTTGGCGTGGACGTGTTTGAATAGCATCTTTGCTCCACAGAACGTTCGGATACTTATTAGATGACATACGTCATGGCTAAACCAAAGTAAGCTCTGTCACAGCTCCGACATCACTCTTCACTCTCCTGGTCGTATGAGGGGCAAACGACGGAGTCAGTGAAATAGTTCCACACCCTACAGTGTAAACTGGTTTCCGAAATTCAGACAAGTGGGGTTCACGAGAACGGCGTCCACTTTTTTCGAAACGTGCCGACTTATCTCCATTCCACCAGCGTAAGACGTCTGCCGGACCGTTACGGTGCCAGCAGGGCGCCTAAGAATTCGTCCCAAGGCTTCTGTCGCGCCCGCTCGACGTGGATCGAGACGCCGAGGCAGTGCTGTACGGAGTGTAGCGCCGGAGGTCACCTCAGGGTCGCAGGCCAACACGTACATTGCAGGCTACTGGAAGCCACCCGACCAACCCGAGTCTTCCTTCCCCATCCCTCATTAGTTAATTGTACATTTGCTTCCGTTTTACATCGCTTTGTGGTTTTCTCGCCTCCCCATTCCAAGTATGCACTCAATGTTATAGGCTCAAAACTTTGGACACTGGCGTTGTAATCGCATAATGAACGACTTTTTACTGTTGTTTACAGGTATTATTGCCGTATTTTCCTACATCCAAGTGGTGCTGCATGTAAATAAACGAAGCGGTAAAAGCTGTAAAGCCGTTTACATTTCCATACAGTCTTCGAGCATCGATATGTTCCTCGTCTAAGAATCAGACGTCATTGTCTTATAAATGTTTAACGTATCCTGAGATCAGTGGTGTAGTATTCTACTTTATTGTGACACTCACAATGCGACTGTAGTTTACACTGAGCTTTCGCAGATTCTTTCACTCAAACGGTTTTCTAGGTAATCACAGATTTGCCAAGATACTGAGCGGGATCGTGTCTGAATTATTAGTAGACAGAGAGCCATGGTCCCGATCACCTTCAGCATATTTTGGAGACACTATCTTCGTGCGTGTCTGCGCCATGTAACCGGCAGAGAAACGTGTGTGAAATGCAAGTAGTGGACTGGATATGCAGGGCGCGGCGGTGAGACACTCTGGGCTCTCATTCGGGAGGACAGTGGTTCGACCACACACTGTGCAGTGGTCTGCAGACGAAGGGCGAATGAGTGGACGTGGCTGCTTGTCATTTGTGTCTTCTGGACCGGTTTTCTGTTTGCTGTCCACCTACACAGGTTTTTCTTCATAGAGTGTCTCTCAATAGGAGTGCCGTGATGGTGCCCTAGAAGAGGCATGACCTTTAAGGTAGCCCTACCGGTCTTCATTACCGAATGTTCCACAAATTGCAACAGGTATTTAGCTGTCTGTGTCTCATTTCCCAGGAAAACCATGAGGAAGTGGTCTCACTTCGTCCATCATTAAAGTTGTTTACAAGCTTTCCAATGAGTACGACGTGCATTAAACTACTTTTCAATATTTATATAATTTCCAATGGTGGTGATGTTTTCTTCTGCAGTGCAATTTCCGTGTGTGGGTCACACAAGTCAGAAACGATTTCACGGTGCCATCAATTTGGAATCATTACAGTCGTCTCATCAGTATGAATTGCAAACTTCTTTATTCTTTTTCCATCCAAATTCGAAATTAATCAGCAAAAGCACTCTACGCCCTCTCTAAGGTTTTTTATTAATGAGTAAACATTTGGCTGAGCTTTTGATATTAATAGATCACTTTCTTCCACCCCTCAGAGGCGTTTTCGATGTGATGGGGCCTTCCACTGTAATTCCACATGTCTGATGGCATCTGGTCTTTATCAACCAACTGGTCCAGAAATAGTCAAATAATCGACGAAACTAGTTTTTCAGACAGTATTTTCTGAATAGACAGCCAACCATGATCCAATATTTCTAAGACAATATATCGTACTCTGAATAGATTGTTAGATAACAATGTCTTTCTTCGTTTCGTTAAGAGGGGACTTCTTTCCACGTTGTTGATTAAAATGAAAATTGCAACTCGTAATCTCTGGTTCAGGAAATAAGTTCCAGCTGATTGGAATGGACATTAGCAATTTCCAGAGTCATTATGAGAGAAGCAGGGTTCCATCCGAGCACATTTTTATTTGTTAAGTAATAGTAAATATTTGGACTATGTAGTATGTCTCAAATAGTGAGGTGCATTCTGACTCCTACCATGTACACAATTGTCTTTCATGATTCAAACCAACTGTTAGTGGTTAAATTGTGCTCTGTGCGAAATTTTGCCAGGCAGCTTCCCCTTTCATTCCCTTACTTCACTTCTTTTCTCCTCCAACTTTTTTTCCGCTTCGTATTCTGCCTATCGATTTCGAGTGCCCCATCACAAGTTTTCATCTCGCTTAACGATCTGACCAATTTCTTCTCTCTCAAAAAGCATTTCCTTAATCTCTTCGTCATTTTCGGAACCAGTTCGCGTGCAAGCCAGTACTTCTGCAACTGGTTTGGCTGTGTGTATGTCCTGGCTGTGGTAACGACTTCTCTGTCCAGCTCAGATATCAATAAGATGTTAGTGTTTTCGGCCGAGAACGATATTAAACAAATTTCCAGTGACGTCAGGGAGAAATCTAGGGAGGAGTTATTCTCAAACACACGCATTTCTTGCTACCAGATGCTGAGACGAAGACAGGCATTGTGAAGAATCTAGCCACACCAAGATCGAGGACCCTGATTAAAATACATAAGCATAATCATCGTCCAACGGGGGCATTCGATCTGCACCGCTACACTTTTTTCTCGGCCAATTTCTGTTGGGAAAATGCGGAATTTGTGAGACATCGTGGAATATTCCACTTCAGCCCCTACAGTTTCATGAAATTCCAACAGCTGACAGCACCGTATGCAGCCTCCAAAGTGGCGTCCGTAAAGGAGGTGCGACCCAAGCAGAGAGCTGTCACTGAGTTTCTTTCGGATGAAAACCAGAGCGTCGAAGATGTTCATACCCGCTTGCAGAATGTCTGAGGAGATTTGGCAGTGAACAGAAGCACCGCGAGTCGTAGTGCGAGGTGTCTGTCAGCGTCAGAAGAGCTTACTGGTGATCAACGCCTGGCCTAGCAGCGCCATCGTCGCAGCAAGGTTGTGCATATCTGGCCGACCCCCGCGTGTCGGTCAGCTGCAAGACGGCTGTGACTCCTGCGATGTGGGAACGTGCTCTCCTTCAAGGTGACCGGTGGATCACTCAGAGCTGAACAACCCGCATCTCGCACCTTCCGACTTCCGTCTATTTGGTCCAATGAAGGATGTACTCCACGGCAAGCAGTACACAGATGATGGGCAGGTCACTGATGCAGCAAGACGTGAGTGGCTAATCAACTGTTTATTCACTCGGTCAGCTTTATCAGTTTAATGAAACAACCAGATGAAACTGGTCATGTCAGCTATATGAACACTTTTTCAACCACTCTCTGGGTTTGCAATGTAGCTAATTATTACGAATTGTCATCTTACATCGAAAGCGTAGCTTACCACGGAGCTGGGAGGAGAGCAGAATTTTGGTTCTCACGCTGGCACAGCTGATTTCGAGTGAATAACTTCAGTACTTTCGGAGATATAAATTTTTACCTAAAGGACGACTGTGATGGATTCATCTATAGTATCAATTGAAACTACAACCAGAAGTACAGGTCCATAAAATCTAATTGTCTGGAATTTTCTTTCTTTTCATTACCACAGATTTCTGACTAAATAGAAAGTACTTTGGAAAATTATTATTTCATTGTGTTATGGTTATGTAAGTGTTTTGCTGGGTCTGAGGACATACGTTGAAATTATATGGAAATTAAGTAAATCTATGTGTGAGAACGTTTCTTGTACAATAGTGGAATTTGTGACGTATGCCCGACTTACTTTGGTTTTGTAAAAGGCAGCCAGAAGGGTCGTTGAGTATTAAATCTGTAAGTAATTTATGTTGCGGAATGGAATCTAATTTTGTCTTCATTAAATTTTATTTAGTTTTGGAATTACGTGATTTCCAGTCTAAATTACCTGCAGTAATCTGATTGTCATTAAAAATACCTTAAGTATACAAGTGCTCGAAATGATCTGATTGGCTGTTTAATATATTAGCCAATAGGAATGAAGCATATCCCGTGCGTATCAGTATGGCTTTGTGCCTCCGATCTAGGAGCTGATGAAGTCGTTCGGGAGCCATCTTCTGGTAAACGCCTATGTTAAATCGCGCTGATCAAATTTATTCCAAAATAACGAAATTTGCGCGTTTTATTGCTTCTCTTACCGTTGACAAAGAGCGACTACAGTACTGAATATTCTGTGAGAGCTTGAGATTTGTGAGTGATTTATTTTAGGAGATATTCGAATATGAACATTTTATTTCGTACACAAACACTGCGCGGCGTGTTTCGTGCTGATTACGAGACATTATATGCATTATAGTAATGTTTCTATACTGAGTCTGGGTGAGTGATTTCACTGACTTTTGTTTTCAAGTCTTTTTGGAATGCCGCAATTGTTAAATCAGCCCAGAATTTTGCCATTCCGCATGCTTTTCGAGGAGCTAAGGACTGCACTGAGTGCAGGTGATTTCTGGAGGAGACAATATTCCATAAAAACACATTTAGAAACTGAACCAACGTCAAATCCTGACTCTGCGAATACATCTTAACTCCATTCGTATGGCTCTCGCACAGATCACGAAGACAAGTTTAGACTGATCACTGCACACACAGAGGCACTTTAATGATTCTTCACACACCCCTGAACGTGAATGGACCATGAGTAACTCTTAGTAAGTGATACGATGGATGTACCCACTGCCATGCACTTCACAGTCGTTACAAGGGAGTAGATAAGTGAGACTCAGTTTGGGAGGAGGAAGAATCACACTATCTTTTAAGGGACTGTAACTGATTGGTTCCTCCAGTAAATGTAAGGGCCTTGCTGCTCTCACACGTAGACAACTCGGGTAATACATAACGAGTCCGTAATTATGAGCAATACATCATCCATCTGCGGTAACTATAGACTTTGCATTACTGTACTGAAACTTCCTGCAGAGCTGAAAGGAACATTTAGAACTTAACGGTCGTTACTGGAAGAAACCCATAGTGTGTGGCTTTTTCAGTCCTTATTACGACCATGTGCTCCCTCTGAACGTCATCACGTCATCAGCGCACACAAATGTAACTGTGAGGCTACATAAATGGTCGGCTGTCAATCGTTTTTTTTTTTTTCGCTGTATGCAGACATCGTGAAGTGATCAATGGGCAGACTTACTCACAACAGAGTCAGTGCCCATACTGACACATACGATGAGTTTCTTTATGCACTTAGTCGGGGAACTGCGATTGTGCAACACTATTGCATTGTAAGTAACATATGAGACACTTCACCCGGCTAAAAACCAGGACGCCCTTCCTGCTGAAAAAGACACACGCGAGATTCTCCTATCCTCCGGCAAAGTGGCTCTGCTTCTCCACTCTAACCACCAACCTCCGAAAACCATGCAGTCCTTAAAGGACTGCTTAAAACCTGTTCGTGGCTCAAAGTCATATCCCTTATCAGTGAAGAGCCGTCGAATGACTAATCAGTTGAGTGGAAAAAGCTAGTCAAGAGGTATCGATTATATTTATCAAATCACCCACCAAATGTCTGAAGTATGGCAAGCTGCAATCATTCTGGAGTGTTATACATGTGAGAAACAGATTTCCTCTGGAAAAAATTAACAGCAGCTACTGCACCTTACAAACACATTTTCTTTTGCGAACTTCCAGCATGCTGCAGTACCTTAGGGCAACAACTACTATTCATCAGTACATAAAAAAACAGCCCAAGTTGCAAATTTTTACTTCTTATTGAATCGATGACCAGTTTCGAGCCGAGACCCATTTTGAAAACGTCATAACATAATCGGATGCTGTTTTTGACTTATGATGATTTGAAAATGGGTCTCGGCCCGAAATTAGTCATCGAATGAATAAAAAGTAAAAATTTTCTACTCCGACTTGTTTCCCTTTCTACTGACTTTTTTTGCCACTGAGTTCTTGGTCGTAAGCTTGTATAATAAATCCATCTGAAAAACCTACACAAGGCAAAATTCTAACTTCAATAAAAGTCGAACTGAAGAATTGTTAATCTCACAAACTAAGAATCAAAAGTAGTCTTTCCTCACCTGGGTTCCGCGAGTTCCGGAATCTGTACAGAAAAATGGAGTAGACAGCAACATGAACATCATTTCCGCCCTTTTTATTGCTCACGAAAGCCACACATTGCATGATGTACCACCACACAGCGAGACCTTCAGAGGTGGTTGTCCAGATTGTAATACCTCTAATACCCAGTAGCACGTCCTCTTGCATTGATGCATGCCTGTATTCGTCGTGGCATACTATCCACAAGTTGATCAAGGCACTGTTGGTCCAGATTGTCCCACCCCTCAATGGCGATTCGGCGTAGATCCGTCAGAGTGGTTGGTGGGTTATGTCGTCCGTAAAGAGCCCTTTTCAGTCTGTCCCAGGCATGTTTTGTAGGGTTCATGTCAGGAGAATGTGTTCGCCACTAGTCGAGCAATGTCATTATCCTGATGGAAGTCATTCACAATATCTGCACGATGGGGACGCGAATTGTCGTCCATCAAGACGAATGCCTCGCCAATATGCTACCGATACGGTTGCACTATCGGTCGGAGGATGGCATTCACGTATCTTGCAGCAGCGACGGCGCCTTCCGTGACCACCAGCGGCGTACGTCGTTCAGACTGACCTGGTTGGCTCCAAACACGTCTCGGGCAATAGTCTGGTTAAAGGCATATGCGACACTCACAGTGAAGAGAACGTGATGCCAATACTGAGCGGTCCATTCGGCATGTTGTTGGGCCCATCTGTACCGCGCTGCACGGTGTCGTGGTTGCGAAGATGGACGTCGGGAGTGAAGTTGCGCATCATGCAGTCTATTGCGCACAGTGAGTCTTAACACAACGTTCTGTGGCTGCACGAAATTGCATTGTTCAACATAGTGGCGTTGCTGTCCGAGCTATTGCGACGCATAATCCGTAGGCAGCGGTCACCCACTGCGGCCTGAGCGAGGCACATCATCGACAGTTCCTGTCTCTCTGCATCTCGTCTATGTCCGAACAACATCGCTTTGGTTCACTCCGAGATGCCTGGACGCTTCCCTTGTTGAGAGCCCTTCCTGGCACAAAGGGACAATGCGGACGCGATCGAACCGCGGTATTTACCGTCTAGGCATGGCTGAACTACATAGAACACGAGCCATGTACCCCCTTCCAGGTGGAATGGCTGGAACTGATTGGCTGTCGGAACCGCTCTGTCTAATAGGTGCTGCCCATGCATAGCTGTTTACATTTTTGGGTGGGTTTGGTGACGTCTCTGAACAGTCAAAAGGACTGTGTCTGATACAATATCCACAGTCATCGTCTATCTTTAGGAGTTCTGGGAACCAGGCTGATGCCAAACTTTTGGTGTGTGTGTGTGTGTGTGTGTGTGTCGGGGTTTTTGTAGTTACACTCACTGCACGAGAGGGCTCCCATGAAAAGTGAGTCATGTTAGGGCAATGAAACGATGTTGAAACATTTGTGAGGTTGTGAGGACATGGGGAAGAGTACCAGTAAACAAACCATTAAAAATCGCATTTTAATTTCCACATGAGAGGGTAAACGTTGTTAATTGCGTTCAGTGTTTACATTCCTCGTTACGAACTTCCGTCAGTGTGAAGACCACCTGCGTCCACGACAGCCTGGAACCGCCCTAGAGGTACCATTCCACGGCTGTTCACGGCGCTTCGCGAACGGCGGGCCGCGGGATGTCCGGCTGCCGCGACACAGCTCGTGCACTGCGTGGGAGTCACACATCGCGGCCAGCATTCCCAGCCACGGCAGCAGCAACTTCTTCAACAGTCTGGGGCGCAATCGGCTGTCGGCCTTTCTCAGGAGCAGTTCCCAAGTCGCCATTACTTGAACCACTTTGGTCAACAACGGTGCGGAGAGAAGACCTCTCTGTATTCCGTTAATGCTTCGATACTCGCGAAGAGGAGCACCACTACTGCTGAAGCATCGATAAAACATCTTCCCCTGCTCACCTTGTGCAGATCCATGTTTAATTCATTATGGGGAACGGATCGGGATAGAGATGAGATACAGCAAGGTGTTTTAGATGAAAGTTGTAGGTGCCAAAAAGGGTCAACCATTGCTACTAACTTGACACAACCTTGAACGTGATTTTCAAGGTGATCTGGAGGTCAAAGTGATCTTTAGAATGGGAAACCAAGTTTTTCATTCAAAATTTAAAGGAGCAGCAAATTCTAGGAATAAAATGGCACATAATTCGAGGTCGTGGCTAGGTTCCACGAAGATGAAATAATCATGTTTTTTCGTTCTAGTATGGATTAATTCACAATACGGAAGATGCAGCAAAATTCAATGTTAGATACAAACTGGAAGGCGCATAAAGTATCATGTATCATTACCAATAATGAAGGTCTTACAGATAATTATAGGTCATTCTCAAGTTGTGTTTTGTTTCATGGAAATTCCAATTAGTGACGTTGGATATGGAAACTAAGAGATTTGGCCTTTATGTCTCAGCTGACGTGTTTATTGGAAAAAATAAATGAATCATGAAGTATAAATGTGATTTGGACGTTTGGGAGACAGAACATGTATAAATAAACCTGAGATCACTGGTTTGCAAGTCGCTAAGCGAGTCCCTCGCCTGTCTTCCCTCAGCATAGCTCTTCTGATTTGTATCTAACATTGTATTCTACTGTATCCCTCATATTCAGAGTTCATCCATGCTAGATTTGAAGACGTATTTGCTTGTTCGACCTGCACTGAACCTTGCCATGACCAATAATTTATCATTTTCCGCGTAAAATCTTTCTAATCTTAACTCCAATATTAGGATCTCATTTTAAAAAATCACTTTAACCACCAAATGACGTTCAAAGTTACGGCCATTGGTAGCAATGCGTGGCCCCCTTTGACACATATAACTTGTATCTAAAACACCTAGCTATATCTAGTCTCTATCCCGAGTTCCCCCCCCCCCCCCCCCTATGAACCATTGACCTTGCCGTTGGTGGGGAGGCTTGCGTACCTCAGCGATACAGATAGCCGTACTGTAGGTGCAACCACAACGGAGGGGTATCTGTTGAGAGGCCAGACAAACGTGTGGTTCCTGAAGAGGGGCAGCAGCCTTTGGTAGCTGCAGGGGCAACAGTCTGGATGATTGACTGATCTGGCCTTCTCACGCTAACCAAAACGGCCTTGCTCTTGTGGTACTGTGAACGGCTGAAAGCAAGGGAAACAACAGCTGTAATTTGTCCCGAGGGCATGCAGCTATACTGTATGGGTAAATGATGGCGTCCTCTTGGGTAAAATATTCCGGAGGTACAATAGTACCCCATTCCGATCTCCGGGAGGGAACGACTCGAGAGGACGGCGTTATCGGGAGAAAGAAAACTGGCCTTCTATGGATCGGAGCGTGGAATGTCAGATCCCTCAATCGGTCAGGTAGGTGAGAAAATTTAAAAAGGGAAATGGATAGGTTAAAGATATAGTGGGAATCCGTGAAGTTCGGTGGCAGGAGGAACAAGACTATTGGGCAGGTGAATACTGGGTTATAAATACAAAATCAAATAGGGGTAATGCAGGAGTAGGTTTAATAATGAATAACAAAAAGCAGTGTTTGTAGGATACTACAAACAGCATAGTGAACGCATTATTGTGGCCAACATAGACACAAAGTCCATGCCTACTACAGTAGTACAAGTTTATATGCCAACTAGCTCTGCACATGATGACGAAATTGATCAATTGTATGATGAGATCAAAGAAATTATTCAGCTAGTGAAGGGAGACGAAAATTTAATAGTCAAGGGGTGACTGGAATTCGAGAGTAGGAAAAGAGAGAGAAGGAAACATAGCAGGTGAATATGGATTGGGGGTAAGAAATGAAAGAGGAATCCGTCTGGCAGAATTTTGCACAGAGCATAACTTAAATATAGCTAACACTTGGTTCAGGAATCATGAAAGAACGCTGTATACATGGAAGAACCCTGGAGATACTAGAAGGTTTCAGAAAGATTATATAATGGTAAGACAGAGATTTAGGAACCAGGTTTCAAATTGTAAGACATTTCCAGGGGCACATGTGGACTGACCACAATCTATTGGTTATGAACTGTAGATTAAAACTGAAGAAACTGCAAAAAGGTGGGAGTTTAAGGAGATAGGACCTGGAAAAACTGAAAGAACCAGAGACTGTACAGAGTTTCAGGGAGAGCATAAGGGAACAATTGACAAGAATGGGGGAAATTAATACAGTAGAAGAAGAATGGGGAGCTTTGAGGGATGAAATAGTGAAGGCAGCAGAGGATCAAGTAGGTAAAAAGACGAGGTCTAGTAGAAATCCGTGGGTAACAGAAGAGATACAGAATCTGATTGATGAAAGGAGAAAATATAAAAATGCAGTAAATGAAGCAGGCAAAAAGGAATACAAACGTCTCAAAAATGAGATCATGTAGGTAAAAAGACGAGGTCTAGTAGAAATCCGTGGGTAACAGAAGAGATACAGAATCTGATTGATGAAAGGAGAAAATATAAAAATGCAGTAAATGAAGCAGGCAAAAAGGAATACAAACGTCTCAAAAATGAGATCGACAGGAAGCGCAAAATGGCTAAACAGGGATGCCTAGAGGACAAATTTAAGGATGTAGAGGCTTATCTCACTAGGGTAAGATAGATACTGCCTACAGGAAAATTAAAGAGAGCTTTGGAGAAAAGAGCCACCTGTATGAATATCAAGAGCTCTGATGGAAAACCAGTTCTAAGCAAAGAAGGGAAAGCAGAAAGGTGGAAGGAGTATATAGAGGGTCTATACAGGGGCAATGTTCTGGAGGACAATATTATGGAAAGGGAAGAGGATGTAGATGAAGCTAAAATGGGGGATATGATACTACGCGAAGAGTTTGACAGAGCACTGTAAAACAAGGCCCTGGGAGTAGACAACATTCCATTAGAACTACTGACAGCCTTGGGAGAGCCATTCCTGACAAAACTCTACCATCTGGTGAGCAAGATGTATGAAACAGGCGATATACCCTCAGACTTCAAGAAGAATATAATAATTCCAATCCCAAAGAAAGCAGGAGTTGACAGATGTGAAAATTACCGAACTATCAGTTTAGTAAGTCACAGCTGCAAAATACTAACGCGAATTCTTTACAGACGAATGGAAAAACTGGTAGAAGCCGACCTCGGGGAAGATCAGTTTGGATTCCGTAGAAATGCTGTAACACGTGAGGCAATACTGACCCTATGACTTATCTTAGAACAAAGATTAAGGAAAGGCAAACCTACGTTTCTAGCATTAGTAGATTTAGAGAAAGCTTTTGACAATGTTTAGTGGAATACTCTCTTTCAAATTCTGAAGGTGGCAGGGGTAAAATACGGGGAGCGAAAGGCTATTTACAATTTGTATAGAAAGCAGATGGCAGTTATAAGAGTCGAGGGTCATGAAAGGGAAGCAGTAGTTGGGAAGGGAGTGAGACAGGGTTGTAGCCTCTCCCCGATGTTATTCAATCTGTATATTGACCAAGCAGTAAAGGAAACAAAAGAAAAGTTCGGAGTAGGCATTAAAATCCATGGAGAAGAAATAAAAACTTTGAGGTTCGCCGATGACACTGTGATTCTGTCAGAGACAGCAAAGGACTTGGAAGAGCAGTTGAACGGAATGGACAGTGTCTCGAGAGGAGGAGAACATTAACAAAAGCGAAACGAGGATAATGGAATGCAGTCGAATTAAGTCGGGTGATGCTGAGGGAATCAGATTAGGAAATGAGACACTTAAAGTAGTAAGGAGTTTTGCTATTTGGGGAGCAAAATAACTGATGATGGTCGAAGTATAGAGGATATAAAATGTAGACTAGCAATAGCAAGGAAAGCGTTACCGAAGAAGAGAAATTTGTTAACATCGAGTATAGCTTTAAGTGTCAGGAAGTCGTTTCTGAAAGTATTTGTATGGAGTGTGGCCATGTACGGAAGTGAAACATGGACGGTAAATAGACAAGAAGAGAATAGAAGCTTTCGAAATGTGGTGCTACAGAAGAATGCTGAAGATTAGATGGGTAGATCACATAACTAATGAGGAGGTGTTGAATAGGATTGGGGAGAAGAGAAGTATGTGGCACAACTTGACTAGAAGAAGGGATCGGTTGGTAGGACATGTTCTGAGGCATCAAAGGATCACCAATTTAGTACCGGAGGGCAGTGTGGAGGGTAAAAATGGTAGAGGGAGACCAAGATATGAATACACTAAGCAGATTCAGAAGGATGTGGGTTGCAGTAAGTACTGGGAGATGAAGCTTGCACAGGATAGGTAGCATCGAGAGCTGCATCAAACCAGTCTCAGGACTGAAGACCACAACAACAACAATCTGACTCCCTTCGGGGCTGTATTTTCAGCAAAACAGAAATACGTATTATTTTATTATTTTCTGACTGAGAAAGGAGATTCCAGTTTTCAGAACATCCTTCATTCCCCTTTTCACCCCATTCCGGGTTGAAATTTGGGGCAATACCTTCCTAGACGACGCGTACAGTGTAAAGTCCGCACCCCCTGGAGACTTCGAGTTCCTCACCTTATCTGACCTGACCCCGTCTAGCAGGGAAGAGGCCAGGAGCGTCCCACACAGCGTATCCTACAGCGACTCTTGTTCACGGTCGGTACAGCAGTGTCCGCAATCTGTGGTTAGCGTCCACGGTTCGATTCCCGACAGAGTCGCTAATTTCCTTCTCTCGGGATATGGGTGTTTGCGCCGCCCCCACAACTTCAGCTCATCTCCACCGCCGAGCAGGTCGGCCGAGTCGCGTGAAACGGGACGGCTTTCTCCTACCGGCCGAGCAACCCCGGGTGCAAATCTCCCGGCCAACACCGCCACCTCAGTATGTTTCCATGGTTCTGCAGCTCAGTCGGTAAAAACTAAACCCTTGTAGGACCACTCTAATGTGTGTGTGTGTCCGCGCCAATCGACAATCAACTTTTACGATATCTATACTGGAATGCAAAATTTATACAATTACTGTTGTCAAATTACGCCAACATGTAAACTTCTGTATCATTTTAACAGGCTGAAGGAAACGTTCTTCTGCCGGAAAACTTCCTGTGGTGTACACATTTTTTACGCCCCCAATGTTTTCCGACTCAGCGTGAAACATCGCTTTCAAACGATATGAAGCACACAAAATGCACGGTCATGAATGTAACTGTTTACCCTCATGTGCATGATCGTAATACGTTACAGTGCTCTTTTCCAACACACTTCTCGTGTATCAATCAGATGTAAACATAAAGCACCACAAAATTAATATCGTGATGGGACACGTAGTGTAACTAAGTAGCCACCTACAGATCCAAACCTGAGACGACTTTGCGCAATGTGGTGGTGGGTACTTTGTTCACCGAAGCCGTTCTTCGCTGCGCCGTGACGTCAGTGTTGCTGCTGCCGCCGTCATCGCCCGCCCCCATCTGTTCACTCCTGGATCGAGACGTGGCTGCACGATCCGTTACAGCTATGCGGATAAGATGCCTGTCATCTCGACTGCTAGTGATACGAGGCCGTTGGGATCCAGCACGGCGTTCCGCATTACCCTCCTGAACCCACAGATTCCATTTTCTGGTAACAGTCGTTGGATCTCGACCAACGCGAGGAGAAATGTTGCGATACGATAAACCGCAATCGCGACAGGCTACAATCCGACCATTATCAAAATCGGAAACGTGATGGTACGCATTTCTCCTCCTTACACGAGGCATCATAACAACGTTTCACCAGACAACGCCGGTCAAGTGCTGCTTGTTTATGAGAAATCGGTTGGAAACTTTCCTTATGTCAGCACGTTGTAGGTGTCGCCACCGGCGCCAGCCTTGTGTGAATGCTCTGGAAAGCTTATCATTTGCATATTATAGCATCTTCTTCCTGTCGGTTAAATTTCGCGTCTGTAGCACGTCATCTTCGTGGTGTAGCAATTTTAATGGCCAGTAGTGTACAGAGGTATCAAAGAAGGGGGTGTTAATAGTGGCAAAATCACCAGATGAGGTATGTAGAGCAAGATTATTTTTCAAGTACCTGTTTTTTAATCTACATGTGACCCTTACAAGTGCTTGTTAGTCAAATAACGAGGTCAGTACACTTGTTTCATTGTAACTTTATCTTTCGCAGTATAAACCTGTGTGCAACAGAACGTTTCCTTCTTCCTGAAAAAGGAAATTAGTTTTGTCTGTTACAACCTTGTTCTGGGCGGCTATTTAATTGTAATACTAGTCTCTACTTTGCCGCTCTTTATACTGAATTCAAGGTATTACTACCGGCAACAACTGCAAAATAAAGCTTACTCACTTCACAGAACAGTACGTGTGTCACTGGATACGCGATGTTCTGTGCCTGCAGGTCCGAGCGCATTTAGACGAGCCTCGAAATAAAACACGACGCTGTCTTCAGCTTTAGGAATAACTTCCGACAGCTCAGGGACATTCACAGCTGAGTGTACCTGGCGTGAACATGACAGCGACTAAATTCTTAGACCCAAATCCTACGCATTAGATCGCATGCATTACGACAATTCCAAGCGTAAGAACTAGGAAAAAGAAATAAAAGGTAACTGTCATCATAAAACAGGAAAACGGGACTATGACATACGACATATTTCTTTTAACGATAGCTTACTCATGACCATTTATGCTTCTGCTCTCGCTCTCTCTCAGCATTAATAAACTAGTTATACAACAGTCTACACAAATGAAGTACTGGTCGGTATTATTTCGAAATTACGAGTATCGTCAAAGTCTGTGGTGATTTGATGTATTTAACTTGTTGAACTGTATTGCCAATGAAGGCAGATCTAATTACATGGCGATGTCTTTCGAACGACGTGATCTCTTCCTCTCTCAAGGCACACACGGCCAGCTGCCGTATTCCTGTCGCGCGCATTATTCTCAGCTCACTGACCACTGTGTTGTGTCGCCTATCAACTGTTTACTTTTCTCAGTAACAACCGTTTTATACGCGAATCAAATTTTGTCAGTTTGCAAGCCGTAAGCCAGTAACCAGTATATGGCATGTGTGTCTCGTATTGCCCCACGGCTACGCTCGTCATTGTTTTAATACTCCTCAGATGAAGAAAAGGAATAAAATCCTTTGTTAAGTTTCCATTCCAGTCGCTCAGTGTTGAAAATACGATGGGTTATGGGATCCAATCACAATTCCAACAGCATTGGCGGTTTATTTTTGTGTGAATTGTTACCCTTTTCTCATTCGATGAAGCATCACTATTTCTGAGTAACGGCCACATTTCTCTTGTTGACCGGTTTAATTGTACTTCTTGCCAAAACACACTATAATTTTAACATTCATTTTTGGAACAGCTACTGTGACAGAATTCTGAAACAGTGTGTCTCATTAAACAAGTAATTGTCGACCAGAGAGCTCAATAGCTTACGAAGAACCTCATTGTGTCGATTTGTGGTGTAGTTAAATTCTTTTATCTTGGCGGCTCGCGCATGCCCGCCCAAACGCGGGACATTGCTGCGTTGCCAGTTGCACACGACGCACGCGCCAAGAGAAGCAGTGCTATAGTGTAGTTCGCAAACTTACGTTTAGGGGGGAACGCGCAGTTCATGAAGTAAAGCCACCACGGCCGCATTAACCCTTTCGCTGCTACAGAGACGTGCTCCCCGCATTCCGCGATGGGCGCAATTTTGTCATCATTGCATTGCTCGCCTGTGCAGACACATGGTGATTCGACTGCTTTGACACACCTTATCATTCGATTTCATAAAAACTATTTGGCCCAAAAATGTCATTTTTACGCATCATCTTGACTGATACCTTCCGCCCGTAAATGACAATTTTGTTTCGATTTTCGACGCAGTTATTGTGCAGCATTAAGTGTAGTAACCCATTGCACGAAATTTTGAAGAGTTTGCAGAGGTAAAAGTCCATAGCGTATACTTTCCATATGGCCGATTTTAGTTGCCACTAGAAGTTTCAGATAGTTACATTCAGATGAATGAAATTCATGAAGACAATTCGATAATTTTTTAAATGAAGAAAACATTAAACACCGCACAAGCTTTGAACTCAGAACCTTTTGCTTAGCAGCCAAGTACCTTCACCATTACGCTAACGCAGCTCGTCATTCAACGTAATTCCTGGAGGACTTATCACGCAAAATACCGACAAACACTGTTGGTATGACTATGAATTATTCACGTTTCGTCGAAGTACAATAGGAAATAGCCGGCCATGGTGACCGAGCGGTTATAGGCGCTACAGCCTGGAACCGCGCGACCGCTACGTTCGCAGGTTCGAATCCTGCCTCAGGCATGGATGTGTGTGATGTCCTTAGGTTAGTTAGGTTTAAGTAGTTCTAAATTCTAGGGGACTGATGACCTCAGATGTTGTCCCACGGTGCTTAGAGCCATTTTAACCATTTATGTAATTACTGAAAAAATGTGAAGTCACTTTAAAGCAAAGTCAACAGTTAGCAAGCTACTACAGCTACCGCAAGATTTAATTGAAACAAGAATAGCTCTTTTAAGTAATGACACAGCTATATTTAAATTTCACTATCGTTAATGACGAACATGCTTCGTTGATGAACTTTGATTCCGATACGACATTCTACATCTAGCAGTACTAAATGAGTACTGGGCTGGAGTGCGATCCAAAAATAAAAAGAACAGCTACTTCCGGCCACTTTACGGTGTGTGGCGGAGGGTACTTGGGGCAGGAAGGCCATTGTGCGGTCCGTCGCCGCGTCAGCCTCGCTGCCGCACACTCCTCTCCCCCACAGCAACAGGTACTTTTTTTCTGCGGGTGTGGCCGCACTGCGCCAGCTGCCACGGGAAGTCCCGGCCCCTGTGGAGCCTGGGCTGGCCGCTCCCCGGTGGCAGACCGCTCGCTCTCTCCTCTCTCTCTCTCTCTGTCTCTCTCTCTCGCAGTGGCTGTGTGTCTCCTCAGTGTTTCAGCCTCGCAGGCAGAGTATTTGCCTCCGCGGCTATCAGCAAAGCGTCATCCACACCCACGTATTCAGGCTGTTGAGACGTTTACGCCCTACATGAGGTTGCCAACGTGGAAGCTTCACTCTTGCCAGCTGAGGTATCCGCCCACGCCTTATGACAAATTTCAACATGTCTAGATACGCAAGCTTCATCCATCGTGCTTCACAAAACTAAAGTATCAGCAAGTTTTACAATAGTATAAGCAACCCGGCAGTGGTAACGATTCACTTTAAGTTATCTCCTTTATACAGAACATGTGCAAGCGTAACATCTGATACAGTAATGAAAAACTTACGAAATCGCCATTTATTCTGATTTTTTCCGATACACAAGTTGTTAGGGCTTGATAAACATATCCCTATATATAACGGTAGGTTCGTGTAGATGGGAAACAGTTTTACATTTATTGGGTATTCGAATTTCGCGAATCCAGACTGACCGCCGCTGTTAGCAAAACACGAAAATTTGGGCCGGTTCTGAACTCTAACCCGAATGCCGCACAAACTTCCACAGCTCACGTCAATCCGGGTTCGTAGAATGCGAATCCATTTGGTAATGTTTACCACAGCTGCAATCGTGAGAAGAGAGTGTCTGCATCTCTCAAGGGCACTGGAGTGTGATCCGGAGATGGAATTAACGCGTACATTGCAAACATGGGGTTGAATTTATTGCAGAACTACGTATCACTGTATTTCGATTTAGAATCTCGTTGAGTACACTGGAATACGCAATTGGAATTATCGTGCATTGACGGAGACTAATCGGTTACGATTTCCCACAATACTGTTGTCACAGCGTAAACATGCGACTGGAGCTATGGCTTGGCCCACTTTAAAAGTATGCTCTCTTCTTCATCAGCGGTAGGTTTAGCTTCCGTTTTGTTTTGCAAAGACGTAGTTGTATTTCTTGCACGAAAGGACGTTTCTAAGGGAACCTGTAGTTTTCTTTCATTTCTATTCCGAGCTCAGCAGCGAACTGCAATAGCGAGTGACGTCGGCACGAGAGCTTCCTGCAGCACATTCCTGTCTTCTGGTATCACGAGATCTCAAAACGACGTTGTCCTTATGTGTGAAACACAGCCGATATCGGTAATTTCGAAATTTGTCTGTGCCCGTACCTCTTCAAACTGATGTCCGCATATAACTACCAAAACCAGTTATGTTTTTGTGAAAAAAGCTAACGCACTCCAGAGAACAAGACGGGCTGCATGTCGTGCAGAAATAAATGGCCGCCGATATGCGGCAGTCTGTGTCGGCAGCCTTTAGTGGCCACCGCGAATACGGCACGACGCTGCTTTCAGCTGTAGGGACAATCTGTGGGCGCCTCACGCCGCCCTGCACGGCGTGTGGAGCAGCCAGCAACGACGCTCTTAAAGCCAACTCCAGAAAATAACCTGCTTATGTGTGAGCAGTAATGAAGAGGAGATGAGGTTATTGCAACATTTTCAACATTTCGCGGCCCTGTCAGCAACTATATAAATATTAATTTGAAATTAACAACAGCCCCAGTTGCAATGTTTACCTAGGTTTCAGTTGGGATAACTCAACCTACTTCAGAATAAAAGGAACTACGATTTGTCCATACTGGGCAACGTCAGAAACTAAAAACTATAATACAGAAATACGTCGCCACGTTGTAACAACTTATCCGGGAAACAGCCACGGCCCCACTCCGCGACCGCAGTACGGCAGCAACGGACGTTGTGCTGGTACTGTCCACAGCCTCGAGAGCGCATGCGCGACACTGTGTGTTAACACTCGTACCAACGTGTACTCCTAAACTTAAAATTTTATGAACAACCGCGTGCAGCTAACGAAATTGACGTACACGTTGTCCTGTAAGGAGCACAGATATAGCGACTGTCTTAACATTTGTAATAATTTGTTGGACGTCAAAAGTGAAGGGACCAATGCGTTTACTATTTTAAGCCAACCTAGCATATTTGAGCTAAACATCGAACTTGACCGCATGGTGGATAACTACGGGTTTGAAATACCGGATGATCCCAGCTATTCGGCAAAACGGGAGTGCTAAAACATGTTTATTACTCCCTACGATTATGGCGGATGGAATAACGGTTGAACACCTTCCTTCAAACAAGTTTTTGCTTCGCAGCTGCAGCTGGTTGTTAACAAGGTTATTTTTTGTCATGTAGTACGTGAACTTCGCAATGCAAGAGCTTAGTATTATTCGGAGGGTTGAGTGTGTGAGCCGTTTGCACCAAGTGTTCAGCGAATGTCGAACCACGCTTGTCATCCGCAACTTTAGTAGGGATAGGCTCCTTGTATCTCGTTAGTAAGGCTCTTCCTGTTTGGCCGATGTCAAATTTCGAACAATTGCCACATGCAATCTTGTAAACTCCGGATAATGACAATTTAGGCTTTTTTAAAGTGTGAATCAGGTTCTTCTCCAGCCTACTATTAGTAGGCAAAATGGTCTAACTCCGGGTTCTTTAGAAGACGACCTATTTAATATGAAACTTTATCTATGAAGGGACTAACTTCTGGCATGATACCTAATGTGCAACTTTTAGTTCCATTATTATTTACTTTCCTGTCTTAGAGCCGTCTCTTCATTTCAAGCTCGTAACCGTTATTTGGCGCAGTTGTTTCAAGGGTTGCCAGTTCGTGTTCCAAGGCTTCTGCGGATAGGGGAATGGATATCGTTCTATGTATACTAGAGTGAAAAAGTGCCATTTTATGCGCCAGCGGGTGTGCAGAACCGGCAGGTATGACATTCTCAGAAAATTTATGCTTCGTGGAGATGAAGATGTCATATTCAATCTGATCATCTACTATAGATAACGTAAGATATAAGTAGTTTAACATCCTACTGGGTGACTTGTTTTCAAGAGTAAAAATAATTTTCTCGTGGAGATCGTTAAACACTACCAGTATCTGATCTATGTCTTCTTGGAACGAGTCAATTAGCATGAGAATATCATCCACGTATCTTGCATTAACTTTATTTTCTCCGCGATCTCTAAATTACTAAAAAAAAATTGAGATTCTATCACATTCATAAATATATCGGAAAGAATCCCTGCTAGAGGACTACCCATTGCTAACACGTACGGTTGTGAGTAAATTTTGTCATTAAAACAAAAATGACTATTTCAAAACAATGCGCAGGAGATTCATGAGCTCATAAATTTCAATATCTGGGAATTTCTTATGGAAACGTAAGTTCCGTTCCGGAATATTTAAAGTCTGATCTACAAGTACGTTGGTAGAGAGGCTGGAAAAATGAAAGGGAGCCAGCTTTGACGTCGCATTTCAGATTACATTGTTCTTGTTGTTGTTATCTTCAGTCCTGAGAATAGTTTGATGCAGCTCTCCATGCTACTGTGTCCTGTGCAAGCTTCTTCATCTCCCAGTACCTACTGCAACCTACATCCTTCTGAATCTGCTTGGTGTATTCATCTCTTGGTCTCCCCCTACGATTTTTACCCTCCGCGCTGCCCTCCAATACTAAATTGGTGATCCCTTGATGCCTCAGAACATGTCCTACCAACCGATCCCTTCTTCTGGTCAAGTTGTGCCACAAACTTCTCTTCTCCTCAATCCTATTCAATACTTCCTCATTAGTTATGTGATCTACCCATCTAATCTTCAGCATTCTTGGGTAGCACCACATTTCAAAAGCTTCTATTCTCTTCTTGTCCAAACTATTTACCATCCATGTTTCACTTCCATACATGGCTACACTCCATACAAACACTTTCAGAAATGACTTCCAGACACTTAAATCTATACTCGATGTTAACAAATTCCTCTTCTTCAGAAACGCTTTCCTTGCCATTGCCAGTCTACATTTTATATCCTCTCTACTTCGACCATCATCAGTTATTTTGCTCCCCAAATAGCAAAACTCCTTTACTGCTTTAAGTGTCTCATTTCCTAATCTAATACCCTCAACATCACCCGACTTAATTCGACTACATTCCATTATCCTCGTTTAGCTTTTGTTGATGTTCATCTTATATCCTCCCTTCAAGACACCATCCATTCCATTCAACTGCTCTCCCAAGTCCTTTGCTGTCTCTGACAGAATTACAATGTCATCGGCGAACCTCAAAGTTTTTATTTCTTCTCCATGGATTTTAATACCTACTCCGAATTTTTCTTTTGTTTCCTTTACTGCTTGCTCAATATACAGATTGAATAACATCGGGGATAGGCTACAACCCTGTCTTACTCCCTTCCCAACCACTGCTTCCCTTTCATGTCCCTCAACTCTTATAACTGCCACATGGTTTCTGTACAAATTGTAAATAGCCTTTCACTCCCTGTATTTTACCCCTGCCACCTTTAGAATTTGAAAGAGAGTATTCCAGTCATCGTTGTCAAAAGCTTTCTCTAAGTCTACAAATGCTAGAAATGTAGGTTTGCCTTTCCTTAATCTTTCTTCTAAGATAAGTCGTAAGGTCAGTATTGCCTCACGTGTTCCAGTATTTCTACGGAATCCAAACTGATCTTCCCCGAGGTCGGCTTCTACTAGTTTTTCCATTTGTCTGTAAAGAATTCGTGTTAGTATTTTGCAGCTGTGGCTTATTAAACTAATTGTTCGGTAATTTTCACATCTGTCAGCACCTGCTTTCTTTGGGATTGGAACTATTATATTCTTCTTGAAGTCTGAGGGTATTTCGCCTGTTTCATACATCTTGCTCACCAGATGGTAGAGTTTTGTCAGGACTGGCTCTCCCAAGGCCGTCAGTAGTTCTAATGGAATGTTGTCTACTCCCGGGGCCTTGTTTCGACTCAGGTCTTTCAGTGCTCTGTCAAACTCTTTACGCAGTATCATATCTCCCATTTCATCTTGATCTACATCCTCTTCCATTTCCATAATATTGTCCTCAAGTACATCGCCCTTGTATAGACCCTCTATATAATCCTTCCACCTTCCTGCTTTCCCTTCTTTGCTTAGAGCTGTGTTTCCATCTGAGCTCTTGATGTTCATACAAGTGGTTCTCTTATCTCCAAAGGTCTCTTTAATTTTCCTGTAGGCAGTATCTATCTTACCCCTAGTGAGATAAGCCTCTACATCCTTACGTTTGTCCTCTAGCCATCCCTGCTTAGCCATTTTGCACTTCCTGTCGATCTTATTTTTGAGACATTTGCAGTCCTTTTTGCCTGCTTCATTTACTGCATTTTTATATTTTCTCCTTTCATCAATTAAATTCAATATTTCTTCTGTTACCCAAGGGTTTCTACTAGCCCTCGTCTTTTTACCTACTTGATCCTCTGCTGCCTTCACTACTTCATCCCTCAAAGTTACCCATTCTTCTTCTACTGTATTTCTTTCCCCCATTCCTGTCAATTGTTCCCTTATGCTCTCCCTCAAACTCTGTACAACCTCTGGTTCATTCAGTTTATCCAGGTCCCATCTCCTTAAATTCCCACCTTTTTGCAGTTTCTTGAATTTTAATCTACAGCTCATAACCTATAGATTGTGGTCAGAGTCCACATCTGCCCCTGGAATGTCTTACAATTTAAAACCTGGTTCCTAAATCTCTGTCTTACCATTATATAATCTATCTGATACCTTTTAGTATCTCCAGGGTTCTTCGATGTATACAACCTTCTTTCATGATTCTTAAACCAAGTGTTGGCTATGATTAAGTTGTGCTCTGTGCAAAATTCT
Organism: Schistocerca piceifrons; assembly: GCF_021461385.2. Taxonomy (NCBI): domain Eukaryota; kingdom Metazoa; phylum Arthropoda; class Insecta; order Orthoptera; family Acrididae; genus Schistocerca; species Schistocerca piceifrons. Next base: position 135,014,341 of record NC_060148.1, on the reverse strand, counting down.
ACCAGGCGGCTTCCTCTTTCATTTCTTAGCCCCAATCCATATTCACCTACTACGTTTCCTTCTCTCCATTTTCCTACACTCGAATTCCAGTCACCCATGACTATTAAATTTTCGTCTCGCTTCATTATCTGAATAATTTCTTTTTTTCATCATACATTTCTTCAATTTCTTCGTCATCTGCAGAGCTAGTTGGCATATAAACTTCTACTACTGTAGTAGGTGTGGGCTTAGTATCTATCTTGGCCACAATTATGCGTTCACTATGCTGTTTGTAGTAGCTAACCTGCACTCCTATTTTTTTATTCATTATTAAACCTACTCCTGCATTACCCCTATTTGATTTTGTATTTATAACCCTGTATTCGCCTGACCAGAAGTCTTGTTCCCACCTGCCACCGAACTTCACTAATTCCCACTATATCTAACTTTAACCTATCCATTTCTCTTTTTAAATTTTCTAACCTACCTGCCCGATTAAGGGATCTGACATTCCACGCTCCGATTCGTAGAACGCCAGTTTTCTTTCTCGTGATAACGACATCCTCTTGAGTAGTCCCCGTCCGGAGATCCGAATGGAGGACTATTTTACCTCCGGAATATTTTACCCAAGAGGACGCCATCATCATTTAATCATACAGTAAAGCTGCATGCCCTCGGGAAAAATTACGGCCGTAGTTTACCCTTGCTTTCAGCCGTTCGCAGTACCAGCACAGCAAGGCCGTTTTGGTTATTGTTACAAGGCCAGGTCAGTCAATCATCCAGACTGTTGCTCATGTAACTACTGAAAAGGCTGCTGCCCCTCTTCAGGAACCACACGTTTGTCTGGCCTCTCAACAGATACCCCTCCGTTGTGGTTGCACCTACGGTACGGCTATCTGTATCGCTGAGGCACGCAAGCCTCCCCACCAACGGCAAGGTCCATGGTTCATGGGGGGGGGGGGGGGGCATTATTAAGTTTATGTACTAATTTCACAGTTTTTGACGGAGTAATTTTTCCCGAAAACGAAGTTGTCCTTAATTTTGTAACGTAAACAGATAGCCAGCTTATGGTACGTACTATTTGTACTGTCTACGATAGGACGTATCGGATGGAAGTTTTTGTGAACTTTGAATTGACTCGTTAGTATGGGCGCCATTATTAATACTTTTCACCGGTCTATAACGTAATGCTTTGATTGAGCGACAGACAATTCATTTTCTAAGATTTCACAGAATTCTTAGCCTAACCGCGTTTGAACATTCTTTGGCGTTTTGGTACACTCCAAACCTAATTTAAGGCCTGCTATGAAATTGTCTACTATGTGTGGTTCTTTAATCGCAGGTGCGATATTGAATTTCAGCGCTTTGGACAGTAACTGGGTCTTAGCTGTTGAAAACATTAGAGAAGTTTTATTAATAAAACGTTCACAGAACGTGGGTGTGAAACCTGTATTATTGGAACATCCTTGTTGGTTACCTCTGGTAACACCCTTGGACAAATTTGACAGTTTTTTCGCATGCCTTGCAGCGATTTCTTCTTTCTGTTTACCAATGGAATCATTGGCCAGTGCCCAAAAATCATCTATTCGATAATTTTAAGACTTCGAATAGTGCATCGATATTTCAAGATACACCTAATAAGCTTTCTTGTTTAACCAACCTTTCTTTGTATACAATTCCGCAATTCTGTTATTGAGGATCTGAGCTATGAATTTCTTTTTGAAAGTAGGCGATTTGTAATATAATTTTTCTACATAATTCGGAGTACTAGCATGGCCATTTCATTTATTAACAAGTGTAAACAGAATAACGTGACCCCGAATTTTGCTAGCGGATATTCCATGCCGCAAAACACAATCGTTGTTTCCGTTGAACGGACAGCACGGCTCTTATCAGAGACCCATCTGAGAAGAAATTCGCATGTTCTAGGTCAAAATGCGAGTAGATTTTTGTTTTGTAGAACATCTTCACCCCCCCCCCCCCCCCGGAGACAAAACGCGACGTTGTTAAGGCGGTAATGAACGGAAGAATTTCGAAACACTGACTACCTCTAACAGGAAAGAGAGGTAGTGAGCCCCACACAGCGTATCCCAGACCGACTCGTGTTCACGGTCGGTGCAGCAGAGTCCGCAGTCCGTGTTTAGCGTCCCAGATTCGATTCCCGGCCGAGTCGCTAATTTCCTTCTCTCGGGGTCTGGGTGTTTGCGCCGCCCCCGTAACTTCGGGTCATCTCCACCGCCGAGCAGATCGGCCAAGCTGAAGGAAACGTTCTTCTGTCTTAAAACTTCCTGTGGCGTACACATTTTTTACGCGCCAATGTTTTCCGGCTCAGCGTGAAACATCGCTTTCAAACGATATGAAGCATACAAAATGCACCGTCATGAATGTACCTGTATACCCTCATGTGCATAACCGTAATACGTTATGGTGCTCTTTTCCAACACTTGTCGTGTATCAATCAAATCTAAAGCTAAAGCACCACAAAATTAGTATCGTGATGGGGCATGCAGTAAAACTAAGTAACCACGTACAGACCCAAACTTGAGACGACTTTGCGGAATGTGGTGGTGGGTACTTTGTTCACCGAAGCCGTTCTTCGCTGCGACGTGACGCCGGTCTCGCTGCTCGCTGCTATCCCCAGCCCCCCCCCCCCCCCCCACACCAGTGTGCTCGCAGCAGCCGGTTTCCACCAGCCTCGCCGCGTGACGTCACCCGCTGACCCTGGACTGGCGCTCGCAGTTATCTGCACTGCGCGGACGCCCGCTTTCTGCCCACAAGCGGCTGTTCCGCTGGGCCAGCGCGTCTCCTCGAAGCTTCCAGGCTTGCAGCGAAATAACGAGAACAATCGAGAAACTGCGGCCAATGAAGACGCCTTACCGAGGATCACCCTACCCACGCGCCATTCGTGGGCGGAAGAGGAACCTAAATTTTTCCGTCTGTTCCCTTGTGCTGCGCCGAGTACGATGGCCGGAACTTATTCTGTGGCGGCTGTTTTTTGCAGTAACCCTTATATATTTGCGCTGGTCACTTTCAACAGTTCTCAGTAAGTGGCTGTTGTCTGCGCTCTGATTCGTTGATGCAGAAGAGACTGACCGGTCGCTGTATTCGGTTTTATACTACCGGAGCACTGGTGCCACATTTTGTGGCTTTGTATTGAACCAAGAGCAAGGAAAAAATCCCTCTAAATCTCGTAGTTACAGGTACGAATTCTTACAATATAACCGCGCAGAATATCGCTGTATGACGTCATCCCCGCAAGCTGCACTTACTTTAGGTTCAAATACCAAGTTTAATTTCTGACGCTTCAAACTAAGCACAGTAAGAAACTAACTACAGTAAGGTCCGCACTGTGGATCACCACACAAAAACTGTCAAGAGTTGACGCCATCGTTGTTTTCTTTAGTCCTGTCTGAAATATTTCGGTCGAGAAAAGTCACGTTAATAAATCTTTGCGTGAGTTTATAAAAAACTGCACCGTTCATCACGTAATGAATATATTTTTAAAGCACCTACATGAAAGAGGCTACAAAGATGGTACTAATTCTCTTTTAGCCAATTTAGAGACTAACCGTCCACAGATATAATTTTCATGTTTTATGTCCATCTAGGTGGTAACGATTATTCGCATATTTTTATGTAAATAAGTAAAAAAGAGGAAATAATTTGTACACGCGGTAAGTATAAAGAAATACGCAATGCTAATTTCTGTACGAGAAAAAGAAAGATAAACAGCTATTTCAAACTGACAGATAAGGGGAATGAAATCCCTGACTTGCCGGCCGTCCTGTTTCCTTGGAGTTGGCAAAATTTACACGACAGAAGAAAGAAGGCATGAAGGTCGGGGGCATATTTAGATAAACAGTAAGGAGGACGGTATTTGCTATCAGCAGATTTGCCCAAGTATTAAGCATTTTAATCGTCAATAAACGAGAGACGGAATTATTCGTGAGTGGTAGCGAAAATTCATTGTATCAGCTGTGCAACTCAGAGACAAGCAAAGGTCCTGCAGTGCTTTAGAGAACGTTACTACACCTACTGTGGCATTTCGTAACTTGTAATCGCAGTTTTACGTACGGAAAGGAACGACGCTTCAGTGATACTGTAAGTGAACTAAGGGTAGGTAGGGCGTGAATTACAAGTTAATGAACAGCAACACTGACAGGTCACCATACACTAGGTATTTACGCGTTAGAAAGCACTTGTGTATAAATTCCTCAGCATTATTTTGAAAGAAGAATAAAGCCATTGATGCAGTGGTTTTCCGTACTTGGCTCTCCACATAACGAACTTCTACATCCAATTTTAGAATTCAAACACTTACACTCGACCTATTAACGATACCTGCGTCTTTGTATACGTCAGTTACACGCGGAACTGCATCGGTTACGTGTACGTACATAATTAGCTTGTGTACCACAGAGGAGTAATATGGGTTCAATAGAAGCAGGCGTATACTGATCACTTACGTACATTATCTTTCATTGCTTAAGGAAAGATTCCCGACAGTAAGCTACACAGTGTATGTACTGGGATTAAAGTCAGCACGTGAAGTGTAACCAAGCGTGTTCAGAAAGTACCAGATTCTGTGAATTAAAATTAGGGGCAGCAGTGATTAATTGTAAGGGCACAGAAGTACTTTGATGGTTAACATTTCGCACGTGTTCTTGGAGGCACATTACGTGTACAGATATTATGTACGTTATTGAAATTATTCGTAAATGCAATATTGTCAAGCAGATTGACTAAGAATTTAAAGAATTCCTGGCCTTGTGTAAAATGAGCAAGGGGATCGAGGCCATGAGTTGGGCTGCTCAGTACCGCACTGGTGTAGAAACTAAAGACGACAGGTAAAAGGCGGGACAGAGGGCTACCATCAACGATTCACTCGTTTCCAGAATTCACATTTTTTCGCAGTATTAGATGTACGAATATGACTGCATGCCATTACGAATTCAGCGCCTTGCCAAAATGCGGACAAGGCAAGACTTTTCATGTGTTGGAACATGCGAGGTATTTGACCAAATGTGGCAGCTGCAAAAAACCATGTAAGGGGGTGGGGGTGGGCTGAACGAGATTTTTGTACGCAGTCCACACAAGTCAACAGCAGCCAAAAGCCACGAACTCTGAACACCGCAGCAAAGTGTGTGGAAGACAGTGCGTCGGCGGTTACACTTCAAACCGTACCGTCTGGATCCCTTACAACAAGTAAAAGCGGACTGTTACGGCCGGCGCCTTCAGATTTGCGCCACATTGCAGGGATTGAGGATGGAAATTTCGCCCTCACGCTGATATTCAGCGACAAAGCAACTAACACTTTTCTGAAAAAGTTTATCTCCGCAATGTGAGAGTGTGCCGTACTGAAAATCCTCACCAAATTTCGGTGCATGAACGCGATTCGCCGAGGGTTAATGTATCCTGTGCAGTGACAGGCGAAACTGAATGGGCCGTTTTAATACTGTGACACAACTGTGGCGGATACATCTTATCTCGATATGTTGCAGTTGTTTCGACTACTCATTCCTTCAGGGAGCATCGATGTTTGTTGCTACCTAAACGACGAAATTTCGCATCGCTGGATTGGCCGTAGGCGGTTAACGCAAGTACTGATCAGCTTGCAAAAGCACTTAACAATGGATGTTTGAAAATCTGAAACTGGTCACGGGTTTGTGTAATTAAGCTGTGTGTGTCGTAATTGCGGTTGTCTGCTATATTCAAGTCATAATGTTTATAATTCTACTACAGCCCTGTTTCTCTTAATGTTTATTTTCGAAAATCTAGCGATTAAAATAGGGTTTCATTTCACTGTGGCTGACTCAAATGAACTTGAAATATTAGCAGAAGGCCACTCGATCACTGATTACACAAAATAGAGGCCATACTGGATGTTGCCGAGAACTCGCGTGACAGGTATGCACGATGATCTTCAGAGCCATTTTCTTTGTTTTTAGACCACTCGGCCAATGGGCTTGCGAAAATTTGAAAGGGCGGGAAACACAGGAACGTAACAGTGAGACGCAGTACAAAAAACGGTGGGCGGGAGAGAGCGCGGTCTGCACTCGTCCGGGGAGTGGCGGCTGCCGCTGTCTGCCGTGCTCACGTGTCAAGGGGCGTGCGCGGCTGCACAGGTGTGGACCTGCCTCCACACCAGGGACAAGCGGTGCCCGGCACTGAACCTGCCGATTCCAACTGTGCGTCACCAAAACGGACATACAACACTCTCCGAAAGCTAACATGCGTGAAATACGTGCCACACAAAAATTGTTACTGTAACATTCCATTTCTTTGGCTCCGCTGACTGACAACCATACTGTAACCTGACAACCTGTCCCAGAACTCTGGCCGAGCAACGGATCACTTTTCCACCACAAGACTTTACAGAAAATAATATAGCAGCCACGCGTTCTGTTGTATCCGTGAGTGTGTGTGACGTCACGCAGCACACCATTACGCCACGGGTCAATGTCGACGGCCGCTATCAGCAGCTGCGAGCTGCTCCAGTTTAGGCAGCCGCCTGTACTGGAAATACGGGTACTTGCAGAGCGTTGATCCTTTGAGAAAAGTGAAACACACGACGGAAGTCTGAGAAAACTGCAGATTTTTTAACTGATTAACTACTGAATGGTGTATCACCAAATGGACCACCAAGGCGACAGCGAAATTTTCGCGAACCGTTTTTTTTTTTTTCTACATCTGAGACACTGAAGTACCGGGTGTTCATAAGTAAAATGCAGCTACTGACCGAAGTCCACTGTGGTCTGAGTATGGTAAGGCAGCGAAATACTGTAGACGTGCTAATGCGTTAACGCGAAACCAGTTGGCGCCGGAGCAAATCAATTCCAATGTCGGTTACCAGGTGCGAATCTGTCACTGTGCAACACCTCGCAGAAGTCTCCGGTGCTCATACTGAACAAGTTCTGCAAGTGGCGGTTAACAATATCGACATTCTGCCTTTCTCACTTGTTTGTCCCTTCCTGTGCACGTTCCGTTCCCAATCCATTACATATGGGAACATTTCTTTCCAGTGTAGATCGGTTCCGCAAGGGCGCATTAGCATACCAAGTTTCGCTGCCATACAGCAGTTACAGCCCACGATGGACCTCTGTGAGTGGCTGCTCAACTTCAGATTACAAGCACACAGTGGTGCAGCGAATGACGGACATTTGCCACGCTGGACATTTGCCACACTTGCCCCTTCGCCAGGTAGCTTGACTAGCGATCCCTCAGGTTAGGGACGCCCTTCCTCATACTACTTCTGTCCGCTTTCAAACCGGCGTCTTCCCATCTTGCTCGATGCAACCAGTACGTAAGGGACCTCCTTCATCGACATCTCGGGGAAATACAGAGCTTCTCCGAAATCGAAACATTTATAACATTTGGGAAACGAAAGCAATACCGACGACTAAGTATGTGATTAGTTGTGCCAAGTATAAATACAGATCCCTCTGTCTGTACGGTAGCTTCCTTTCACGCTTACTTATTGAGATAGAAACAGTCCATCGCCAAGGGAACAACGAGAACGGAAAGATGTAAAAGAGTGCGAATGTACGCTAATCATTTTTTTTTTGTCGCTGCATTTGTGCCTACTTTAATTACTAAAACTGCATGCCCAAAAGACAATAAGGAAAGAAGAAATGGGTATGTGAACGTTTGAAAAGAAGAACGACATACTCCATATTAATTTACTCTCTAAAATCCGATATCTCTTGCGGCGAAGCATTAGTTAATAAAGTGTAGCGGGACAATGTTCAAAACATGACTGAAAATACGCTACTAAATAGAGATAAGAACTATGATTGACAAGTCATCTAAAGTCTACGTACATTTTTAAAAATGTTAGAGATAAGTAACTGTGGTAATACAGAATGCTATGCTTGTAACGTACGTTGTTCTACATTGTTTAGCTCTGGTATTTACAGAGTCACAGAGAAAACATCCTACGTTTTGGAGGGAAAAACCGTAATTGTAATGATCTACACTAGAACAGAAACAAGAAGCACAACGTAAGGAAAAATAATGTAATGCCTGTTCCAACTCACAAGTGACATTGAAGCAGATAGTTCCTGTCACTTAGGGTGGTCAGCGGTTATATTCGACAACCTGAATAAATTAATAACTGGCTCCTTTTACCGACCCCCTGTCTCATATGAAACAGTTGCTGGACAGTTCAAAGACAACTTGAGCCTCATCACAAATAGGTAAGCTACTCATACAATTATAGTTGGTAGCGACTTCAATCTACCTTCCATATGTTGTCAAAAGTTCATTTTCAGACCCTATACAAAACAACTTCTGTAATTGTTCTACATGGTCTCTTCAAATTATTTTGAACAATTAGTTAACGAGTCCATTCATATTGGAAATGGTTACGAAAACACACTTGAACTCTTAGCCACAAATAATCCCGAGCATCACGACGGATACAGGGATTAGTGAACAAAGTCGTAGCGAGGATCAATTCCGTAAAAAAGAAATTCACCAAAACTAAAGACGAAATATATCTATTTATAAAAGCTGCTAAAAATTCGGTAGACTTCTTTCTAAGAGACACTCCCCAATCCTTCCAAACTATGTAAGTGAAGACCATATGAGGCTTAAAGTTCAAAGAAATGTTATCAACAGCACTCGAGAGATTCGTACCAAATAAATTAATAAGAGACGGAACTGATACCCCATAAATGTGGCGGAAACTCCTAAGAGATTCTGGTCCTGTGTTAAGTAAATCAGCAGAAAGGCTCAGTAAGTAGCTTTACTACGCGGCGGGTGAGCAGGGGGGGCGGGGGGGGGGGGGGACGACACAACGGACGCAGCCCTTCGGAGCAGCTAAAATCGTGGCGAATGTCCGCACACCGGTACAGGACGGTTACTGCTGCACGCAGGTTACCCTCAGCCACGTGTCAGGGCGACACCTCGCCACCGTCTCCACGTTTACTGCCAGCCGAAGTATCATGTGAGACACCACAGTGTGAAATTTTATGCAGCTATCACATTTTACTGGTGGACAGAACACCTAATGAATTGAAAGCACCCGGAAACACTGTGCACATTCCCAAGTCACGAGTGACCTTACTCCCTTATTACTGGATATCTAAGTGTGACCTAAAGAGCCGATTCCACACAATCGCGATTAAATGGCGGCCTTCTTAGGAAACTGTTTTGGCTGCCGCTACTGCTCATCCGTGAACGCCACAGTTTTCTACAATTCAGCAAATCTTGTCTCGCTACACACGACACGTTTCGAACAGGTCTTTAATACGGCGTGAATGAATTGCGTTGTATATTTTGTGATAGGCGAGTATAAATACGAAAGCCACCACACATAGTTCCACGTCGCGAAAGCGAAGGGCATTTAGAGCACCGATTCCGGGTTACTTATTATACATAAAATTCGCGCAACTTTTATCAAATCATCCGGTCCCTCACCTGTGACGACAGTCACTTTTCCGTGACGTCACGCGTTCTGTGCTGCCATTGGATAAGGGGAGCACACTGAACAGTCGTGTTGATCTACCTGTTTGCGAAGTTAAAATTGTCAATTTCATAGTTTTGATAGTGAAATTTGCGTTTTACGATGATGTGCAGTCTACCTGATACACGACATTTCTGAACTTTTCAAGGCAGGTCATATTCAGTTCTTTGTCACGCCCAAGTGTCGGCAAATGTGACGTCAGTGGCCACCCACGATTCCGAAACTGTGACTTACCATCAATAACGGGTAAGGCTTCTGTAACAGTATCTGGCTAAACGAAATAATGTTTGGTGTATGTTTCTGTCAAACATAATTAGCAAATGCCACTACAAATGTTATAATTCTGACGTGATTAGGTCCTCTGACGGAAACTAACAACAAATCTACCTCTATTTTCGCAACTGTTGCACTGGAAATGGCACAAATTAAATCTAGGTTCTGCCGACATTAGTGCCTGCACATAGAAATCTACACTGCACTTCAATAGTGTAATTTGAACGTCAAATGAAGCTGGTAAGTGACGGCGTCAGAATCACCGACATTCATCCCTCCCTCACATAATATACGGCTGAAGCGCAGGCCGCACAGAACACGGCGCGCCTCACAGATCGCTGACGCGTTGCTTTGTCGACACACCGGGCTCTCTCATCAGACAAATAGTGACACGAGAAGAGCCAAACAAAGCGATGCAGCGTTGTAGAGTGCTAAAAAAAAATTTCATCAGCAAATCACAAACGAGGAGACGTGACAGAGCGATAAAAAATACGAAATGTTTATTTCGTGAAGCACGAACATTACGATAAATTCTCAAGAATTAGCCAATTACTACGCAAATGGTCGCCTGTTTGTAATGAGGGTGTTGGGGAAAGCTACAGATTGCTCGTTCACCATAACCTTTGAAACGTCCCCTTAGAACTATTATATACGACTGTGCTTAAACTGACACACAATATTTTTAGCGCAACGCAATCTGACTTTCAAAAATCCCCACAAAAGAATGGATCTGACTAACATTAACCTATACCTTTCACAAATCACTTACCTCACAAAAATCTTCATTACTCGAACTACTGCAATACAGCGAGCGCCACAGACTGCACACAGCACAGCCAGTGATTTTCATACAGAGTGGTACGTAACGTTGCCAATAAGAAAACAAACAGCCTACTTACACCTTAATTCCAGAAAATTGTGAAAATACGCAAATGAACGCGAGTGCTGCGTCTCACCGCCACAAGCGTGCCAGCGTGACGCCACGAGTTGTGATTCGCGAATGGATTTCAGGATCGGCAACGCCCACGCACGAAACAGCTTCCTACGTCTGATTACTTTGCAGACGAGTTTACGTGTGTAACATCTGACGTTAAGAATGTAAGCGAGATAAAGTATAGAAACGGTTTGAAATTGTTCTTAATGTGTGTTCGAAAGCAAGTGCTCATTCCGAAATACTAGGTAAACACAGTGTGCTTAATTTGCGCTGCTTTTTAAAGAAAAGCCCGTTTATCGCGCGTCTAAATTTTTGACACGTCATGTCTACCGATGTGTGGGCCGTACGACGATGTAATTTTTGCAGATACCCTACGCGGTGTGGGGATACTGTCTGCAACGTCTGATGCCTAAGTTGACTCCATGAACAGCGACAACCTGGCCGGGGGGGGGGGGGGGGAGGGTAGCGGAAAAATCTCTCCAGTTTTCGTAGTCTGTAGTCTTGCGTGCAGTTTCTTGGAAGTCGGTAACTGCCCTCATTCTGAAATACTGGCTGAATAACGTCCGCGTATTTCAGCGCCCTTAGTCACGTTACCTCGCGACGCGCAATGTTTCCAACTTCGGTACTTCTCTTACTGTGTGAAAGCCGTAATTTAAGATTATACTTCTGAATGAGTACATCACGACAACATTTTAGATGTCTGAATTCGGCCACATTACGCGAAACATTAAAAAATAAATTTCTGCCACGCCTGCAGGCCGCTACACGCCTTGTCGCACTAATACTCGCTTACTCCAAAGTTCTGCGTTTGACGGTTTTCGTAAAATTGCGTCCTACGAACTTAAGAACGCGAGGTTTTCCATTTTAAATACCTGTGCTACGTGAATTCTGGGGAAATCGACAGTGGCAGATCGGAACACTAGCCGACTGAATGTAGCGTTATTTTCCATTCGTTCCAAGTTATTCTCGCTCAAGTTTTCACAGACTGGAGCAATACCACAAGTAACGACCTATAAAGTACTGAACACTCAAGACGGTAATTTAACACACTGTTAGCCACTCCTTTGTTCGTAGCGGTCGTAATTTTTCAAAGTAAGACAAAGTATTAGACAAGAGCATTAAGTGAGTTACGCGACAAACCACACAGAAGGGTGCAGAACACCCGCCGCTCCCATAAATTCCTGCCTTACCTTTCTGTGGTATTCCCGTGCAGACACAAGATACACAAGCTCTGTCTGGGTAGGCAGGACAACGTGGCACGCCGCTTCCCTCCAGGCTGCTGCGTCACAACTGGGCCGCACAGACAGCCGGCTGCCCCCGCCCCCCCCCCCTTGCACTGACGTCACGGGGCGGCGTTGCCAGCTCGCGCGGCAGGCGAGGGAACGGCTGCAGCAGGGCGTCTACGTCTGTGTCGGCACTGCCGGACCGCCTGCGTCCCATCCACGCCACAGTCAGTTATCTCGAACCGCGCTATAGAGCTCGCAACACACACCCCCTTCGCCTGGCGCCCCAAAAACCGGATTTCGTCAACCGATTTCCCAGCACCGCTTTTGGTCAACGCAAAGTTGGAACAAAGACGCTGCATTTTGGTCACGGGATGAGGAGAGGTGTGAACACAACATCTTCCATCATCGTGCTGAGTGCGAGTGACTTACGCGCGAGCTTCGCGATTCGTATCGATCATTATCTACTCCAGAAATGACGGACGAGTGTGACAAGTTTTCGTTAAAGAAAGTTGCGGGGATATCAATGCTGAGATCATCGGTGCCTGGGCCCACGTACTACTTTAAGTTACACTGAGCACGACACACATTTACCCTCAACGTGTGGACCAACTGAAATCATTCTGTGGTTTCGTTGATACTGGATACGGCAAAGTTCTGGGTAGTATTAAAACTAGATGGTTGTCATTGTTGCCAGGAGTTACGAAAGTTATTGAACCTTTGAAATCTTGTTTTCTATCTCAGAATAGGTGTTCCACGTTGCTGAAACAAATTTTCGAAAACCAATAGTCACTTCTTTGGCTTCATTTCACACAATGCCCATTGAAAATGTTTTTAAATTCAATCCAAAAGTTGGAAATAACCACGGTTTCAGCTTGCTTCAAGAAATAATCAATACCATTTTAATTAACTTGGAAAACGAAGGTACTTTCACTCAGTCAAAATACGAGCCTTTTACCAATTCTAAGACACTTCGACACTTTTGTGACTTGTTTGGAAAAGTAGAGTTCTCCACTTCAACCTCTGAAATCATTTCATTGGAGAACACAAAAAAAAACTGTTTCTTGGGCTGAACTTTTAAATTTTCTGATAATTCTTAAGGCAGTAGACTCATGTGCAACGTTTCAGACGAGAAGGATGCGTGAACAACATTGTATCCCAGAAACTTGAGGAATTGCAAAAAGCTAATTTGGAAACAGATGAGAGACTATGCGATGTATTCAATACACTTAAAAGTACAGGTATTTCATCTAAAAATATAGACACGCTTGTGAGCTTTGCTCCTGCTGTACCAGACAAATATTGTTGTGGAAAGAATATTTTCAATTGTGAGTTCCCTTTGGAGGGTGGAATCTGTAGTGCCAGAACCACTTCATTCCCCACAGGTGTTAGTGTGTCTCATATTAGAGGCCAACACCGAACATAAAATTCTTTGTCAAGTACAGAGTAGAGGTGTTCTTATTCGGTAACTGTACTGTCTAATTATTGGATTTATAGTGAATTCTTGCAACGGGCCTTTGTCCTCAGAAGTTGACTGTCGAAAGTAGTTGTTGTCTGTCCCAGTGTACTTAAAAGCAGAATAAGGAAGCATTCTTCAAAACTATATAATGTATGGATGGTCAGTGTCTGCATCAAGTAAATCCTACCCCATATTTAGCAGATTGGGTTCTGCATTTGGGGGCTGCATTCGAGAGACACGTACCATATGTCGAAGTTTAAGCACCATTTAATATTTTCGTGTGTTTTAATTCAGACATAAATGTCGAGTGGCTCTTTACATACCACCTCATAGAGCCACTCTGCTTCCTAGTCAAGCTCCCTCAAATCATTCAGTTCTTATCTTCCCTTAATAGCGATCAATCAACAAAATTGTAATATGTTGTCTTGTGTATCCAGTACGAGGATATTTCATTCCTTAGCTCATACAACAGCCTGACAGGTGGTGGTTCAAATGGTTCAAATGGCTTTGAGCACTATGGGACGCAACTGCTGAGGTCATAAGTCCCCTAGAACTTAGAACTAGTTAAACCGAACTAACCTAAGGACATCACAAACATCCATGCCCGAGGCAGGATTCGAACCTGCGACCGTAGCGGCCTTGCGGTTCCAGACTGCAGCGCCTTTAACCGCACGGCCACTTCGGCCGGCTGACAGGTGGTGGTTTTCTCGGCTATTTTTCCAGTACTTGAACGAATTTCAGCCACAATCTAAGTTTGTGTGTCTGGTGCGTGCTCAGTGAAACGAAAACGAAAATAACCTCTGTTTGCCTGGTGGCTGTTGGTATTTGAAGTCAGGAACATGTTTCATTCTGAACACCGACATTGCCATTAAATCTGAATTTTGCGAAGAACAGGTTGCCTTCATAACGGCGAGACCCTTTTGCACAGGATTTCGGTCACCCAGGGATCTTATGTTTATGCTGTGACATTGTTAGGGTGTACTAACATGTAAATTTTATTTTCTACAGATCTCACACAATTACTTCATTGTGGTTGATCAGCGTTGTTGCTTGCTTTATGAAACAGTGTCGTCTTTGATGTCTGTTTTGAATTTTGTGTGAAGTGTGTTTATGGTACTTTGGGAGCTTTTCGTTGCAATCCTTTTCATTGGGGAGTTTTTTAAATGTAATTAATGTTCGTGTGACGATTTTTCGCTGGGAATTGCGTGTGAAGCTCATTTTCATTCTACTATGTTGCATGTGATGAATACTCATGTTTAGCCAGTGTGACGAACTTGGTAAAAATTTAGCATTTTATTTAAGTGTGTTTCAGTTAGTGTTTTTTCTGTATAAAATTTTCATTTGCGTTATTCGAAAATAGTTTACGTGTAGTCGCTGCAAAAGCAGTACGAGGTGAGGAGTCAGCAGACGAAATGCCCAAAAAAGAGACTGCGACGGTACAGAGACGTGTAGGAGATGGATTCTCCCCACTTTTAGCCACGAAAATGTGCAAAATGAAACAGTAGGTTCCTCCGACGCGAGGAAAATGAGTGAGGCAGACTTCAGTGGTGCAGCGGGAGATGTTTAGATTTAGGACGTGCACAGCCTGTTCCACTCACAGCTAGCAGTGTTTGGGGTCGAGTGCACAATTTACCACGTGTGAGTGCGAGCGAGGCTGAAGCAACGACAAGTGAACAGAGGGAGCAGTGCATGTAGCTCTGAGCAGAACATGATTGGCCAATTTGGCCACGCTGATAAAAAGAATAAGCACACAGCGAAGAGTTAAAGGCAGACTGCAGACTTGCTGGCGTCAAAGGAGGAGCTAAACTGAGATTTAGTTGCCGAATATGGTACCTTAACGAATACAGTAGAATCACTGAGCTCAGAAATTGATGATATGGAAGAAACTTTCAGAACTTAGCAATCAAAATCAAAGGACGACACTGCGCAATTTGAAGAAGCTAAGGTCATCGGTCTCTAGACTTAAACACTACTTAAACTAATGTAAACTAACTTATGCTAAGAACAACACACACACACACCCATGCCCGTGGGGGGACTCGAACCTCCGGCGGGTGGGGCCGCGCAATCCGTGACACGGCGCCTCAAACCGCGCGGCACTTGGAGAGGCAGGAAACAGGTTAAGTGGGACAGCAGGAGAACAGGAAAGAGTGAGCGGGAAAGGCTGGTTGCCAGGAGGCTAGAACAGGAGCATGGGGGATGTGACTGATGGTGATCATAGGGAATTCTTTAATCTACTAAAACGAATGCCCATTTTCACTGGCAACATACAGGGTGGCGCACGAAATGTGTTACCATTTTGTTTTTGAATATGAACTTTACTGCCAATACGATCTGAAAGGAACATATACTATAATGAAGAGTCGTCCATGGAGATTTGTTCTAACTCAGCGCATAC
This sequence comes from Schistocerca piceifrons, assembly GCF_021461385.2. Classification (NCBI taxonomy): domain Eukaryota; kingdom Metazoa; phylum Arthropoda; class Insecta; order Orthoptera; family Acrididae; genus Schistocerca; species Schistocerca piceifrons. The sequence continues at coordinate 134,998,609 of NC_060148.1, read as the reverse complement.
TCAATATGTCCACCATTTCGTTTCCGACCTTCCTTCAAACGAATACTGAAGTTAGTGATTACCTACGGCACATGTCGTCCGTAATTTCACTGCAAGCTTGATGAATAAGTCTTCTGAGCTCCATTAAATCTTGTGGACGTTTCGGGGAAATTTTTTCGTTTAGGAACCCGCAAAGAAAAGAGTCACATGGATTGAGGTCTGGACTATTGGAGTTTTTACACGAGCATTTCGACATGCGGATCATTTCACTCAGGTTTCCAGCTCGCTTCAATCACGGACAAAATTGGCTCCCCAATGGCAGACATATTGACCATATGCTCAGAACAAATCTCCATGGATGGTTCCTCATTGTAGTATATGTTCCTTTCAGACTGTATTGACACAGTTTATATTCAAAAACAAAAATGGTAAAACATTTCGTGCGCCACCCTATATGTAAGCCAAGTACGGACATTATCGAGACACTTGGGAGCGAACAAACAGCAGGAAATTTGGAACTGGAAAGTACAGGTGAGGAAACGCTCGATGTTGCAGATACAGTACATGCACAGAAGCCTTAGGAAATCATAACAAATACCTACAGGCAGTCCACTTAAACTGGAATCTTTAACATTTTATAGGAATCCACAGTATTTGCGAGCTGAAATGAGAAACATTAGGTAATTTTGAAAGAGAAAAATGGGAGCTCAACTTGGAATCGACCGAAGTACAAGTAGGAACAACTGTGGATGAATAGGCTGACTCGAGAAAGTGCAGAAGAAATTGAGAGCAGAATTCCTGCGTCTGTGATGAAACGAAAATTAAGATGCACTGCGATGAAAAAAGAAAAGAAAATGAGAATGAGAATTGCCCGAAACTACGGAAGACGCTGTGATAATCCGATGCTAAACAGCATCATCTACATTTGCATCTACATCTACATCTATATGCTCTGCACACGACCGTGGCAGAGACTGCGTCCCACAGTACCAGTTGTCAGGGTTTCTTCCTGTTCCAGTCACGTATGGAGCGCGGGAAGAATGACTGAATGCCTCTGTACGCTTAGTACTTACTGTAATCTTATCCTCACGTTCCCTATGTGAGCGGTACGTAGAGGGTTGTAAGTATATTCCTAGCATCACCATCTAAAGACGGTTCTTGAAACTCTGTTAATAGACTTCCTCGGGATAGTTTGGGTGTGTCTTTAAAGAGTCTGGAAGTTCAGTTCCTTGCGTACTTCGGTTACACTCCCACGGATCAAACAAATCCATGACAATTCGTGCTGCCCTTCTCTGTATACGTTCAGTATCCCTTGTTAGTCTTATTTGGTGTGGGTCCCACATACTTTAGCAACATTCTAGAACCGGTGGTACGAGTGGTTTGTAAGCAAAGTCCTTTGTGGGCTGATTGATCTCCGCCAGTATTCTTCCAGTCAACGGAAGTCAGTCACCAGCTATACCTACAATTAAGCGTATGTCGTCATTCCATTTCATACCAGGTACTTTTTATGTGTCGGCCGATTCCAACAGTGACTCGTTGATATTATAGTCATAGAATACCATTTTTTCGTTTTGTGGAGGCACAGTCCGTTTTTCCACCGCTTTGAATTCTTATCAAGATCAGACTGAATATTTATGCAGCATCTTGCAGACAATACATTACAGATAACCGGATCATCTGAAAAACTCTGAGGTTACTATTATTATTAATACACTACTGGCCATTAAAATTGCTTCACCACGAAGATGACGTGCTACAGATGCGAAATTTAACCAACAGGAAGACGCTGTGATATGCAAACAATTAGCTTTTCAGAGCATTCACACAAGGTTGGCACCAGTGGCGACACCTACAACGTGCTGACATGAGGAAAGTTTCCAACCGATTTCTCATACACAAAAAGCAGTTGACCGGCGTTGCCTGGTGAAACGTTGTTCTGATGCCTCGTGTAAGGAGGAGAAATGCATACCATCATGTTTGCGACTTTGATAAAGGTCGGATTGTAGCCTGTCGTGATTGCGGTTTATCGTATCGCAACATTACTCCTCGCGTTGGTCGAGATCCAATGACTGTTAGCAGAAAATGGAATCTGTGGGTTCAGGAGGGTAATGCGGAACGCCGTGCTGGATGTCAACGGCCTCGTATCACTAGCAGTCGAGATGACAGGCATCTTATCCACACGGCTGTAACGGGTCGTGCAGCCACGTCTCGATCCCTCAGTCAACAGATGGGGACGTTTGCAAGACAACAACCATCTGCATGAACAGTTCGACGACGTTTGCAGCAGCATGGACTATCAGCTCGAAGACAATGGCTGCGGTTACCCGTGATGCTGCATCACAGACAGGAGCGCCTGCGATGGTGTACTCAACGACGAACCTGGATGCACAAATGGCAAAACATTTTTTCGGATGAATCCAGGTTGAGTTTACAGCATACGTGTTTGGCGACATAGCGGTGAACGCACATTGAGAGCATGTATTCGTCATCGCCATACTGGCGTATCACCCGGCGTGATGGTATGGGGTGCCATCGGTTACACGTCTGTCACCCCGTGTTCGCATTGACGGTCCTTTGAACAGTGGACGTTACATTTCAGATGTGTTATGACCCGTGGCTCTACTCTTCATTCCATCCCTGTGAAACCCTACATTTCAGCATGATACTGCGCGACCGCATGTTGCAGGTCCTGTACGGGCCTTTCTGCATACAGAAAATGTTCGACTGCTGCACTGGCCAGCACATTCTCCAGATCTGTCACCAATTGAAAACGTCTGGTCAATGGTGGCCGAGGAACTGGCTCGTCACAATACGCCAGTCACTACTCTTGATGAACTGTGGTATCGTGTTGAAGCTGCATGGGCAGCTGTACCTGTACACGCCATCCAAGCTCTGTTTGATGCAATGCCCAGGCGTATCAAGGCCGTTATTACGGCCAGAGGTGGTTGTTCTGGGTACTGATTTCTCAGAATCTATGCACCCAAATTGCGTGAAAATATAAGCACATAGCAGTTCTAGTATAATATATTTGTCCAATGAATAACCGTTTATCATCTGCATTTCTTCTTGGTGTAGCAATTTTAATGGCCGGTAGTGTATTTCGTCTTCCGTAGAGTGCGATCTTGCAGCTGTGTTAAGGGCAACCTACAGTTCACAGGAGTTTCTGCAAACGTGACGTTATTTTGACGCCATAAGTTTTGCATTCATGTGGACAGGGCTGTGGATAAGGGAGAGATTATAATGTTGGCAAGAATTAGCTCCGAAACTTACTGAAAAAGTTGTGCCAACTGCATTTGCTAATACGCCTTCAACACCAACAGTGAGACCAATAACTGATTTACAAGCAAAAAGAATCTTAAGCCAGCCTGCACAGATTCCAATATTCTGCTCATTCAAGTTTTTCAAGAAAATAAAATTTTTAAATGATCTGGAAACTGATGTGTGGAGTTGGTCCGTAGTCAGAAAAAAAAGGGGGGCAGCCATTCTAACAAGTGAGGTAAACCATCAGCTCACTTACCTTGTGTCCAGTAAGTAAAGCCGTTTCGAAACAACACAGCTAGCATCTCTGGAATACACGTCACTATCTGTAGCATTTGGTGTAATAAAATCAAGAAAAGCGTAATGTAAGTGGTTGAAGAGGTACTTTAATGGGAGATTTTTGTCCGGGAAAGAAGTGGCCTAGGAAAACTAGCCGGTAAATTGTATTTTGTACACTTCACATATGGCTAAATTTTATGTATAGCTAAGACTACGCCACCTTTTTATTCTGTTGCAAATGTGTTAGTCAGTTCTATGCTTTTTATTTTGAATGGCAATTAGCTTTGCCAGATGATCAACGTGTGCATATTTATTCGCATTTGCGAGTTTCACACTTATGTAGATTTGTAAATTATTGTCAATGACAACCCAGACCTGATACGCACACCTCCAGAGAGAGGGAACTACTGTATGTACAAAATATCTAATATTTAAGAACTAACTGCAATTAACGTAATAAAGAAGTCCCACAACCTTTACAAACGTGAAGGTGAAATGGTAGGACGCGAGTCACCTCCGCAGCCACCCTCTGCTCTGTGACTCAACGCTTACAGCCGCTGCCTCACAATCAACCGCTGGAAGATCAGCCCCCGCATCGTAAACTGAATGTAATGAAGGCTTTAGCAGCCGATACGTCCTTACATGACGTCTGATTATAACACATCCGAAAGGAAGTGACGTGTTTTTACATATCTTCCATGTACTGTTGCCTTGAAACGGTGCTGTTTCATAATACGGAATTTAGGACCTCATATGCAGTAGCAGCCATGACGAATGACTCCTTTTTTGATGGATAAATAATTATAACGGTCACATGCAAATGTCGTCAACTCACGGGGTAACAGTGTGATAAGTTTCTTTTTTTAACCATTCTTGACGGCCCACATGAAGTCTGGTCTTCCGCCATTTCCTTTGTCTTCACAGGAACACAGCCGACCAAGCGAGCAGAACCGTTGTTCCAGCTCGAAGTACTGGAAACGCTGTCCAATGCTCCGTACTGCATGCCTGGACTGCACACTTGCGAAGGACGTTTCCGTTTTCCAATACCTATGTACCCTAAAACGTATCACTAAGAGTTTCGTGGCGCGCAATTTAGTAAGTAAGGACTACGAAATGCACCACTTAAGCTTCGCGGAAACTGAATGTAACCTGGCGTCTACTGCGACTGCTGTTTCCAACCAACCACAACACGGCACAACTGAAGTCATGGGAGAATTCACTGACTTCCCGCTAATTGTAAATGACGGGAAAATTCTCCGTACAACTTCGTATGCATTACGTAGCTGAAAATGAAATTTCCATCTAGATGACAAATTTATTTCTGTTTATTCATTTTTATACTGGTGAGTGAACCATCATTTGAATTCTGGATTCCGTATAACACTTTACAGGTTTGCATCAGAAGATCACATGATCAGAAGAAACACCTAAAGAGTGAGTAGTAAAGATATTGTTTTCCGACGCAGACTGAATGCACATTTAACAGCACATGACGATTCTTGCTGCACGAATTTCGTGAAAGGAAACACGGACCAGTACTCTACGAGATGTGTCCACACTAGGAATAAGAAAATACCGCACCTGTTGCTACCGCTGCCCATCTTCTTTGACCGACGACGAAAATGCCGGATAAACCACTAACCAAAATGCAGTATGCGTAAAATACGTGTAGTAACAAGGACTATTTAGTTTGTTCCCATCACAGCACATTCATACACTTCACCAAATCACAAACTGCCCTTTCAGTCTCAGCTGCAGAAACGTGTCAGCACACCCTACCTTCCAAGCAACAATGTGGGAGGGAAACAAACGTCAGTATTGTGATCTGCCTCTGTACTGAGAGTAGAGAGAGAGTCACGTGAAACTATGGCACAGGGCAAAGCCAGTGTGTGGCATCGCTAGGACACTCGGTGGGGAGTCTTGTTTTACGGTACGTGGTTGTGGCCTAGCAGTTTAAGATTGTAATTTGGAAGGCATGATATATACGGCAAAGTGCGTTGAGTATATTGCAAATCCGGACATCGGAGTATAGTCCGTCCATCACAATAAACTTCATGTAAACATTACACTATGTACTCTTCTGCGTTTGCTGGAACCTCTTTGGATTTAGTTTCAGGTGGAGCAGATGCCAAGCGGTCACAAGTGCAGTCAAGTACGATGATGAGGTTTCGTTTTATGCTGTGCGTATCGACTTGTGCTGTAATACGGGGCAACAGCTTTACCGGCGCATTTGGCTTTGACAGCGCTGGCCGGGCAAGTGGTCCAGCTAACGTGCTCTGGTGTGAGCAGTGGCAGTTCAGACGTAAACAGAGACGAGCAGAGGACGACACAGCTTTGGATGTGAATTTTTAAACAGAAGGAAATAATACATGGTAAAACTCGGGTGATTTTCTCCTCAGGTGACCGGACGGAAAGTATAACACGCCATCGATATTAGCGAACATAGTATTTTAATTAAAAGCAGGAGTGATGAAAATCCGTGACTAACGAGGGTAATTTTTCTACATGAGCTATGTGTGGCGTAAAAGCGCACTGTAGTAGCGTAATGTAGTAAAATACGTAAGCCACTGAAGGTATCGGAGTCAGTTGTCTGGTAATCTCTGAACTCCTACCACATCGCACGCCGCTGAACACACTTCAGTACAGCTACGTTGATAACGAGTCTATCAGAGACAGAACCCCAAGCCACAAAAAAGTCCACATTTCCTCCTCCTCCTTCTCTTTCGTGACGTGCTGTTCTGCAGTTCTCGAACGTTTGGCAGTGGCGTGTCACAAAGCTTCGCGCATTAGTTGCAGTACGTTTGACAGCTTAATGTCTAGTTATTTCTCGCGACAAATACCTTAACTTGGCTCCATATCAATTCTGTCGGGTTCAGGCTCCAGTGTTAAAACCACAACTCTAAAAATGCTCCATTTGTACAGAGTGCTCGACGCCGTCAAAATTGTCTTCCATGTTCCTGCGCCATTTACCACTCTGACTCATGTTAGACCACATCTGTCCTACAAAACAATGGGCATATTCAAACAGAGTACTTTTTAATTTGTCTCCAAAACATTTAATCACGTAATGTTTTATCTTCAACCATCTTTCACAATCTTTTATAATATATCTGTAATTAAGAATGTATACTTGCAATGAAAACCAGAAATTTTCGTGTGATATGTAATTGTAAAGTACAAGATGTGCATTTTTCTTAAAATCGGTGATGCACAAGTTAATTGCCATGTATGGCTCAAAACCATATCAACCAAAATCACTAAAAATAAACGCAAAATATGTCTATTTAAAACAGCAGATAAAAATTCGCTTGATGGCTTCCTAAGAGAGAATCTCCATTCAAAATGGTTCAAATGGCTCTGAGAACTATGGGACTTAACATCTATGGTCATCAGTCCCCTAGAACTTAGAACTACTTAAACCTAACTAATCTAAGGACATCACACACATCCATGCCCGAGGCAGTATTCGAACCTGCGACCGTAGCGGTCGCACGGTTCCAGACTGTAGCGCCTAGAACCGCACGGCCACTCCGGCCGGCAGAGTCTCCATTCCTCCCAAGCTAATTATGTAAGTGTAGACCAGATATGCCTGAAATTCAAAGATACAGTATCGACAGCAATAGATTCATATCATCTAAGTTAATAAGAGACGGGACTGATCCATCATGGTACACAAAACACATCAGAACACTGTTGCAGAAGCAACCAAAAAAGCATGCCAAATTCAGAAGAACGCAAAATCCCCAAGACTGGATAAGTTTCACGGAAGCTCGAAATTTAGTGCGGACGTCTTTGCGAGATGCTTTTAATAGTTTCCACAATGAAATATTGTCTCAAAATATGGTAGAAAATCCAAAGAGACTCTGGTCGTATGTAAAGTACAGCAGTGGCAAAAAACAGTCAACACCGTCACTGCGCGATAGCGATGGAGAAGTTAGGCTGCGTTCGCATTGCGCGCCGCGCCGGGACGGCGAAATGGGGGAAAATCCACTTCTCCGATTTTCATGTTGTAAAAATTCTTAGCGTTGTACAAGTCTTCGCCACATCGTTTTATTAACTTATTTTTTCCTTAAAAGCGTTACTTACGTCGTGAAAAAAGAAAAAGTCTACTTTTCGTTTCGCTTGATGTCTCAGTTTCGTAACGCTTTCCAACGGGTTTTGAAGAAAGTATGCGGCTAAAATATCTGATTTTTGTACACGTGGTAGTGTAACATCTTAGCCTCGTATTGAGTCATTTATCTTTCCATATCTCTTAACAGTCATTGTGAAATGATGCTATTTGTCAACGTTGTGCACTTGATTTACTGATCTTGTAGCGAAAAAGTTATGTAGCGGGTAGCTTACTGTTAGATCCGTTTTAGATCATACATTGCTGGGAATGAAATGTAGCTAAAAGTACCAAAAAGTTTTTGAAACGATAATGGTACTGATATCTGTCTCTGGTCACAAGTAATGCGAGCTACTCAGCGGCGTCAGTGCCGCGTCCGCAAGCCACCGAGTTCGCGCGGTTACAGCTTGGTTTAGTGTAGTCATGTAATGCGGGACAGAAAAAAACTAATTACTAGTGATCATCGTAGACCTAGTGTCTGTCCCTCTTATTATTTTAATGATCTCATTGTCTAGATAAATCCAAATGTACAAGAATTTTTCCCTCGGCTACTGGACAATCATCTGCTATGCTTTTATAATTGGCCACACGTTGCATCACAAAAGACAAACAATTATTTTTCATCAACATCCTACAATTAGTGTAGTGTACATTTCGTATTTCGAACTAAGAGATAAGAGTATATTAATCTAAGATGAGATCTTGCTCCTCATGCATTGTAATAAAAGCTTGCAACATTCTACATGATTTCTTTCTAGTTGCATATAATAAACAGCAGATGTTAAAAAATATAAATACATTTACAGATGTTTCTATGTCTAAGTTTGACTAAGGCGCAAAAAGTTCATTTTTTATCGCTTTTACAGTTCATGTGAGTGTAGTACCGCTAGCTGTAAATAATTACATTCTTTAGATCGACCCTATCTCCACTTAGAAATATCTGTGGATAGCTCTTACAAACAACCTATTACAGGAAATGAATACAATGAAACCCAGGCTGAGTGGGACAGCGTTTCGATCAACCCATTAAAAAACCTAAATGTATCTTCTGTATGTGTGTGCGATTGCGCACATGTACAGGTAGAAGTATCAATGACATAGGTCTGATAACATTTGGTGTAAAACTAATCACAAAAACGAACTGGAGATTTGTGATACGTTTACTGCAGAAACTGAAGCGCAATTCTATAGACTCGTTGCCTACTTTGACAAAAAAAATAATGGAGAGTTAATGAAACTGCTGTAGATCGGCACAGATGACCGTTTCATTGTTCTTCATTGTTTTTTTTATTTCTTCCTTGGCGGGCTGCGCTGCACTGGCAAGGTAGTCCCCACTCTTTGGCTAAATGGCTGTCAGCTGCCGGACGCCAAATAAATAAATTTAAAAAATCCCCACCCTTCGACAGCTGACAAGCAAGTCAGTAGAAAACGCAGCTGCAGTCAACACGTGCTCGCCTTCAGCTAGTCTGTGCTGTCGTGTACAACAATGTCTTCACTCTCTTATTGGTATTGTTTTGACTCTGCAGTAACTCGTGGAGTTTTGAAGTACAGAAGAACTAGGAGGTTATGGATTCAGCCTGTAAATAGCGACAGACATTTAGGAGAGTTTTTATCTTTACATGAACTTAAACCTACCCTGAAAATTTTTTATTCAGATTACAGAATGAATCATAATACTTTTCAGTATGTGCTGCAGAACATTCAAGACAAAATTTCGAAACAGAACACAAATTTTTGCAGAAGTATAACTGCAGAAGAAAAGTTGTGTATAACGATAAAGCAAGTTAGTACACATTTTTTGGTTTGCAGTAGAACTTTGCACATCATGCACTACCTCCAATTAATTGTAGTCATATTTTTGCATTTTAAATTTCACAAACGCTTTCGTCTGAGGGGAAGAGTTTATGGGAGTCCTGACAATCATTAGGAAGTAATTAGCTTCGTCATTTTGAGTAATGTCTTGCTGTGCCTTCAACGAAGAATCGCAGAAATACTCCTTCAGAATTTTCCAACTTTTTTCTTCATGATGCAGCGCTTGGCAGTGGTGATGGTTCATCATGTGGAGCCACTGATGACCTCACAGAACTCTTTTCATTACCTTGTAAGATAGACAGATTTATAGGCGAAGAGTTTTGAGATAATGCCCTTTGACTGAGTCAAGTGCATTTGTCTACTTCATAATGTTGTCATTGACAGAGAAGGATGCAATGTTGAAGCTGAAAAGTTTTGTAACAATGCTGATATGCAGAAAGCTGGTGCCACATTCAACAGAAATTCCACATTACGTTCGAAAACTGTCAGGAACACTTTTGTTGAATATTTCGCTTTAAAAAGCAACCTAAAATAATTAAAAAACCTTTCGAAAATAAATTTAGGAATTGAAAGTACTTAGCTATTTATTGCATTTTTGTGTATCTCGTTTCATCGTAAATAAAACAAAAAAATTATAAAGGAAAATAATTTATATTCGTGTGTACTATCTGAAACACACTCCTCGGTTACTTCGTTCCATAATCTGGAAACTGCATCATTACTGCCATACCAGCCGAATTTCTGATACCAAATTGATGGCCACAAGTTAATGTCATGTATATGTTATTCTGCATTCATTAAAGTAAGAACATCGCACAAAGATGTCACAGACAACAGCTTATAGTAACGTGCCACAGCATGACTTTACAATGCATTGGCATCTGGTAGGGACACATTTCCGTCCCTCAGTGACACTCACTCATATCTGTCTCCGTTTACAAGAAAATGCGATCTATTCAGTGGCGGCAGTGCCGCTATCGCTGGAAAGCTATTGTTGTAAATTCATGTAAATACGGTAGATTACATAAATGAAATGAAAGTAATTTCGCAAGTATCATTGTAATAAACGTAATTTTTCCTCGCTGATTGTGAAATGTGAGGTAACATCTTGAAATAAAAGGCTTGTGCAGTCACTTGAGATGAAAGCAGAAGGGATGCGTGTGATGCGTGTAGTGCAGAAGCTGTAGTGCTGCTCCACAGGCTCGCGCCTGCGGTCGGCTCGCGCCGGCAATATCACTCGGGATGTCGTCGGCTCGGCTCCGGAAGGCTCACGCCGTGTCGGCGCGGCCCGGCCGCCACTGTGAACGCCGCAGTTCAGAACCACGTGTTTGATGTCAAAGAACACGAAGTAAATATTCCAGAATTCGAAACCAGAACAGTTGTTAGCGTGAGTGACTAAAGTAGATTGGTGTTGCGAAACAAATCACTTAACTAACGCAAGTCTGCAGGTCCAGATGATGTAGCAATCAGGTTGCTTTCAGAGTATGCAGACAACACCGCCTTTCTTATGAATCATATACAACCGATCACTTGACGAAAGGTCTGTTCCTAAAGACTGGAAAGTAGCAAAGATCACAGCAATATTCAAGAAAGGAAATAGGAGTAACCGATTTAATTACAGACCCGTATCACTACCTCAATTTGCAGTAGGATTTTGGAGCACATACTGTACTTTAACATTATGAATCACTTTGAAGAAAATGACTTATTGATACATAACCAACAAGGCTTCAGAAAATATCGTTCTTTATTCCCATGAAGTAATGAGTGCTGTCGACAAGGGATCTCATATCGATTCGATATTCCTAGATTTCCATAAGGTTTTCGATACCGTTCCTCACAAGCGACTATTAATCAAATTGCGTGCGTATGGAGTATCGTCTCAGTTGTGTGATTGGATTCGTGATTTCCTCTCCGAGAGAGGTCACAGTTCGTGGTGATAGACGGTAAATCATCAAGTAGAACAGAAGTGATACCAGGCGTTCCGCAAGGTAGTGTCATAAGCCCTCTGCTGTTCCTGATTTACATACATGATCTAGGAGGTATCTGAGCAGCCCCCTTAGATTGTCTGCAGATGACGCTGTAACTTACAGTCTAGTAAAGTCATCAGACGATCAATTCCAACTACAAAATGACCTAGAGAGAATTTCTGTATGGCAAGAAAAGTGGCAATTGGCACTAAGCAAAGAAAAGTGCGAGGTCATCCACATGGGTACTAAAAGAAATCCGAGTAATTTTGGGTATACGATAAATCGCAAAAATCTTAGGGCTGTCAGTTCGACTAAATACCTAGGAATTACAATTACGAGCAACTTAAATTGGGAAGACCACATAGATAATATTTTGGGGAAGGCGAAACAGACTGCGCTTTGTTGGCAGGACACTAAAGAGACAGCCTACATCACACTTGTCCATCCTCTGCTGGAATATTGCTGCGCGGTATGGGATCCTTACCAGGTAGGATTGACGGAGGACATCGAAAAAGTTCAAGGAAGGGCAGCTCATTTCGTGTTATTGCGAAATAGGGGTGAGAGTGTAACTGATATGATACGCGAGTTGGGGTGAGAGTCACTGAATCAAAGGCAGTCTTGATTGAGGAGAGATCTATTTACGAAATTTCAATCTCCAACTTTCTCTCCCAAATGTGTAAATATTTTGTCGACACCCAACTACGTAGGAAGAAATGATCATGATATTAAAATAAGAGAAATCAGAGCTCGAACGGAAAGATATAGGTGTTCCTTTTTCCCACGCGCCATTCGAGAGTGGAATGGTAGAGAAGAAGTATGAAAATGGTTCGATGAACCCTCTGCCCAGCACTTGAGTGTGAATTGCAGAGTAACCATATAGATGTATACGTAGATGTGATGAGTTTCATATTTATATGCTTTAGGTATTCAAATTGAACAAAGAAAATTACGCACCACGTGGAGTGTAGAACCACCGCCCGCCGGCACACACGATGGTCAGTCTACGACCCTGTCTATCACGCCACGCATGTAGTTAACACCTCCCTTATTTCTGATACATAGTCCTACTCGAAAAAAGTCAAAAGCTGATTTTGGTCTGTAATCTTGTGAAGAACATTGACTACTTGTTTCTCGCCATTAACGGTGTTCCACGCGCGTGTTTCATTACGAAGCAGGAAGCAGTGTCGTCCATTTTCGCGGTACGTATGAACAGCGAGACAATCAGAGCACAAGTACTGGTTACAGAGACACTGACTGTACACAATTTAAGATAAAAGTTACGTAGGTAAAGTACGATTAAGATAGACGTTGATGGCTGTTAATACGTCAGAATGTCTGAAAGGTTCTTCCGCACTGACATACTAATAAGCTACCGAGCACTTAAGTTGGACCTACTTCCAAGAGCGGAACACCACCAGTTTAAGAGAGCTACGGCTGCTGACCAATCATCCCGCTTGCTTTTGTTTACATCTGGTTTGCTCTTATGATGAAGTACATGCTACATACGAACCCCGTAGCCCCACCCTTTATTTCGCATTCACGTTCATTGTCTTACCTGTCCCACAGCAATACCACCTTACTCCACACCAACCTAGACCTCTCACTGTGCTACGGAGTACTGAAAGCTTGTTCCCAACAAATAAGTAGGAGTCTCAGCCAGATATGTATTTTTCCTGATAGACTGAAATACGCTGTCGTTCAAAAACTGCGTAAAAATGAGGGGTCGACAGAAGCGTCCGATCTCACGCGTCGGCTTTGACCCGTGACGTAAGGGTGTCGTGTGTGACGTCACGACGGCGCGGAGTTTGGTTTGTGAGTGTGGCGTGTTTGTAGATGTCGTCGTGTTGTGGTTTGTTGTGCTCTCTGGTGGTACGTTCAGGGTTTTCGTCTGTGTGGTGTAATGGGCTCAGTTTGCTTTTGATCATTATCCAGAATTGTTCGAGTGTCGGCTGTATTTGTGGTGGAATTCGTTTCAGTGAGTTAACGATTTTGTGTGAAAGTTAATTTAGTGTTCGCTGTACATCGTGTGGTAATTTTAGTAAAATTAATCGGTTGTTGTTTTTGTTCAGGAATGGATATGACGGATAAAATTAACAGTGCACAGGTCAAGGGAAGTGTTCGATCCCAATGTGTGGCTGCATATGTTGGTATTGGTATCGGCAGATGTTTTTCGAGCTATATAGGCCAAGGAAAGTGTTTGATCCTAATTTATGGCATCGGGAGCGCTGTTGAGCTATATAGGTCAAGGGAAGTGTCCGATTCCAGATGACATTGTGTTTAGTGGTATTTGGAGAGTTTTGTGTTGTTTTGTATTGGGGTGGGTGTCTAAATTAGTTTATATTTAGTTTGCCCCCACCCAAAAACACCCCATTTCCCGCGCTTGTCCCGTTAGTCTCATTAGGCTTTTTGTGGATAGTATGTTCGTTTGTTTTTCGATGTATTTTCGTCCTCATAATGTGTACGAAACGACTTTATATGCGCCATATTGGAATCGTGGTTTATGGTCGGTTCCTCCATATTTGTGACGTCAAAGCAAATGGGCGGGATCGGACGCTTGCGTATTTCCAAAATGGGGATAGGTCTGATGCTAACAACTACCAGCCAGTCTCACTTCTGATAGCTTTTTTCAAAAGTCTTGAAAAAGTAATGTATTCAGGAGTAGCATCACGTACCTGTAAAAATGAAGTACTAACAAAATGTCAATTTGGTTTTCAGAAAGGCTTTTTAAGAGAAAATGCTATAAATATGCTTTCACTGATCAAATATTAAATGCACTGAATAACCCAACATCACCCATTAGGATATTTTGTCACCTCTCAAAGGCTTTTGATGGTGTGAATCATGAATTTCTTCTACACAAGCTTAAGTACTGTGGCATGAGTGGGACAGTGCACAAATGGTTTAATTCATATTTAACTGGAAGAATGCAGAAGGCTGAAATTAGCACTACAGATTGTCTGCAAAAATCAGCAGAGTCCTTTAACTGAGGAGGTATCAAGAATGGTGTCCCACAGAGTTCAGTCTTGGGTCCCTTACTGTTCTCAATATATATTAATGCATGCAAAGCTAGTTCTTTTTGCTAATGATACAAGTACAGTAATCACACTCAAGGAAATTGTAAATAATGTCTTTCACAAAATTATTAAGTGGTTCTCTGCAAATGGACTCTCATTAAATTTTGAGAAAAAAGTGTATGCAATTCTGTGCAGTAAATGGCGTAACACCATTGATAAATATAGGCTATGAAAGCAAGTCTATTGCTAAGGCAGAGTATTAAAAATTTCTGGATGTGTACACTGATGAGAAATTGAATTTGAAGAAACATCAATGATCTGCTGAAATGATTAGGTTGAGCTACTTATGCTACTGGGTTTATTGCAAAATATTGGTGACGAACATCATTAAATTAGCCTACTATGCCTATTTTCATTCACTGCTTACACATGGTATCGTGTTTGGGGGCAATTCGTCACTAAGAGGAAAAGTATTCATAGCATCAGGCTAACAGCTGGAGCCCACCGAAGATGACCTTGCGGACATTTATTTAATGAACTTGAGATATTCACAGTACCTTCGCAGTACATATATTCATTTATGACATTTGTCAATGACTCACCCCAATTCAAAAATAACAGCAAAGTGCATAGCTACAACACTAGAAGAAACGAAGATCTTCACTACTCAGGATTAAATCTCACTTTGTCACAAAAAGGTGTGAATTATGCTGCCACAAAAATATTTGGTCATTTGCCAAATAGCATTAAAAATCCGGCAGATATCTAAAGAACATTTAAAAGAAAATAAAAGTATTCCTGAATGACAGCTCCTACTGAATAGATGAATCTTTAGACATGAAGTATTAACTATAAAAATATTTACTATTTTGTATAAAGAAAACTTATGTTAAAGTGACACATCCCACATCATTACGAAATGTATTAATGCTCTATGCAACAAGGATCAATGTATGTATGTATGTATGTACGTATGTGTGTATGCAGACCAATTTGTCAACACAATCCATATTTCAGGGAGGTGAGGAGGTGGCTATCGTATCAGCCCTTCTTTGTGGAAGTTTGTCTACAACCACCTGCATTGCTATATTTCATTTACTTCCACAAAAGACGATGAAATTACTCTTAACGTATTAATGTCAAGAGATCCGCTTGCTGTGATATAAACTGTGTATTCCTTTCTCTACGCAACAGCAACACACTTTACACTGTAGGCACCTACAGATGTAACAATGCGTTCTTCTTAAAGCCACAACAGTTTAATAATTCTTTATTTGTCGTAGTAAAGTATTACTCAGGAGCACCCGTTTGGTTTGACAAGAACATGTATGTGAATCTTCAGTTTCTCCCAGCTTATTTTTTGATGGAACAGTCAACAGGTGAAATGCCTGTTTGTCGTGTCCAACGTGCACGCTATGAACCGAAAGTACAGCTATGGACTGTTCCATCAAGAATATATACAATAGTTGAGTTCTGCAGTGAGATTTGTAACTGATACTCTGTATTTTGATATCGTTCTGAGCAATGACAAACACTTGTCAGAAAGGATTCTGAGGATGGCTGGTTTTACTGCAAAAATGTTTGAGTACTGGTCCTTTACGTGGGATACTGCTTCACTCGTCCGGATACCCCCTTATCAGAAAACCGACTACTTATTTGGTAAGTGTACGGCACAGTCACCGCCTGGAGATGCACGATTATTAACAGAAGTGAAGACTAAGCCCCTAACGCCGGGAATTTTGACAACTTTTCTAGCAAGAGGATCAATTTTAGGTCAACGTAAGAATTCATTCATTTCTGCACTTACACATATAGAACAAAGACGAAATGGACGATAAAATTATCTGTCTTACTGACTACCCAACAGACTACCTTGTCACCTAAAACATTTCTCTAGAAAAGTGAAGATATCGAAATTAAATGGAACAGCGTTCTGTACTAAAGCACATTTGTGTGACTTAACGTGCTGACGATTGCTAATGCAGGACTGGGGGAAAGACGCAAACAGATTGGTTGTACTAAATTCGGCAGTTTTCGTGGAGCCGACTGCTTCAGGAAATATCTGATTCAATGCTCCACTATGGAACTGTCAAAATGCGTTTCGCTTGGTTTCATTTCAAGCCACTAGGAGTAGGATCAGACTGTCCCTAGGTCTACGCAGTATCCTGACGTAAAGTAATTGTTTAATTCAACAGTCGAAGTTGCCATAGCATCTTATCTACTTGCACAAGCAGTGTTCCGTCATTCTGTTCTGTTATTCCTAACAAGCAGAATAATCCTTTTATGGATCACATGTGTACAAATACGAACCCACATTTCGGGAAAAAAAAAATTCAACAAAATGGCGCGAATACGGGTAGAAATCTCGTCCGAGCCTATGCTTTTCACTCATACCTAAAGTCCGTAGAACAGCAGAATTAATAGGCATGTCGGTAGGACTTTAAAATATCAAGATTTGTACTACGAAATTCGTTAGTATTTTGAGAGCGTAATAAATGAACGTGGTTTGTTTTATACGCGATAGTCTCCATAGTGAACCTAAATGCAACCTTACAGCTACCATGACTTTGCAGAAACAAACCAAAAGAAAACAAAGAAAATAATTAAATACTGTGGGAACACATGAAAACAGTCGTCCTTACCATGTTAAGGGTGTGGGTGTAGCAGAAGAAATTCTCGGCGCAGAAACAGCAGCACGAAATCCCAACGCAGAACGTCACACTGGACACGACTCGCTACAAATGCGACTGACGCCTGAAGCGGCAGGGCTGTGGCACGCAGTCAGTGCTGCCAACGGCTGCGAGGCCGGCAAGTACCAACTGCAGTCTGCTACGGGGCCCTCGGACAGGGGGCAGCGCTCCCAGGGACCCCACGCAGAACATGCGAACGTAATACAAAGACTGTCGCCCATAATTTTGTTATTGCTGATAAATTAAAAAAAATGAAGTAATTAAATTTCATCATTTTTTCACTTGCTATTGGCTTTTCTTCATAGATAAGACAGACTCTTCGGTTAATTTGGCGCAGCGTACAAACCATGCTCACAGGTGTATGAAAATCTAGAATTTTCCAAATCTATAAAAACTCTGGTAAAAACTGAGATAATTGACAATAAAATTAGATTTTTTATCTAAACATAAAGTTTAAAATGTAACAGCTTACTCATTTTTTCATAAATTAAGTAAACTCTAGAGCTTCATACAGCTGTAAGTGTGGTTTGTATGCTGCGCCAAATTCATAGTAGAATCTCTCTTACTTATGAAGAAAAGTATACCTATAGCAACAAATGCAGCCAATAGTGGGTGAAAAATGTTGAAATTCCACATGTAAAAAGAAAATTATTTTGTTATGTTTTTGAACTTCCACTGCCATGAGTGTGATTTCTGAATAAAATGTCTTGTGGAGCCTCTCCTGTTACAAGTCGGGCCGTTTGACGTCCTACCCCCTTAAAGGCAGCACAGCTGTTCATGTGCCCAGTATGTGCGGCGTTCCTTGTAAATGTGGCAGCATTTACATGTGTCAAACAATTCACAGTTGCAGAGCGTTGTACTGAGCATAAGATATTAAACAAAGGGAGCTTGTCAAGTTGACCATAACTGACCTTTACTTGGAAAACGGACGTGAACTACAGTTCGAAAACACGAGAGCCCTAGTTCACGCGTCAACATACTGGGATTCCGTTATAAAAGAGATGAATGAGATTAGCCGGTCGGGTGGCCGAGTGGTTCTAGGCGCTTCAGTCTGGAGCCGCGCGACCGCTACGGTCGCAGGTTCGAATCCTGCCTCCGGCATGGATGTGTGTGATGTCCTTAGGTTAGTTAGGTTTACGTAGTTCTCAGTTCTAGGGGACTGATGACCTCAGAAGTTAAGTCCCGTAGTGCTCAGAGCCATTTGAACCATTTTTTGAATCAGATTAGAGTGGACAGCAACAGTTTTAAAAGAGACGAGGGGAACACAGTTGTCAGGCGTGGGGGCGGGCACTGTATGTTGAAAGGAAACAACGGTGGACGCTCGACGTTTTCAGAGAGACGGGAGCGGCAGCTTCAAACGTGGCGGCGGCCGCTCGTTCCAGATGACGTCATTCGGTCCCGCGGCGGGCCAGCGCTGCTACACTATGTGACCAAAAGTATCCGGACACTACCAGAAACATACGTTTCTCATATTAGGTGCAGTGTGCTGCTACCTGCTGCCAGCTACTCCATATCAGCGGAACTCACGAACTTCGAATATGGTCAGGTGACAGATGTCACTTGTGTCATACGTCTGCACGCGAGATTTCCACTCTCCTAAACATCCCTAAGTCCAATGTTTTCGAACGCAAAGGGACGCGTACAGCACAAAAGCGTACAGATCGACTCGTCTGTTGACTGACAGAGACCACGGACAGTTGAAGAGGGTCGTGATGTGTAATAGGCAGACATCTGTCCAGACAATCACACAGGAGTTCCAAACTGCACCAGGATCCACTGCAAGTACTATGACAGTTAGGTCAGAGGTGATAAAACTTGGATTTCACGGTCGAGCGGCTACTCACAAGCCACACATCACGTCGGTAAATGCCAAACGACGCCTCGCTTCGTGTGAGAAGCGTAAACATTTGACGATTGATCAGTGGAAAAACGTTGTGTGGAGTAACGAATCACAGTACATAATCTGGCAATCTGATGGCAGGGAGTGGGTATGGAAAATGCCCGGTAAACATCATTTGTCAGAGTGTGCAGTGCCAACAGTAAAATTCGGAGGCGGTGGTGTTATGGTGTGATCGGGCCTTTCCTGGCGGGAGGGGAGGCTTGCACCCCTTGTTGGTTTGCGTGGTACTCTCACAGCAAAGGCCTGCACTGATGATTTAAGCACCTCTTTGCTTCTTACTATTGAAGAGCAATTCGGGGATGGCGATTGCACCTTTCACCACCATCGAGCACCTGTTCATAATGCACGGTCTGTGGCGGAGTGGTTCACGACGGTAACATTCGTGCAATGGTCTAGCCTACACGGAGTCCTGACCTGAATCCTATACAACACCTTTGGGATGTTGTGGATCGCTGACGTCGTTCCAGGCCTCACCGACCGACGTCACTACCTTTCCTCAGCGCAGAACTCCGTGAAGAATAGGCTGCATTCCGCAAGAAACCTTCCAGCACCTGATTGAACGTATGCCTGCGAGAGTGAAAGCTGCCATCAAGGCTAAGGGTGGACCAACACCATTTTGAATTCCAGTATTAGCGATGGCTAGTGCCAAGAACTTGTAAGTCATTTTCAGCCAGGTATCTTGATACTTTTGATCCCATAATCTAGTCAACCGCCTCTTAACAGCCAATCACACAGAGGTGCGGAATTACCTATAGAAATGTCCATCACAGAAAAGTAACTCAGCAACTCAGAAACTATTGGATTAGAGCAGGTGGTTTCTTGCACTGGAAACGATGAGACAACTAGCTGTTAATTAAGTACTGGTCAAACAAAATGTAGAATGATAATGAGACTGCATGGTAGGCTAAAAATGATTGATGAAAACCAGTTAGCAGTTCATTACCACAGCACCAGCACTGGTGGTAGACATCCAAACAGTTGTCTGTACGTTGTCAGTTTGGATGCTCCATACTCAAAGGGCTGATTTCATGTATCAGGGTTTGACTTGCAATTGCAGACAAGAATATGTGATTTTGACCACTACCAGTATCCCCTGTTTTTCTGTTTCATTTTTTTAATGAAGCACTACCTGTATTATTATTGAGCTTATAGAAAACAGGAGATTATACAAAAATGCAACTGATGAACAAAGAAAAGCTGAATACAGAAGACTAAGGAATTTAGTTAATAGAGAATCTAGGAAAGCAAAAGAAAATTTGAAACTTCCTGGCAGATTAAAACTGTGTGCCGCACTGAGACTCGAACTCGGGACCTTTGCCTTTCAAGGGCAAGTGCTCTACCATCTGAGCTACCCAAGCACGGCTCACGATCCGTCCTCACAGCTTTACTTCTGAGTGTACCTCGTCTCCTACCTTCTAAACTTTACAGAAGCTCTCCTGCGAACCTTGCAGAACTAGCACTCCTGAAAGAAAGGATATTGCGGAGATATGGCTTAGCCACAGCCTGGGGGACGTTTCTGGAATGAAATTTTCACTCTACAGAAATGTGCAGGGAAGTGAAAGAAAATATGCAAAACGGAAGAAACTGATTTAGCCTACAGAAAGGCAAAACAGTTTTTTAACAAACGTAAAACAACACTCTTAGGCACAATAGAAAATAAAGAGGGGAAATTGCTGTTTGGTGAAGACTTAGTGAAGAGATGGAAAGAATACATAGAGGAGTTGTACGCCGGAACACCTCTTTCCAAGGAAGTAATAGGAAGAGAAGAGCAAGAAGATGAAGATGACAAGGGAGAAGCCATTCTGCAAGAAGAATTTTACAGAGCTCTAAAAGAACAACGAGACAGCAAAGCAATGGGTATTGATGACATCCCTGCAGAACTAATAAAGAACGTTGGTGACAGCACGAAAATGATGCTGCTTAAACTTATTAGGTCCATCTATAACACAGGAGAGATACCGACAGACTTCCAGAAATGTATCATTGTTCCTATCGAAACGGAACTTGTTGTACCATTCCAATGTTTTATTAAATTGCTAGCACGCAGAAATTATTTGCAAGAGTTTCTTCTCTTGCAGGTAATACCTCAGCTGGTGTCCAAAAGGAGAGAATGGACTAAACAGGGTTATTTATTGAATTTTTTTCTGTTGTGTACCACGTTTCCCATTTTCCTTTCCTTTGTGCAGCCTGGACGGTATAAATGAGTGAGTGTGTGAACTAGCAGAAAGCCTTAGGCACAGATTGTAACACTGCACGAATGGTCGTTCTGGGGTAGGGTAGTACCAAACCCAAAAGCGTGAACAAGTTTAGCAGAGACCAAGTTTGCAGGTCAGGGCAAAGATGACACGTAGGCGCGTGTATTGGCTCTATCAGGTTGGCGAGCCACCCCCAACACGTTTGTAAGCGGAACGGTTAGGCGAATTCAGTTGGAAGAGCACTTGTTCCTGGGTCGTGGTGCTGGACAGACATGGAGACGCAGCTCACGTCTTGGTAATGTTAACATAGGTATTAGATTGTTCGAAATCTGCTCTGTAATGAAGTCCAGATGTTGAAATCAGGTGCGAAATTACCACTGAACACCATAAGGGAATTGATTTTCTTAATTTACTCGAGTATCAGTAGGCCTTGCGTTAGTGCCTTGTTCAGGCAACGCACCATGTGCCTTAAGCTCACGGTCACGTTATTGCTCTGGGCTTAACGGAAATTCACTCATTCAATGTATTTTAATCTGCTCTTCCATTTACAGTAATGTTTTGGGGATTTTTATTTATTTTCCATATGTTTTCTTTGTGAATTTGCTTTCGCGCCACGTGGTCGGTTGGAGCAACCGCCGCATCGATAAATTGTAGTTTCGGTCTGAAAATATATTGTACACGATGAATAATCATACGATAGTGAGCAAGGGTAAAATAGGGAAGGGATAATCGTGTGTGTCCATATTTTTCTGCGTTCTGTTGCCTACTGAAACTTGGCCATGTGGGTTGAACAGCATTGCAGTGATGTTTCTTGTGCACCCCCATAATGATCTGATTTGTTGGCGATGTTGTGCGTTAAGTAAAATACTCGTGCCACTAGGAAAAGTATCGGATTTTAATGCCCACTGATTTTACTACGTCCATCATAAAAAATAGGTGGCAGTGAGTACCCCAGTCGAATTCTGGGCCATGAAAGCAAATAAAAGCTATATACTGCCTATTAAGCCCTGTATAGGTGCCTTCTGTAGTGGTTTAAAAAAATGCGTTATCCGTTGCGTTCCAATTTTTACAGGATCATTAAAACCTTCTGCTAGAAATTATTAATACCCAGCAATAACTCGCAGGGGCCAGTAATTTCGTGGTCCACACGAATTTAAGAAACCATTTACTGCAGACGGTAGCTTGCAGGAGCGGTTGGACGGGTCAAAGCGATGGTAACCTACCTACTTAGGTAGACTTTTACCACCACCAGTACTGGAAGGTTACGTTGCACTATACCAAAGAAGACAGTAGCTACAAAATGTGAACAGTACCGAACTCTAAGTCTAATACCACATGCATCGAAAATTCTCATAAAATTTGTTCTGAAGAGAATTGAAGAGAAGGTGGAGGACATGCTGAGTGAAGATCAGTTTGGTATCAGAAGGGGATTGGGAACAAGAGAGGCGATTCTGGCACTAAGACTCTTTATCGAAAGGCAATGACAGAAAAATAAACCAACTTATATTGCATCTGTAGACCCGGTGAAACGTACCCTTAGAAAAAATTATAAACGACTGTGCTTAAACTGACACACAATATTTTTAGCGCAACGCAATCTGACTTTCAATAATCCCTACAAAAGAATGGCCCTGACTAACATTAACCTATACGTTTCACAAATCACTTACCTCACCAAAAATCTTCGTTACGCGAACTACTGCAATACAGCGAGCGCCACTACTGCCAGCTAAATAAAAGATTCAAACTATGGAAGGCACTAACTACTGATAGGGATAGTTAGCAAATGAAAGATTTTAATAGAGAACAAACAATGTATTTACCTTAATATCATCAAAAGTCATAATATATGTAATTTCAAAACTCCGCCATTTCCTTCCACACATCCACCACTGCTGGCGGCTCACCTGTAACTGCGCAATGCTACGCGCTGTTAACATCCAGCTGCGGGGAGACAACAATGCAAACCAGCCACAGACTGAACACAGCACAGCCAGTGATTTTCATACAGAGCGCTACGTGGCATTACCAATATAAAAATCTAAACAGCCTACTTACATAGCCCCCATGCTCCCCACAAAAAAATTTTACAAATTGTTTTGGGCACTGGGCAATACATATTTGTTAAAATTTTTCATAATCGTAATTACAATAACAAAGAAATCAAATGCACACACTTATTGATACAATGTTGGTCAAAAGCTAAAATTTTCTCACAGTCCACAAAGACAGTCCAGATTGTTCATCACAGTAAAATTTCAGTGTTTTTTTTTTTTCAAAGTCTGAGCAGTAAAAGACAATGCACACGGAAGTAGTGGATTTCCATGCAGTCTTGAAGAAGTAGTGTTGTCCTTCCAACTGAAAGACAGTGCTGACAGGTAATGGGCCACAACAGAGCAAACCCACAGCAGAGTCAATCGACGTTTTGAAGAGGATTGGTAGGTAGGTCATCACAGAGCAGACCCACTGGAGTCCTGGTAGAGATTACGGTATTGGTGGGCCACCAGAGGGGCAGACCCACTGCAGTCCTTGTAGAAATAATGGTAATGGTGGGCCATCAAAGGTGTAGACCCACTGTAGTCCTTGTAGAGATGGCCAGCAGCCATCTGCTGCGACTGTGCAGGTGCACAATCGCCATCGAAGAGTCTTGCAGAGAAGATAGCAAGTCCATAAACCACCACTTGTACACTCACGAAGTTTTTGGAATTGTCCTTAGAACCAGCAATGCTGGTATCCAGTCCCTTGCTGAATTATCAACACACGTGCAAACACTAACAGTCCCTATTTCTCACATATTGTCCATATACTATGACCAACAGAAAAGTGTGCAGTGAAATGTAACTAACAAGTTAATAATATGATGAACTGGTATCAATTACAATTTTATAACATAAGAATACAATTACAAAGGTACAAAATACATCATTAAAGAACATAACAATACAGATAATATTTGTAGTACAGGCTTTACAAAAGAATAAAAATAAACATATACATCAGTGTTACAGGAATTATGACATAAGTAAATACATGAAAGATCAGAATAATTATTGAAACATCAACTTCACACATGAGCATTAAAACAAAACAGAATAAATAATGTCTAAGCATATTTACAAGGTAAATAACATATTATTAATGCCAATTATATTTGAGGATAACAGTATTCCTCATCACAGTGAATATAGCTTAGTATTAGAAGAAGAAAAAATTCTATGAAACTACACAGAGACAGGAAGAAAACAAATACACAAGGGTACACAAACACATAGTGGGATAACACAAAAGAAAAGGACAGGGTTCGTTTTCAGTGTAACATTTGGTACTGCAGTCCAACCCAAAACTTCATTCCATAGATCTTTCGTCTTATTTCATCCTTTGTTTTCACCAAAAAAACTCTATCTAAGCATTCTTTCTTTATTTATTTCACATATTTCTTACCTCATTATTTATTTCCAAGAAAATCCTACCTAGAGCTGCTTTCTGTACTTTTTTCGTATAACTTTATCAATGCATTTCTTCCAATTCATCGCACCTCATTCTCTTATAGTCTACCCCCTCTTAAGCAAATTTAAATCTACTGAGCTCAGATGCTAAACTAAGGGATGAGGCAATGCAGCAGCACAAAATAATTAACACAAACATCAATGACAAAAAATTCAAATTGGCAATGTAAGCAACAATATTACAACTCATATGCAATGAGCAGCAAACAAGAAAAATAAATCAGTAATAAACTGACTTACCAGAGTAACACAAAGTCAAATTCAGTAACACTATGCCTGGCAAACAGCAGTAACTTATACCTAAACATGACATAGCTCAAGCAGAAAAAATATTACAGTAAAAACAACAATGCAGATAAGGGAAATGTACACTCCTGGAAATTGAAATAAGAACACCATGAATTCATTGTCCCAGGAAGGGGAAACTTTATTGACACATTCCTGTGGTCAGATACATCACATGATCACACTGACAGAACCACAGGCACATAGACACAGGCAACAGAGCATGCACAATGTCGGCACTAGTACAGTGTATATCCACCTTTCGCAGCAATGCAGGCTGCTATTCTCCCAGGGAGACGATCGTAGGGATGCTGGATGTAGTCCTGTGGAATGGCTTGCCATGCCATTTCCACCTGGCGCCTCAGTTGGACCAGCGTTCGTGCTGGACGTGCAGACCGCGTGAGACGACGCTTCATCCAGTCCCAAACATGTTCAATGGGGGACAGATCCGGAGATCTTGCTGGCCAGGGTAGTTGACTTACACCTTCTAGAGCACGTTGGGTGGCACGGGATACATGCGGACGTGCATTGTCCTGTTGGAACAGCAAGTTCCCTTGCCAGTCTAGGAATGGTAGAACGATGGGTTCGATGACGGTTTGGATGTACCGTGCACTATTCAGTGTCCCCTCGACAATCACCAGTGGTGTACGGCCAGTGTAGGAGATCGCTCTCCACACCATGATGCCGGGTGTTGGCCCTGTGTGCCTCGGTCGTATGCAGTCCTGATTGTGGCGCTCACCTGCACGGCGCCAAACACGCATACGACCATCATTGGCACCAAGGCAGAAGCGACTCTCATCGCTGAAGACGACACGTCTCCATTCGTCCCTCCATTCACGCCTGTCGCGACACCACTGGAGGCGGGCTGCACGATGTTGGGGCGTGAGCGGAAGACGGCCTAACGGTGTGCGGGACCGTAGCCCAGCTTCATGGAGACGGTTGCGAATGGTCCTCGCCAATACCCTAGGAGCAACAGTGTCCCTAATTTGCTGGGAAGTGGCGGTGCGGTCCCCTGCGGCACTGCGTAGGATCCTACGGTCTTGGCGTGCATCCGTGCATCGCTGCGGTCCGGTCCCAGGTCGACGGGCACGTGCACCTTCCGCCGACCACTGGCGACAACATCGATGTACTGTGGAGACCTCACGCCCCACGTGTTGAGCAATTCGGCGGTACGTCCACCCGGCCTCCCGCATGCCCACTATACGCCCTCGCTCAAAGTCCGTCAACTGCACATACGGTTCACGTCCACGCTGTCGCGGCATGCTACCAGTGTTAAAGACTGCGATGGAGTTCCGTATGCCACGGCAAACTGGCTGACACTGACGGCGGCGGTGCACATATGCTGCGCAGCTAGCGCCATTTGACGGCCAACACCGCGGTTCCTGGTGTGTCCGCTGTGCCGTGTGTGTGATCATTGCTTGTACAGCCCTCTCGCAGTGTCCGGAGCAAGTATGGTGGGTCTGACACACTGGTGTCAATGTGTTCTTTTTTCCATTTCCAGGATTATATATTCACATCTTAATGTCTATGTAATTAAAGTGGTGCACCACAAAAACTAATTCTAAAAAAAATTATCAAGTACTTGAAAAGAAAATTATATATGCAGTTATTGTTATCAGTCCCTTCTTATTGTTCTTTCCATTCCAAGAGCTCCTTTTTCGATGAATGTGGATCATAAAATTATTATTTAATAGATCTGTTGACAGGAAGTTTTCACATTAGCAATTGCATTTAATTTATGGAAACCAGATAGCAAATGAAATAAGCAACTATGTAAAGCAAAAACATGTCAATAGTCATGTGACATTTCATAAGTTAGTAGAAATTCTCTCAACTCCCGTAGAAAGACGCTTGTCATAATCAGGTGTGCAGAAGTAAGTTTCTTTCCAAGTAATGAGCGTTTCGTATTTGCGATGCTTTCTCTAAGGGAAAGTCAATGGCTAGGATAATGGCCTCCCTTTTTTTTCTTCTCCACCTGCGCCTCTGAAAGGCACACTAATGGCTTTTTTGTTTTTCGGGCATCTGCCACACAGCTGGGTGCCCACGACGCATTACGTGCAGGTGGTCACTTAACTTTCTTACCAAAATATTTACGACAGCAGTTTGCATTACAGTGACAGTCTCTTATAAAAAATTTCACCGGTCGAGAATTTACTTTGCAAATGTATAGAAACAAAATCTTATGAATATAACAGTGTCCAAAAAAGTTTCGCCCGCATTGTGATACCTTCACGCATTTACACACATTTCATAACTCTTAAAGTACGATTCTTGGTTTCCAACATCCTTTTTCACAAATCAGAGTCCCTAACCACTACTCATTATTTCTTACCTTATTACCCATACACATATTCGTTGACATTTCTTCAAAATTTCATCATAATAAATTCCTCATATAGCATCAGCTTATTAATCATAAACATACCTCAGGAGGATAATACACATCGTCGTCGTAATAATAACATCATAACACCTCAGTCAACTCTCAAAATCGTCGTCGCTTCCTAAAATAATTTAAAAAATTCTCTGCTCATGCCAAAAGTGTCCTCTGCCTCAAACGTACTTTAAAAATCGTGATCCCATACCAAATGTATCATTCAAAGTTCTCATAATATCACAATGGGTCCGAAAAAATATGAACAGTTCACAAAGTACAGACAAAATACAGTTTCGTAAGTGTGAAGTAATCCAACTCTGTAATTGCGTAAACATGTGTCACTGACGTAGTAAAATCAATGTTTGTCTCTCTATGTTAAATGATCAGACAGCTGTGTAATTTATGTGCTAGAGAAATATGGTACCAATGTGTAAAGTTGTATAAGCAAATACCATATTAGCTAGGGCTCCTTGTGCTTGCCAAACACGTGGTACACAATGTAAGCGTGTACCCCCCTGAGGATTAATGTAATTATACCCTCAGGTGTTACAGATTACAGCAATGGAATGAAATGTATCACGGAAAACCTTTGTATTTCAAAAATCTTGAAAAATAAATGGTTTAAGTACAAAATTAAGCACTCAAATGCGTGTCCTGTAGCGCTAAATGTGCATCTTGTTCTAAGATAAGCTCTGTGGAAGTGTCGTAGTTATTGTCCTCTGAAAGCTAAGTTCTGCAGAAGCCAATGTACTTACCTCATGATAAACAAAAGTGAAATGCTTTGCGTATAGATATCTTAGTTATTACGCTTATTGCCGTGATGAAGAAAGTACTGTGCTGTAACGTATTGTTGTGCTACGGAAAAGGCTGTCTCATTGTAGCTATACCACAAAAGTTACTACTAAAACATGTTTTACTTTCCAAAATAATACAGAAAAACTGTGCAGGTATAAAACAGATACACCGCAAAAGCAACATTGTAAATTGTCACTCATTAATAGGGTCATGATAAAATCGTGTAGCTGTCACACAAACCAACCACTGCGTCATCTAGCATTTCACAGAAAGCACCTCAAATCCAGAATCCACTCTCAAGCAAACCAAAAAGTTGCATGAAAATCTCATTAGCAGTGCCGGTATATGTTCCAAGTATGTGAGCCTCATAGTCGTTACGCGATCGTGCAACTAACAAACAAGAATGTACAAACAACAACACTGCGTTGTCAGTTCACTATAACAATGCATTCGTAATTTCTGTTTAAATAAGTTCTCTTGGTTCTTGACTGGATATTTAACTTCAAACATAGTTGCATGATAACAGATTCTAAGTCTGACAAAGCATACTAGCAATGTAAAGTGAAAAGTTATATGGCAAAGAGAAAGTTAAAAGGCAGACTATCTTTCAATAAACGGTTTCACATGTGAAATGTGGTGTAAACCTTTACTCTTCCTAGTACGTAGTGTTTCAACTTCGATGCAATTGTCATGTGGTATACGTCAGATTCTGTAAGGTCCATTGTAAACTAGAAAGAATTTGTGACTCAAGTGTTTCTTCTTATGTGACAATGAATGAGCTTTAATGAGAACTTTCTGACCAATATATAATTTCTTTGCATTTGCTTTACCATGTAGTTTTCTCCTTTTGTCTGCTGCAGATTTTATATTTTTAAGAGCCAAATCAATGATGTCTTTGTGTCGAAGTTCACGTGTATTCGGGAAAGGTACAAGCTCTCTGATTCTGTTCGGTGGTTCTTCATTCTTCAGTACAAGAGTAGGAGGTACAGCAGTGGAGTCATGAGGCATTTCATTCAGCACGTTTTGAAATAAGTGTAAATATCAGTCCCAATGCTGATGCTTTCTGTGACAATAAAGTCTGCAAAGATTATTGATTTCTTTCATAATCCGTTCAGACGGGTTACAATGTGGTGAGTACAATGAAATAAAAACAGGTTTGATTTTATGATTCCGAAGCATGCGTAAGCAAACAGCAGATCTGAATTGCGGTCCGTTATCTGAAATGACTTTACTGTTGTGTCCAACTTCACGTAAGAAATTTTTAACAAAGGCGTTGGATACAGACCGTCCAGTGGCATTACGTAACGGTGTGAAAGAAACAAATTTTGAAGTAAGTTCAACAGCGACTAGAACGTACGAAAATCCATTAGGCGTTCTGACAAGCGGTCCCAAGAGATCAACAGCAGCAAATTCTTTTAATTTAGAAGGAATAATAGGAAACAACGGAGCACGATGTGAGATAGTAGATGGTTTCGCCTTTTGACAAAGTTTACAAATAGACAAGACTCTTCGAATTCGCTTTTCCATATTGTTAAAATAACAAGTCGTTCGAAGAATATGATAACATTTTCGTGGGCCACAATGTGCGTAGCTGAAATGAATGTACCAAATGAGCTTATTAACAAAATCGTCTGGAATGCAAAGTACCCATAGCTTGTCATCAACAGTGCAGCGTTTGAACAGTATGTTGTTTCTCACCAGATAATAATGCCGAATCTGTGTGTGTGACTTTTCATGCCATTTGCTCTTGCTGTCTTTCCAAATCGGATCTTTATCTTGTTCATGAGCAATGTCCTTTAAAGATGTGGTGATGAAGTTTTCAAAGGCGACTTTCTGAATGTAAAGAATACTGAAATTTTTTTCGAAGTTGCCTTCTGTGTTACTTTTCTCAAGCCCAGCCAGTGCACGTGACAGCGTGTCCGCAACAATGTTCTCCTTGCCGGGAATGTAGACTATTGTGAAGCGGAATTCTTGCAGAAACAATGCCCAACGTTTTAACCTGTCATGATTTAATTTTGAAGACATAATAAATTGTAATGCACGATGATCACTGTATACTTTTACGTGCTTTCCAGAAAGAAAGAAACGGAATTTGTTAAATGCCCAAACGATAGCTAAAGCTCCTAATTCAGTAACAGAATAATTTTTTTCAGATTTGGTTAGCACTCGGCTAGCAAAAGCAATGGTTTTCTGAACAGTAGTGTCATTTTTTATGGCTTTTTGAAATAAATGGGCACCAAGACCGACTTTAGAATAATCCGTGCTAAGGCAGAAATCTTGTGACAGATCTGGATGAGCTAGTATTGGCGCGTGAAGTAACGCTTCTTTCAAAGAATTGAATTCCAACTGTGCTTGTTCGTCCCAGTTCCAAATAGTATTTTTTCCAGTGAAAGAACAAAGTTTTGGTGTAACTAGAATTTGCATATGCAGAAAACGACGGTAAAAATTTACGAGACCTAGAAAACTGCGGATTTGTCTTTTTGTGGATGGAACTGGAATGGTTCTGATTGCTTCTAACTTTTCAGGATCCGGCTGAATGCCTTCAGAAGAAATAATATGTCCCAAAAACCTCACCTTTGACCTACCGAATTCACACTTTTCCAAGTTAACTGTAATTCCAGATTCTGCAAAAATATGTAACAAACTGTTGACGATGCGATTATGTTGTTCCCATGAAGCTTCTGCTATTAGAATAACGTCCACGTATAAGGTGATGTGACGTTTTAAGAACTCAGGTAGTATGGAATTTAGCCCGCAAATGAATGCTGCCGAAGAAATGTTCAAACCAAAAGGAAGTTTCCGAAACTGATAACAAACGCCGAAACAAAGGAAAGCTGTGTATTTTCTACATTCTGGATGAAGTTCGATCTGATAGAAGCTGGATCTGAGATCAATGGAAGACAACACTTTTACACCATTAAAATTTTGAAGAAGTTCTTCCAACATTTGCGGCCTGTCTGTTTCAGGAATAATGATAGTATTGATTTGTCTCGAATGTAAGACAAGTCTGATCGATCCATTTTTCTCCTCAACAACATGTAATGGATTGTTGTATGAGCTTACTGCAGGCTCAATAATGCCCTCGTCAAGCATAGATTGTATTTCTGATCTAACACGGTCCCTATAATGTGCTGGAATTACGTATGGACTAACACAAAATTTAATACGCTCACGAACACGAAATTGGTATTGAAATCCCTAGATTGTTCCTGTTTTGTGAGTAAAAATTGTGTAATGTGCTTGTAAAATCTCAAAAAGGTCCTGCCTGTCAATGTCAATACAATTCTCAATTGTTTGAATTTTATTCTGAATTAACTCATTAATTTCAAATATGCCGTCGATGTCATCCCTGTCAGTACTTGCAGAGTGATTGTTAGTGTGTAGTTCTGTAGAAAATTCCGAACTGTTGTCTAACAGAAGGTAAAGCCGATTAATTTCCTCGTCATGGTTAGAGAGCCAATCTTCAAATTTCAAAGCTATTGACTTACCTTCCTACTCTAAACTTATTTCAGCATCGTGAAAGTTTAAGATTGCTTTGTATTCGTTCAAAAAGTCTACTCCCAATATGATTTCCGTCGACAATAATGGAACAATAAGAAAGTTCATGGAGAAGCTGTGGCTTTGACAAAAGAATTCTAAATTGGTTTTTTGGCGTACATCTACACTTTTTCCAAAGATTGCACCTTGTAATTTAATCTTACGTAACGGAAGTGTGGGGCAATCGTTCCATTTGTTGCATTTGCTAAAAGCTGTTTCACTAATTACTGAAATGGGACTGCCAGAGTCAAGTACTGCCGTAAATTTTACGTCATTTACAGTAATGTGAATCACAGGATACACAATGTTGTTATGTTTTACGTCGTGTTCCTGGAGTAAGATGTCCCTAATGTCTTCAATTTTTACGTAATTACTAACTATGGCAGCTGCATCGTCAGTTTCATTAGTACGTTTTGTGGCTGCCAGTGGTATGAGTCATTGCCTATTGTGTCTTTGTTGGCGCGCGTCGTTATTGGGATTTGACACCTAACTTCTACAAATTCACCATGTCGAGAGGGCTCTGCTCTGTTTGAATCCCGCCAGTTCTGATGCAATTCAGGTCTGTCATTACGATCATATCGTCTGTCATCATGTCGGTAGATCCCATAGTTTCTTTCTTGTCGGTCACGTGGTGGAGAATTTCTCCCTGAATCGTAACTGTGCGCTGGACCGTTGCGTCTAAAGTTATTCTGTCTCCCTTAATAATAATTATTTTGGTTCCCATATTGTCTGTTTCTCTGATTGTCTCTGTGATAGTCATTACCGCAGAGAGGTGATCTTTCCCTGTAATTATTACTACTCTGCCAACGGTTGTCATACGGGATGTGTCTGTTTCAGTCACGATTTACATTGAAAGAATAACCTTGTCATATATTATTTCTGTCATCGCAGAATTGTGACGGATGTGATCTGTAATTGTTTTGCTCCTGTTTTCGCGTTCCGCAATTGTCAGTGTCAATTTCCAGTTCTTGTAACAGTCCCTGAAAAGCTTCAATGTCGTCTTTGCAACGTCCTGCTAAAATAATATGTCTCAAATGTTCAGGCAGTTTGATTAAGCAAATGTATTGGTTTGACAGGTACTGATTCTTGTGCAACATGTCTTCAAAATATTTGACAAGACTGGAAAATTCAGATTGTTCGAAATGTTTCATCATTATGATGCTATGTTTTACTCGGTCTTGTGTAGCTTGAGACCAATTTGCTGAGAGGAAGGCATGATAAAATTCTCCTTGACTGTGACAATCGTGAATGACCGATCGCATTCTTACAGCTGGTTCATTCTCCAAGTAGCCACACATAAATTCTAACCTGTGCTCCAATGACCAGTTGGGAGGAAAACAATGAGAGAATTGATGAAGCCATGCTTATGGATGAATGTCGTTGCCAGAATTCTTAAATGTTTTGAATTTACGTGTAGTAATGAACAGCTTATAGTCGAAATCATCGTGTCGGCGAGTCGCACATCGCTCATTGTTACTTCGTTTCGGCGGTTCCATCTCAAAATCCAATGCGCCTTGCCAATTTCTTTCATAATTTCTGAAGTGTCCTGTGTTATTATTTTGTGGTTGTTCGTATTTCTATGTCCCTCTTCCCGTACTGGAGTGCGAGTGTCCTCTGAAATATGTAATTCTTATATTACCTGCGTCAACTGATCTTGTACTTCCCGGATTTCTCTTTTGTACTGTGTATTGATTTGATTTTGATTTTGTTTGAATTTTCTAATTTGTTCATACACTTCTGTGTCAGTGAAGGCTACAGGTCTTGTGTCATTCAGATCATCATCTGCCTTTGTAGATAAGTTAGTGACCTGATCCGAAAGTTCGGCTACTTTCTCCGATAGTGAACACATTTCCTCAGTGTGTTTTTCTGAACCAAGTTTCAGAGTGTCCATTTGTGTTGAAATCGAATTCTACTGTGTCCTTTAAGTTTTCCTGAGATTTTGCAAGTTGCGTAACTGAATTGGTAGATGCAACTGAGTCAATTTTAGCCCACAAGGTCTCATGATTTTCATGAACAATGGTTTGCAGTTCTTTTATGACTGCTTCGTGATTCTGTAATGCATTTTCATGCCGCGAAAAAATAGGTTGAAAATGCTCACAAATTTGTGTTTTTACGTCATTACAGACTTTTAGACATTTCGATTCAATGTTATGTAACTCAGTAGTTAAATCTTCACGTGTTTGTTCAAGTGTGGTGTCTAACTTCCGAAGATTTTGTTCCATTGTGTCTAACTTTGGAAGATTCTGTTTCATTGTGTCTAACTTTTGAAGCTTTTGCTGTGTTTGTCTCTGATTTTGTTCCATTGTGTCTAACTTTTGAAGATTTTGTTCCATTGCGTCTAACTTTTGAAGATTTTGTCCCATTTGTTGCATTAATTGTAATAACAATGCATTAGTGTCTGGAATCTGTTCCTCTACGCTTTTCGGCAGTAGATTTGCACCGGCAACATTCACATTTTGACAAGCAGAAAAAGTGTCTTGACTTATTTGAGAAAACGGTGAGGACGCAAAACCTGAATCTACAGTATTTGCAAAATTGTGTCCTATCATTTCGGATTCCTGAGGCGAGCTGTTGCCGAGTGATCGATCGATAATGCTTCCCTGTTCACTAATTGTTTCACTGCCTACGCCATTGTTTGCCGCCCGCTCCATTTCCCTATGCACAATTACCAAATTACTATGTTGAACATTAGTTAATTCATTACATGGTGGCGTTAACACACTACTTTCGTCTTCACTGTCATTTCTCAGTTTACTTTGGAGCCTAGTATTACGTTTTTCACACGCCATTATTGTCACAATATTTCACACAACAACACAGAAAAACACAATCTGAAGAGCAAAAAAAGGGGAATACATTAACATAGCACTGAAAATAATATCTAGTTAATTGCAAGCGCAGCTGCGAAATACTTGGTGCAAATCTACATGCATGCCACAATTGTTTTACTGTACAACAATGAAAGACTGCAACTACAAAGGAGATTCTCAATACAATTACACACTAGCAATAAACAAAATCTACACTAATTACACAAACTACAAGAAAAAATCAGAAGATTCCAGTGAGATATCCTCGGCTAAGGGTCGACATATGAAACGTCCCCTTAGAAAAATTGTACACGACTGTGCTTAAACTGACACACAATATTTTTAGCGCAACGCAGTCTGACTTTCAATAATCCCTACAAAAGAATGGCCCTGACTAACATTAACCTATACGTTTCACAAATCAGTTACCTCAACAAAAATCTTCGTTACTCGAACTACTGCAATACAGTGGGCGCCACTACTGCCAGCTAAATAAAAGATTCAAACTACGGGAGGCACTAACTACTGATAGGGATAGTTAGCAAATGAAAGATTTTAATAGAGAACAAACAATGTATTTACCTTAATATCATCAAAAGTCATAATATATGTAATTTCAAAACTCCGCCATTTCCTTCCACACATCCACCACTGCTGGCGGCTCACCTCTAACTGCGCAACGCTACGCGCTGTTCACATCCAGCTGCCGCTGCCCAACACTACAATGGCAGACAACAATGTAAACCAGCCACAGACTGCACACAGCACAGCCAGTGATTTTCATACAGAGCGCTATGTGGCATTACCAATATAAAAATCTAAACAGCCTACTTACACTGGAAAAGGGATTTGTTAACGTTATCAGGCAAGAGATGTTCAGAGTGCTGAGGAAAAATGGAATAAACTACAAAGACATCCGTGTGATACTCTGTTTCTACAAGAATGAGGTGGCAGAGATTAGGGACTGTCACCAGGAACAAGAAGCAGATATTAGAAAAGGGGTAAGACAAGGATGTGCTCTCTCTCCTCTTATATTCAATGCTTGCATCTAGGAAGGTATAGACCAAATTCGAGAAACTACTAAGGTGGGTATCAAAATTAGTGGGCTGAAGATAGACATGGTACGTTATGCAAATGATACTGCTATAGTCACGGAGACAAAAGAAGATCTATGGGAAGTCCTCAGAACAATGGAAAAAATTATATGCAATCAGTGTGGAATGAGAATAAACAAGAAAAAGACTAAAGTGATGGTATGCAGTACAGGAGCAGAATACGAACGTCTGAGAATGAGAACTGGAAGAGCAGAGCTGGAAGTCATAGAGGAATTTACTTACCTGGGAAGCAAAATCACAAGGGATGGTAGAAGCTGGAAAGAAATTGCGACCAGAATACAAAAGGCCAAAATTGCATTTAACTGGCGGAGGAACTTACTCACCAGCAACAACATCAGTCTGAAAATGAGGAAACGTATCATGAAAGCTTTCGTTTGGAGTGTGGCCGTATAAGGGTGTGAAACTTGGACAATTGGAAGACAAGAGAGAAGACGGCTAGAGGCCCTGGAGATGTGGTGCTATAGAAGGACGATGAAGATCAGCTGGAGAGACAAAATGTAACAAATGAAGAGGTGCTTAGAAGAGTACAGGAAACCAGATGTCTGTGGAGGCACATCTAAACAAGAAGAGGCAAACTTTTAGGGCACGTACTACGACACA
This sequence comes from Schistocerca piceifrons, assembly GCF_021461385.2. NCBI lineage: Eukaryota > Metazoa > Arthropoda > Insecta > Orthoptera > Acrididae > Schistocerca > Schistocerca piceifrons. The sequence goes on along the minus strand of NC_060148.1, from coordinate 134,962,379 downwards.
ACAAAATGATTGGAACAATAGCAGAAGGAGCTACTGAGGGAAGCAATCGGCGGAGGTGACCAAGGATATCACACATGCAACACATCATGAATGACATTGGATGTAACACATACGTGGAAATGAAGACAAAGGCAGACAGAACAGAGAAATGGCGCTCTGCTGCAAACCAACTTCAGGGTTGAATACTAAAAGAAAAGAAGACCAGTGTTAGTAGTCCGGGTGGGACAGTGGGTCCGTGTGATCCTGTGCACACTACAGATGAGGGCAAAGCAGCACCGACTCCACCAGGGCCACACCTATGAAAGAAGTGTGGTTGCGAAAAGCACTACTTGGCTATTGGCCACTGCACAGTCGTTAAAAATTATCTTCGTCTACATCTCCATTCCATACTAAAGATGAAAATGCATTTGACGTAATTGTCAGAACATAGTTACACTTTGAGTATGCGAGCTGGATGGAAACACAGTAAGTTAGTTTGGCTGTACAGACTCACTTCCAAGTGATACAGTGCCATTAATATCTGCAGGTGCATATAATATTTAGAGAAGAAGAAACTGTTTGGCTGGAAGATATTGGATTTATTAGCTGGAACATCTTTCTTTCCATAATAAGAAAAGGAGTTTGTTATTAATTGCCTTTGTTTAGTAAAGAATTTGCAGAATTTTTAATCCTCACTGTATGATGAAGCCGTATTATATGCGGAAATGTTCTCCTTGTGTGACTGTAGAGTTATACAGTGTGACTTAGACAGAATTTCTGTTTTGTCTGGATGAATGGCCGTATTCTCTAAACATAGAAAAATGTAAATTAATGCAGATAAGTAGGAAGAAAAATCCTGTAATGTTTGAGCACAGTGACAGTGCAGTGCTACTTGACAAGTTCACGTCGGTTAAATATCTACACATAACATTGCAAAGTGATATGAAATCTAATGAGCACATTAAAACAGCAGTAAGGAACATGGATTTTCAGCTGCAGTTTACTGGAAAAGTCTTAGGAACGTGTAGCTCACCTACAAAAGGAGACCACATATTCAACACTAAGGCAACCCTATTCTTGAGTACTCTTAGAGTATTTGGTATCCTCAGAAAGTAATATTAAAGAAAGACATTGAAGCAATACAGAAGCATTCTGCTAGATTTGTTACCAGTAGGTTTGACCATCGTGAGACTGCTACTGAGACGCTACATAAACTCAAATGGGAATCCCTAAAGGGAAGACGACACAGTTCCCATGAAATAGCTACAGCTGCCTGCAGAAAATTCTACAGTGACCAACATTAGAGCTCTTGCGGAGGCATGTAAGCAATCATTTTTTCCCTCGCTTCGAGTGGAATAGAAAAGGAAAATGCTGGTAATGGTACATGGTATCCTCCACAATACAACATACTGTGGCTTGCTGACTTATGTACATAGATGTAGATGTAACACAGAGTTTTTGGAACAGTGTCAGAATGAACGTATTGTCTTGTTGGGTCACTGTAGTGAAGTTGTCATGTGCCAATGGTGAACTGCCATGTTTCATTATTTACATCAGTGCTATGAGGAACAAATACAAAATCAAATAGGGGTAATGCAGGAGTAGGTTTAATAATGAATAAAAAATAGGAGTTCGGGTAAGCTACTTCAAACAACATAGTGAGCACATTATTGTGGCCAAGATAGACACGAAGCCCACGACTACGAGAGTAGTAAATGTCTATATGCCAACTAGCTCTGCAGATGACGAGGAAACTGAAGAAATGTATGATGAGATAAAAGAAATTATTCAGAGAGTGAAGGGAGACGAAAATTTAACTGTCATGGGTGACTGAAATTCGATAGTAGGAAAAGGAAGAGAAGGAAACGTAGTAGGTGAATATGGACTGGGGGTAAGAAGGGAAAGAGGAACCCGCCTGGTAGAATTTTACACAGAGCACAACTTAATTATAGCTAACACTTGGTTCAAGAATCATAAAAGAAGGTTGTATACATGGAAGAATTCTGGGGATACTAAAAGGTATTTAATTGATGAAAGGAGAAAAATATAAAAATGCAGTAAATGAAGCAGCCAAAAATGAATATAAACGTCTCAAAAATGAGATCGACAGGAAGTGCAAAATGGCTAAGCAGAGATGGCTAGAGGAGAAATGTAAGGATGTAGAGGCTTATCTCACTAGGGGTAAGATAGATACTGCCTACAGGAAAATTAAAGAGACCTTTGGAGATAAGAGAACCACTTGTGAGAACATCAAGATCTCAGATGGAAACCCACTTCTAAGCAAGAAGGGAAAGCAGAAAGGTTGAAGGAGTATATAGAGGGTCTATACATGGGCGATGTACTTGAGGACAATATTATGGAAATGGAAGAGGATGTAGATGAAGATGAAATGGGAGATACGATACTGCGTGAAGAGTTTGACAGAGCACTGAAAGACCTGAGTCGAAACAAGGCCCCCGGAGTAGACAACATTCCATTGGAACTACTGACGGCCTTGGGAGAGCCAGTCCTGACAAAACTCTACCATCTGGTGAGCAAGATGTATGAAACAGGCGAAATACCCTCAGACTTCAAGAAGAATATAATAATTCCAATCCCAAAGAAAGCACGCGTTGACAGATGTGAAAATTACCGATCTATCAGTTTAATAAGTCACGGTTGCAAAATACTAACGCTAATTCTTTACAGACGAATGGAAAAACTGGTAGAAGCCGACTTTGGCGAAGATCAGTTTGAATTCCGCAGAAATGTTGGAACATGTGAGGTAATACTGACCCTACGACTTATCTTAGAAGCTAGATTAAGGAAGGGCAAACCTACGTTTCTAGCATTTGTAGACTTAGAGAAAGCTTTTGACAATGTTGACTGGAATACTCTCTTTCAAATTCTGAAAGTGGCAGGGGTAAAATACTGGGGCCGAAAGGCTATTTACAATTTGTACAGAAACCTGATGGCAGTTATAAGAGTCGAGGGGGATGAAAGGGAAGCAGTGGTTGGGAAGGGAGTGAAACAGGATGTAGCCTCTCCCCGATGCTATTCAATCTGTATATTGAGCAAGCAGTGAGGGAAACAAAAGAAAAATTCGGAGTAGGTATTAAAATCCATGGAGAAGAAATAAAAACTTTGAGGTTTGCCGATGACATTGTAATTCTATCAGAGACAGCAAAGGACTTGGAAGAGCAGTTGAACGGAATGGACAGTGTCTTGAATGGAGGATATAAGATGATCATCAACAAAAGCAAAACGAGGATAATGGAATGTTGTCGAATTAAGTCGAGTGAGGCTGAGGGAATTAGATTAGGAAATGAGACACTTAAAGTAGTAAAGGAGTTTTGCTATTTGGGGAGCAAAATAACTGATGATGGTCGAAGTAGAGAGGATATAAAATGTAGACTGGCAATGGCAAGGAAAGCGTTTCTGAAGAAGAGAATTTTGTTAGCATCGAGTATAGATTTAAGTGTCAGGAAGTCATTTCTGAAAGTATTTGTATGGAGTGTAGCCATGTACGGAAGTGAAACATGGACGATAAATAGTTTGGACAAGAAGAGAATAGAAGCTTTAGAAATGTGGTGCTACAGAAGAATGCTGAAGATTAGATGGGTAGATCACATAACTAATGAGGAAGTATTGAATAGTATTGGGGAGACGATAAGTTTGTGGCACAACTTGACCAGAAGAAGGGATCGGTTGGTAGGATATATTTTGAGGCATCAAGGGATCACAAATTTAGCATTGGAGGGCAGTGTGCAGGGCAAAAATCGTAGAGGGAGACCAAGAGATGAATACACTAAGCAGATTCAGAAGGATGTAGGTTGCAGTAGGTACTGGGAGATGAAGAAGCTTGCACAGGATAGAGTAGCATGGAGAGCTGCATCAAACCAGTCTCAGGACTGAAGACCACAACAACATCGGTGATAGGATGGCATTCATATATCATACAACCTTTTACAGCGGCTTTGATGACCACCAGTGCAGTATGTCGGCCCCATTCAATGTCACCCCAAAACAGCAAAGAACCTCCACTTCGCTGCAATCGCTGGTCAGCGTGTCTGAGGCGATCAGCCTGACTGGGATTCCTACAGAATCGTCTCTGACGATTGTCTGATTGGAGGCATATGCGACACTCATTGGCGTGGTTAATTCGGAACGTTGTTGGCCCCATCTGTACCGCACTGCATGGTGTTGTGGTTGCAAAGATGGACCTCATCATGGACATCAGGTGTGAAGTTGCGCATCATGCAGACTATTGTGCACAGTTTGAGTCGTAACACGAGGTCCTGTGGTTGTACGAAAAGCATTATTCAACATGGTGGCGTTGCTGCCAGGGTCAATAAATAACAATAATGAAATTCACATGCACAATTATCCCAAGTGGAAAAAGAATGCTAGGAAGAAAAAGCGAGAGCAATTGAAAGAGTGAACATTCTAAATAAAATGACGTTACAAAGGAATAGAAAAGTAAATAGTTTCATTTGAAACAATTATTTGAATAAAAAAAACGATCAAAATGAATTCAATAAAGGTTAAAAAGTAAAAGAATTCGAAGTCTGTAACGAGATACGAACTTATTCAAAGCTGTAGTAGAGCTGCTCACGAAATTCAGAATTTCTTTTCATCGATCACTCAGAGACGAGGTCCCACCTGTGTGAACGACTGCAGGGTGTGACGCCTTGGACCATCACTGTATAATGGTTTCAAAAAGTCGAGCCCACTTTTGGAGACATCTTCTAGTTGGTGACTCTTCAGAAGTGTGACCACTCGTTGTATCATAGCGGCCACTCCTACCGATTTGCGCACACAACAGAAGCGATACAAAGAGTGCAGACGCGACTGTTGATGACAGGTTCCACTCGGTTGTGTAGAAAGAACATCGGAAGGTCTGACGGCGTGGAGGCGTGACAGAGAGAAAGCAGCTGTAGTGTTTTGACGTGCCCGCAGCCACACAGTGAATGAAGTTGCCTGATCTGTTGGCGTATCAATGCGTATTTTCCAGCATGTCTGCAACGAATGATTTCCATCTCGCAAACATTTAATACGGCACAAAATTGCTACAAATCCGACAGAAATGTCAGCTGTTAGTGAATGCTTGCCCATCTCAGTGAGTTTTTGAGCCATGATTGTGAAGGGAATTCTGCACAGTGGAAAACTGGAGTAGGACACTTCGCGGAAGTCTGTCCCTCACAGCTGCACCTAAAGCTACACGTCATCCATTGGCCACACAACGGCGCAACTGGACATTGGATGACTGGAGAATGTAGCACGTTCTGACGAGTTCTTTTCAAACAATGCAGACCGTTGATTGGACCGACGGCTGTATGAGGCGTGTAAGCTGCTGCCTGTGGACGGTATAGTTGAGACCAGAGGTGGTTCCGTGAAGTTTTATGGGTGTTTCTCGAAGTGTGGATTGCGGCCGTTCAGTTACATTACCTCGAACGCGAACAGTGATCTTTATTTCAACATTATCGATACCAAGCGCTTCGCATTCTCCTACACCTTATGATGTGCACATGGTGCACCCTTGTACATTCCAATACGACAACACCTGTTTTCCCAGGGCACGTCAGGGCATTCCTGGATGCTTGATCGCTCCGGCAGTGTGTCGTACCTCGAATGGTCTGCTACATTACCCGACAGCTGTCCCAGAAAACACGTCTGTAGCTGTTTGTGCCATCATCATTCCCGCAGTCTGACAGCTTTTCGGCTCCCAAACATCAATGAGTGTCTCTAGTTTGATCTACTATACTTGAAGACACTCTTGGAATCTATCCCTTGACGAAATGAAGTGGTGCCACACAGAATTGGCTAAGTGTTTACTGGGGGTCACTAACTTTTTGTTCGGTGCCATTGAAAGCCTATCAACTTCCTACATTTTTGTTACTGAAGAATCATTACTTGTGTTAGTGGAGGGAACGAAGGTCTCTGGAAGATCGACATAGTTTGTACAATGAAGAGCCAAAAGGCTGGTACACGTGCCTAATATCGTGTAGGGCCCCCGCGAGCATGCAGAAGGGCCACAGCATGACATGTCATGGACTCGATTAATGTCTGAAATAGCGCTGGAACAAATTGACACCATTAAACCTGCAGGGCTGGCATGGACTCGACTGATGTCTGAAGTTGTGGATTCTGTAGGACTGTAAATAAATGTGTTAGAGTACCAGGGGATGGAGATCTCTTAGGAACAGCACATAGCAAGGCATCCCAGTTATGCTCAATAATGTTCATGTCAGGGGAGTTTGGTAGCCATCGGAAACGTTTAAACTCAGAAGAGTGTTCCTGTAGCCACTCTGTAGCAATTCGGGAAGTGTGGGGTGTCCTTTGTCCTGCTCTAATTGCCCAAGTCCGTCGGAATGCACAGTGGATATGAATGGATGCAGGTGATCAGGCAGGACGCTTACGTACGTATCAGCTGCCAGAGAAGTATCTAGACGTGTCAGGGGTCCCATATCACCCCAATTACACATGCCGCACACCATTACAGAGCCTTCACCAGCTTGAACAGACCCCTGCTGACAAGCGGGGTCCACGGATTCATGAGGTTGTCTCCATATCTGTACACGTTCATCCACTCGATACAATTTGAAACGAGACTCGTCGGACCAGGCAACACGTTTCCAGTCATCAACAGTCCAGAGACGGTGTTGATGGGCCCAGGCTAGGCGTAAAGCTTGCTGTCGTGCAGTCATCAGGTGTAGAAGAGTGGGCATTCGGCTCCGAAAGCCCGTATCGATGATGTTTCAAAAATTCAAATGTGTGTGAGATCTTATGGGACTTAACTGCTAAGGTCATCAGTCCTTAAGCTTACACACTACTTAACCTAAATTATCCTAAGGACAAACACACACACCCATGCCCGAGGGAGGACTAGAACCTCTCCGGGACCAGCCGTACAGGATGATGTTTCGTTGAATGGTTCACACACTGATACTTGTTGATGCCCCAGCATTGAAATCGGCAGCAATTTTCGGAAGGGTTGCACTTGTGTCACGTTGAACGATTCTCTTCAGTCGTCGTTGGTCCCGTTCTTGCAGGATCTTTTTCCGGGTGCAGTGATGTCGGAGATTTGATGTTTTAACGGATTCCTGATATTCACGGAACACGTGTAAAATGGTCGTACGGGAAAATCGCCACATCGTCGCTGCCTTGGAGATGCTGTGTCCCAAAGTTCGTGCGCCGACTATAACACCACGTTCAGCAGTAACCTATCTAATAACTGCGCCTGACACCTGTCTTATATAGGCGTTGCTGACCGCAGTGCCATATTTTGCCTGTTTACATCTCTCTGTATTCGATTACGCTTGGCTATACCAGTTTCTTTTGCGCTTCCGTGTATTACGGACAGCTAATTACTTATTCGTATGTTCTACTGTCTTCATTCACAAAGAAATCAATAAGATAAAAAGTTATTTCCGCAGCTGTTACAAGAACTTATTGAACGAATTGTGTGTAGTTCTTGTAGCGCAGACATTTATTTTTGTTATGATTTATCTGCCGTATAGAAATCGGTGAAGTGAAGCATCAGTCAGCTGTTACAAGCATTTATGCTGCCTGACAGATAGTTTTGTGGGTTGAGAAAATGTTATTGCTACATACTTTACTTTGTCCTATAATGTTGGAAGTGAAGAATGTGATAGTGTTAGCGTACAGGACACATAACGTCATACCTCTGGTGAGGCAGGTAACACTGTCAGGTTCCGGAAACTGCATTCAACCGGACTGTAGGCTATGGTACCCTCAAAAGCTTACCAGGCTCCTGTTTCTTTCTACGTCTCTCCATTTCATGAATATGAAATGTGAGGACAATATTTTATATGCATGTGAATTATTTTGGTATTCTTGTTAAGGAATTCCGTTTGAATTCCATCTGAAATGATTTCAATTTGATAAGAATTTTTACAAGACAGGAGAGTGAAGTAATCATCGAAACATAGGAAGAGCTAAATACACTCCTGGAAATGGAAAAAAGAACACCATACTTGCTCCGGACACTGCGAGAGGGCTGTACAAGCAATGATCACACGCACGGCACAGCGGACACACCAGGAACCGCGGTGTTGGCCGTCGAATGGCGCTAGCTGCGCAGCATTTGTGCACCGCCGCCGTCAGTGACAGCCAGTTTGCCGTGGCATACGAAGCTCCATCGCAGTCTTTAACACTGGTAGCATGCCGCGACAGCGTGGACGTGAACCGTATGTGCAGTTGACGGACTTTGAGCGAGGGCGTATAGTGAGCATGCGGGAGGCCGGGTGGACGTACCGCCGAATTCCTCAACACGTGGGGTGTGAGGTCTCCACAGTACATCGATGTTGTCGCCAGTGGTCGGCGGAAGGTGCACGTGCCCGTCGACCTGGGACCGGACCGCAGCGACGCACGGATGCACGCCAAGACCGTAGGATCCTACGCAGTGCCGTAGGGGACCGCACCGCCACTTCCCAGCAAATTAGGGACACTGTTGCTCCTGGGGTACCGTCTCCATGAAGCTGGGCTACGGTCCCGCACACCGTTAGGCCGTCTTCCGCTCACGCCCCAACATCGTGCAGCCCGCCTCCAGTGGTGTGGCGACAGGCGTGAATGGAGGGACAAATGGAGACGTGTCGTCTTCAGCGATGAGAGTCGCTTCTGCCTTGGTGCCAATGATGGTCGTATGCGTGTTTGGCGCCGTGCAGGTGAGCGCCACAATCAGCACTGCATACGACTGAGGCACACAGGGCCAACACCCAGCATCATGGTGTGGGGAGCGATCTCCTACACTGGCCGTACACCACTGGTGATCGTCGAGGGGACACTGAATAGTGCACGGTACATCCAAACCGTCATCGAACCCATCGTTCTACCATTCCTAGACCGGCAAGGGAACTTGCTGTTCCAACAGGACAATGCACGTCCGCATGTATCCCGTGCCACCCAACGTGCTCTAGAAGGTGTAAGTCAACTACCCTGGCCAGCAAGATCTCCGGATCTGTCCCCCATTGAGCATGTTTGGGACTGGATGAAGCGTCGTCTCACGCGGTCTGCACGTCCAGCACGAACGCTGGTTCAACTGAGGCGCCAGGTGGAAATGGCATGGCAAGCCGTTCCACAGGACTACATCCAGCATCTCTACGATCGTCTCCATGGGAGAATAGCAGCCTGCATTGCTGCGAAAGGTGGATATACACTGTACTAGTGCCGACATTGTGCATGCTCTGTTGCCTGTGTCTATGTGCCTGTGGTTCTGTTAGTGTGATCATGTGATGTATCTGACCCCAGGAATGTGTCAATAAAGTTTCCCCTTCCTGGGACAATGAATTCACGGTGTTCTTATTTCAATTTCCAGGAGTGTATGTAAGCAAATCTAGAGGAAATAAGGAATAAACTCCAGTAATCATCAGTCGAGACAGATCGAAAGACTAATAAAAAGTAATTAAGCTCAGGAATCGATATCCACCGCGATGTGATTTCGGAATACCGATACACGGAATGTACACCATGTGATCAAAAGTATCCGGACACCTGGCTGAAAATGACTGAAAAATTCGTGGCGCCCTCCGTCAGTAATGCTGGAATTCGATATGGTGTTGGTCCACCCTTAGCCTTGCTGACAGATTCCACTCTTGCTGCATATGTTCAATGAGGTGCTGGAAGGTTTCTTGGGGAATTCTTCATGGAGTGCTACTCTGAAGTATCGATGTCGGTCGGTGAGGCTTGGCGTGAAGTCGGCGTCCCAAAACGTCGCAAAGGTTTTTCTTTAGGATTCAGGTCTGGACTCCATGCAGGCCAGTCCATTACAGGGGCGTTATTGTCGTGTAAACACTCCACCACAGGCCGTGCATTATGAACAGGTGCTCGATCGTATTGAAAAATGCAATCGCCATTCCCGAATTGGTCTTCAACAGTGGGAAGCAAGAAGCTGCTTAAAACATCAATGTAGGCCTGTGCTGTGATAGTGCCACGCAAAACAACAAGGGGTTTGCACCCTCCATGAAAAACACGACCACATCATAACAGTACCGCCTCCGAATTTTATGTTGGCACTACACACCCTGGCAGATTACGTTCACCAGACATTCGCCATAACCGCACCCTGCCATCCGATCGCCACATTGTGTACCGTGATTCGTCACTCCACGCAACGTTTTTCCACTGTTTAATCGTTGAATGTTTGCTCCTTACACGCTCACCTTACCACATGCGAAGTCCGTGTGTTCCGTGGAGCTCCACATTCTTCTCTCTCACGATATTTAGTGACTACTGAGGTCGCTGATACGGAGTACTTGGCAGTAGGTGGCAGCACAATGCACCGAATATGAAAAACATATGTTTCTGGTGGTGTCTGGATACTGTTGATCACATAGTATATCGTCCAATATTTGAAAAAAAAGCAAACTTGAATATCTGTCAGAATCTTTTTCAATGCGTATATACACCTTCTTAAATACACTGTCAACTGCATGATGTGCATACCAATTACAATAAATTTTACAGTTCTTTCTGGTATATGGAATTGATACGACATTTCAAGGACTGCCAATTGAAACATCGTGGCTTGTGAGATTGGAGCAGCATTTAAAACAATGAAGACTATTAACCTTTATTTATTAAAAAGTAAATACACTGTATTTCCTTACTTCAGCTGTACGTAAGATGCTATGTTAGGCCACTATCCGTGCACAACCATTGCTGAAGTACCTGTTGATCAGCCTCGGCCCCATGCTGAACCTGTTAACAACGTAAGCATAAGTGTTTACAATGACGAATACATAGTAACATTTCCCCTTAATAAAACAAGAGATATTGGAATGGATTTTAGAAGTCGAAACTGAAACTACTACTGTAAAGTTCGAGCACATATGTAGTTACTATCAATGAAGTTCTGTACCACAGAATTAAACGACTTTATTTGGGAAAGTTTACCTATGAGGCTCCGTGGTGCGACATTGAGCTCGCATCCGTGATCACAGCCTTTTGAATCCCAACTACGGCATCCAGATTCAGTTTTTCACCGGTTTTTCTGAATCTCTTAGGGAAACTGCAGGCATGTTTCCCTCGAAAAGGACACAGCCGATTTCCTACCTCTTGTTTTTTTTTTTTTTAATGAAGATTCTTCTGACTGGCTTGATGCGGCCCGCCACGAATTCTTCTCCTGTGCCAACCTCTTCATCTCAGCGTAGCACTTGCCACGCATGTGCTCAACTGCTTGCTGGAAGCATTCCAGTCTCTCTAGTCTCCTTTAGTCTCCTCTAGTACCATGGAAGCCATTTACTTATCTCTTAACAAATGTCCTATCATGTTGTCTCTTCTTCCTGTCAGTGTATCCCACATATTCCTTTCGTCTCCGATTCTGTGCAGCATCTCCACCTAATTTTCAACAATCGTTTGTAGCGCCACATTTAAAATGCTTCGATTCTGTTCTGTTCCAGCTCTCCCACAGTCCAAGTTTCACTTTCATACAACGCTGTGGTCCAAACGTACATTCTCAGAAATTTCCACCTCAAATTGAGCGCTATTTTGGATACTAGTAGATTTCTCTTGGTCGGAAAAGTCCTTTTTGCCTGTGCTTGTCTGCTTTTGATGTCCTCCTTGCTCCATCCGTTATTGGTTACTTTACTGTCTAGGTACCAGAATTCATTTACTTCGTCACCATTAATCCTGATGTTAAGTTTCTCGCTGTTTTCATTTCTGCCACTTATCGTTACTTTCGTCTGTCTTCGATTTACTCTCAATCCACATTCTGTACTCATTAGACTGTTCATTCCATTCAGCATACATTGCAACCCTTCTTCACTTTAACTCTGGATACCAATCTCATTCTATCATTGATATCCTTTCAACTAGAATATTAACCCCCTCCCCCCCCCCACGAACCTCTCTTTTATTTCAATCAGTACTTCTTGTTTATGCAGTTTAAACAGTAGGGGTGATAGATAACATCCTTGTCTTCCACCCCCTTTAATAGAAGCACTTCGTTCTTGGTAGTCCACTCTCATTATTCCCTCCTGGCTCTTTCATATATTGTACATTACCCGTCTCTCCCTACAGCTTAACCCTATTTTTCTCAGAATTTCGAACATCTGGCACCACTTTACATTGTCAAATGCTATTTCCAGCTCTACAAATCCTATGAAAGTGCCATGATTTTTCTTTAGTCTTGCTTCCATTGTCAACCGCAACGTGAGAATTGCCTCTCTGGGGCCTTTGTAAGGTGTCCGCATTTTTTGGACCTTACATAAGCTTCATACGTATGAGACAGAATAAAATCCCCAGAAAATATCTCTGTATTGTCAACAGGAAGTAATTTGGCAATCTCGTGTACTGAATAACAAAACAATGTCTACCATTATAACGGCAGGGGCATGCCCAAATGAGATAAAGTGAACGGAGTTTGGAGAGCAGTGCAAGTGGCTAATGGCATTGGGAAACCCCAATTAACATTAACAAAAGAAGGCCCAACTGCAGTGCAGAAAGAAATAAGGCGAGTACAATATAGTACTTTTTAGAATAAACACAGCCGAGACTGTGGGTAAATTGTGATACTACATTAACGATGATAGCAGCGACCCACGCAAGAAAAATAAGAATTCACATATAACGAGGAAGCAGTTGGCCGAAGCGATACTGTGTGACGTAGTAGAACCGCGGTGGGGAGAGTAACGTCATATAAAAGAATTTTGAGAATTAAGTTAACACACAGAGAGCTCTGGTCTCGTGATGGGATACTCACATGTGTGTGGTAAAAGTAGCGAAGACGTTGAGACTCAAACTTTACATTTGCGAAGTGATGGCGGTAAGTTTCACGTATCGTGGCGACAAATGGACATTGGTAGTTCATATTCCTGTGGGAATTTGTGGGGGCTGAGATTTGTGCATGTCGCTCCATCCTATAGCAAGTGTGGAATTGCTATTAATTTCGACTAGGGAACATTTAACATTGTACGGAATGGAGGGAAGTTAAGACTGATTTAATTCAGTCAAAGCCAGAGTAGGGAATTAGCGTTTCAGATCCAGCACGGAGACAATGCCGCCACTGTTTCCGATCGGTAATGTACCAACACCCTTTAGGCGAGTTAAAATGTTGAGTCGATATTTGCTCACTCCAACCTGCGTACGTTTCGAATATAGAAATTCAAGAGTACATGATAGTTTTGATTACTTCAAAAAATAAAGTTCATTCTCCACCAACTTAGCCCATTGCTCATGTACAGCAAGGTAGATGTAAATATCATTGATAAAGGTTTAATTGTTTCATTTGTTATAATATTTTCATATATAGAGATAAAGTTTTAATAATCACGTATTCAATGTCTACATGGTAATTGACTTGTTGGGAGTTGAAAGTAATTAAATATTTTTGTATTTACCATATGAACCTTTAAAGGTTTGATAAATTAAAATGTAGAATGAGAAAAGGAGAGGTTGTGTTATCATTTTAGGATAAATCTTATAACTAGTCATATATAGTAATTTGTGTATTCTTGTAACGTCACAGTGGCATTTTAATTAATTTTAGACAGGACCAAAATTTGAAGCTGTGTGGTGTGCCTTTTTGCCACCCTGGGCCTGAGATGACAGTTAAGATTGTGCCGGTACAATCCCCCGTTACTAGATGGACGTTTCTAGTAGGCAAGGACAGCTTTGTGGACATTCCCGGAAGCGCGCGCCGCGCCCACGCCAGATTTGCAGAGGTTGGTCTGCGCGGCCCGCAGCTGGGGACACTGTTTGGTTTTCTGCGCATTACGCGAGAACTATGAAGAGCAATGCGGCAGTGGATTGTGGTCTGCAATGTGCACCTTCTGAAAGATAGATGTTTATTTCAATTCACGAGATGCAAAAGTTATAGCAACCTCAAAATCGGTTAATATCACAAATACTGAAAGATTAATAAAAATAGTAAACAACAACTTACAGGGACGAGCGGCCACTCATTAAAAACGTTTCGTCATAGCGGATCGAGTGCCGTAGTCATACGTTAAGATTCATAAATAATTAAGCTCGTAAAGGGCAATAAACAAAGTTTGATGGGAAACTGTTTATAAAATCATCACCATCATCATCATTTAAGACTGATTACTTTCAGCGTTCAGTCTGGAGCATAGTCCCCCTTATAAAATTCCTCCATGATCCCCTATTCAGTGCTAACATTGGAGCCTCTTCTGATGTTAAACCTATTACTTCAAAATCATTCTTAACCGAATCCAGGTACCTTCCCCTCGGTCTGCCCCGACTCCTCCTACCCTCTACTGCAGAACCCATAAGTCTCTTGCGTAACCTTGCGTCTCCCATGCGTGTAACATGACCCCATCATCTAAGCCTGTTCGCCCTGACTGCTACATCTATAGAGTTCATTCCCAGTTTTTCTTTGATTACCTCATTGTGGATACCCTCCTGCCATTGTTCCCATCTACTAGTACCTGCAATCATCCAAGCTACTTTCATATCCGTAACCTCAACCTTATTGATAAGGTAACCTGAATCCACCCAGCTTTCGCTCCGATACAACAAAGTTGATCGAACGATTGAACGGTGCACAGATATCTTAGTCCTGGTACTGACTTCCTTCTTGCAGAAGAGAGTAGATCGTAGCTGAGCGCTCACTGCATTAGCTTTGCTACACCTCGCTTCCAGTTCTTTCACTATGTTGCCATCACTGATTATAAAATTCAATAGAAAATTCATGACGTAAAGAACATCACTATATAATATTTTGGGTGGCATCACACGTATTTTAAACTAGTTAAGTTATACTATACACTTAACTTGCAATAGTTATCATTGTTTGCAAATTATTATTAACATTTATCGCCCATAATTAATTAATTATTATAGATATGAAGATCTACATCTACATCTACATCTACATCTATACTCCGCAAGCCACCTGACGGTGTGTGGCGGAGGGTACTTTGAGTACCTCTATCGGTTCTCCCTTCTATTCCAGTCTCGTATTATTCGTGGAAAGAAGGATTGTCGGTATGCCTCTGTGTGGGCTCTAATCTCTCTGATTTTATCCTCATGGTCTCTTCGCGAGATATACGTAGGAGGGAGCAATATACTGCTTGAGTCTTCGGTGAAGGTATGTTCTCGAAACTTTGACAAAAGCCCGTACCGAGATACTGAGCGTCTGTCCTGCAGAGTCTTCCACTGGAGTTTATCTATCATCTCCGTAACGCTTTCGCGATTACTAAATGATCCTGTAACGAAGCGCGCTGCTCTCCGTTGGATCTTCTCTATATCTTCTATCAACCCTATCTGGTACGGATCCCACACTGCTGAGCAGTATTCAAGCACTGGGCGAACAGGCGTACTGTAACCTACTTCCTTTGTTTTCGGATTGCATTTCCTTAGGATTCTTCCAATGAATCTCAGTCTGGCATCTGCTTTACTGACGATCAACTTTATATGATCATTCCATTTTGAATCACTCCAAATGTGTACTCCCAGATAATTTATGGTATTAACTGCTTCCAGTCGCTGACCTGCTATTTTGTAGCTAAATGATAAGGGATGTATCTTTCGCAGCACATTACATTTGTCCACACTGAGATTCTATTGCCATTCCCTGAACCATGCGTCAATTCGCTGCAGATCCTCCTGCATTTCAGTACAATTTTGCATTGTTACAACCGCTCAATGCACCACAGCATCATCTGCAAAAAGCCTCAGTGAACTTCCGATGTCATCCACCAGGTCATTTATGTATATTGTGAATAGCAACGGTCCTATGACACTCCCCTGCGGCACACCTGAAATCACTCTAACTTCGGAAGACTTCTCTCCATTGAGAATGACATGCTGCGTCCTGTTATCTAGGAACTCCTCAATCCAATCACACAATTGGTCTGATAGTCCATATGCTCTTACTTTGTTCATTAAACGACTATGGGGAACTGTATCGAACGCCATGCGGAAGTCAAGAAACACGGCATCTACCTCGGAACCCGTGTCTATGGCCCTCTGAGTCTCGTGGACGAATAGCGCGAGCTGGGTTTCATTCGACCGTCTTTTTCGAAACCCATGCTGATTCCTACAGAGTAGATTTCTAGTCTCCATAAAACTCGTTATACTCGCACATAATACGTGTTCCAAAATTCTACAACTGATCGACGTTAGAGATATAGGTCTATAGTTCTGCACATCTGTTCGACGTCCCTTCTTGAAAACGGGGATGACCTGTGCCCTTTTCCAATCCTTTGGAACGCTACGCTCTTCTAGAGACCTAGATTTTGAGCATCGCAATGCGTAGATCGCTATTGATTACGCCTAAAATCGGTGCCACACGCAGTCCTATGTTAAAACTTCGCAGCACAGATGTCAACACACAAATTTGCGCGAAGTGGCGAAAATTTGCAAAAACTGAAACTTGATTTACGGGCGATAGAATAATCCTAGAAATTAATGTAACATAGTAGATTAGACGTGCTTTTTAGCGCGGTTCCGAAGGTGTACTTATTTCTGTCGAGGGACGTATGTATCAAAATTTGTAACCTTGACTGGTGATATTGGTACTTGCATTACCAGGGGTGTTGACGTCCGAGCTAATATAATCTTGGCCAGAGTTCAGTCGTTGTGTAGCCGCCCTTTTTCTGTTTTCGCTTTTTCGTCTACTACGTGAAAGTCTGATTTCGTTTTTTACACATTGGCTGTCATTGAAGGGTTTTACTTTTATTTAATATTGTCCTAGCTAAGTATCAATTTCACCACTTTTAAAACCCAATGTTAAACGTGGGTCACTACACGTATAGTCTTCCCAACTCTGAGAGAAAATCTTTAGTAGCTGTACTACCAATGCTTACAGACGACGATACTTTAACATTTCGTTCAATTGTTTTAGTTATGAATCGCTAGTTTGTTTTTGGCGTAGATCACGTAACCTTCACGTTTGTTAATCTAACTTAAATTAATCTTCATGACTTTTATTATGTTTCAAATTAACAACGTCAGTTTATTGACAAGAATTATTAATAAATAGGTTAACTCATACGATCTCATTCAAACAAGTTCTTTAATTAGATGTCTAAGTAGGATTCCCACTAGCATCAGAGATGTTAGATAATATCCTGTCATTTTCGGTAAATCTATTTAATATCCGCAAACTGTCATTAACTATGATCACTAGTCGCGTGAAGTTAAAGTTTCCCATCATCACAGCTCAAAGTCCGAATCCGGTTATAATTTTCCATTCAGTAAAGCGATTAAATATTCACACGAATTGACATTAAAGCCAAAGAAATTGCTATTCACCTTCCCATTTATCTAATCTGATAAAAGTCCAAATTAAAGTCTTGAATTGACAATCCTCAAAAACAATCTCGTCACGATCTATTCTTGATCCCCGTTTTGCCGGCCGAGGTGGTCTCGCGGTTCTAGGCGCTCAGTCTGGAACCGCGCGACTGCTGCGGTCGCAGGTTCGAATCCTGCCTCGGGCATGGATGTGTGTGATGTCCTTAGGTTAGTTAGGTTTAAGTAGTTCTAAGTTCTAGGGGACTGATGACCTAAGATGTTAAGTCCCATAGTGCTCAGAGCCATTTGAACCGTTTTGATCCCCGTTCAATAAAGTCCCAATTGTTGTTCTCTAAAGCTGTACGTCCTAAATATCTTCCGAACTAGAACAGACTAGAGACTGGAGTATCGTAATTACAACGTATGGCTATTTATACGTTAATAAATACTGTCTTTGGTGTCCCAGGCCTACGTTCTATGACTATAATATTGATTTTCTTACGTATTGGAATAACTAATATTTTAATATTTTCTGTTTCTCCCCCTTCCCATGTTTCTAAAATTTATAATTTAATTTTCCTTTTCTTTTCTTTTGCTTTCTATGCTAGATATTTCCCTCTATTTGTTTTATATTTGTTTTTCGTAACTACTACTTGTGAAGGGACTTGGGTCATTTTGTGAATTGATATTTTAAGGACGTGGGAGCTAATTTGGGAGATATTTTTGTTTTTTCAACACCGATAGGCGCTGTAGGTGTTACAGTTGGTCAGTCGTTCTGGAGGGTGGGTGGCGAGCAAGCCCCACTTGAGGGTGGCCCATGTGGTCGTTTGAGAATCCTTTTTCGCGCAGATTTTTTTCGACAAAGAGTATTGTTTAATAGTGCAAGTGCTCAGGCATATATTTGGTGAACTTGAAGTGCTACGATTATTTGTGTGAGTGCGATTTACGAGGTATACACCGCCGTAAGTGAACATGTGGCGAACTGTGATTTCGCGCCAAAACTGTTAGAACAAAGACGACAGTGGGACTTGTGGTTCTGTTAGAATTGACTGAATAACCTGCGATTACAGCAGCCCACATTACTGCTATTGGGGGCTCGGAGTCAAATTATTATTAAAGAATAGCAGTAAACCGTCTCACCAGTGCTAATTTCATTGTGTGAAAGAAAAGGACAACGCCAATAGGTAGTGATTGAACTGTGTCGTGAAAAACTGATTTTTGTATAATAGTCGCCCAATTCTCGTTCCCTAGCATAAACTGTACTTATATCTGAGTGAATAATTAATTCAAAATCTATAACAAATGCGCGGGTGTGGAAGTGTACTAATGCACCAAGTGTAGAAATCATCCCCGTGAGAGCCAAAATTTGCAATAACATTTTTAACCAACATTTGTATATGAAGCATTTCGTGGGAAAACGCTGAAACCGCACTTCTTTATTATTTTACCTCCACATCGCAAGATACACTATCCATTGGCGTGTAAAATACGTTATCCACTTGCATAAAACTGTAAGAGATTTCAGCCACTTTACAAATGGCTTACTCTGCCAGGATACTGAATAAACAGCATTAAGCTGAGATATAAAATACAGGATTTTGAATTAACAGCATTCTGATGGTTTATCGAGGATAAACAAAAAGCTAACTCAAAATGGAGAAAAATAGTTTTCATTTAAATGTGACTCAAATGTGTAGTAGTAAAAAAGTTAAGTAAATAAGTGTAGATAGATGTGTATTTGTGTATGTTTTAATTGCTGGAGCAATACATTGTTGTATTCGGTTGTGTTGAGTTCTGTCTCAAAACCAGCAAGAAAAAAGGCTAAAGGAAAGACGAGGGAACATATTGAATATAGGACTGTGTGAATCATATTTTGGGGTAGAGTCAAGTCGTATAATCAGATGTTAACGCGTGGTCAGGTTCGAAAAACCCACCAACAGCAACGCTAAGAGGAACGATCAAAAATGACAGAAAACAGTAGGTCAAGGTAGAGAGAAGTCATGGCAGACCTTGATACGATCGAGTTGGACACGCAACAGCCAGATCAGCGAGAAAAACACGAAACAGAGGACGCAGTAATACCGAATGAGACTGAAAATGTAACACATGGTGTTCAATATGGTCAAAGAAATGGACAAGAGGACAGCATTACACATTATTCAGATGCAGAATCCGTTGACAGTAATTTACAGTTTGTAGAACCGAACGTGAAGATATTGAATCAGAAAGGTTTGCAACCACATGGAAGAACGAGTGTTAGTGCACCTACACTGTGTTCAGAAGAGAAGGAAACGGTTCACGAAAAACGAAAGAGGGAATGGTTACATCAAATGGCAACGGGCGAAAATGATGCAGGAGTGGAAAACGCCAACATATATAGTATGCTGCAGCGGTTATTACAACAATCTCAGGAATCAGACAATCGTTGGTTACAATAATCTAAAGAATCCGAAAATCGTTTAGAAGGGCGCATAACCCAAGGACAAAAAGAATTATCAGGGCGTTTAGAAGGGGGCATAACTCAAGGCAAAAAGAGTTAGAAGGGCGCAAAGCACTGAGGCTGAGAGAAACTAACAAATAAATAGAAAAAAAACCAGTGATAATATTCAAGGTCATTTAGACCGAATCCGAACTGAAGCTCAAGAAGCTCAAATTACGCTTCAAACGCTTGTTACAGGGAAAACACGAATGAGAACAGACATTGGCACTGTCCCAGTAGACATGAATATGTTACATGAAGATACACAACAAAGTGTCAAAAAAGTTAAACTTTGCCATCAGAGCGTCGACGAAAGCGGCTCATATCATTGCTAAAACGATGTCTCACAAAACAACAACGAAAGCTGCATTTAGGAAATTCGATGCTCGTATTTTAAAGATACAAGAGAAAAACGTACATCAATTTCAACGGCCCAGAAAGGAAGTTTTGCATTCAAAAGAAAGTCGAGGAGACGCGGAAAGCGTTAGTGGGGAGTCGAAAACGACGACAGAATCTTCCTTAATGTTGGTAGATAATACTGTGAAGACGGCAAATTCAACAGCCGCCGATAATACGACAGAACGAGAATGCGAATGTACAGGTGAAGTGACAGAAAGGCATATGTGAATGTCAGTCCGAAAACACAAACAGAGATCGGGAAATTAGTCCAAAACAACATATCCCAGAAGAATACGGTAACAGTAGGGAACAATGTGGTTTGCGACCACTTGCTGAAGAGAGAATAGCAGGTCAGTTGAGAATGAGGGTTGCAGCAAGGTTACGTACATCAAGCACAAAGCGCGACATACGCAGACCAAGCAATAGCGACACATTACGCAACACCACAACATGTAGGATGAATACCAATGGGTTGCAGTACAGTGTCTCACGAGCCATTATTGCTTACAAGACAAGATACAGAGCCAGTAGTGGGTGTTATGCACGCATATTGCGCAATGAAACCTGCAAGTGATTCTGCGGCACAATTATCACAGAATGAGCCCAATTACACATGTTTGCGTAAATTTTATGCAAACATAGAACCGAATTCGAGTTTTCAAAACACAGAAGGTATGATGTCACAGAGTGAAGCAAGAAATTTTGATGGTAACCACTTTCATACAGCGCGCAATAACCTGCACTATAAGGAAGGCACAAATAGTCTACATCCTCGCACATTTATTGATCAGTTCAAAGTAGGAATACCAGCACATTGGCCTGTGAAACATACACTAGATTTCATTTGTGCACACATGGAAGGAAGTATAGCCGAAATCATGCAGAAACAGTAGAAACTTGCAATTCGTATGATTCGTTTCCAGCAGCCTTTATAACTAGATGTTGGTCACCTGTGGCGCAAAAGAGAATAAAGTACGGCCTATTGCAAAATGTCTCATTTGAAAACTCGCAAGAGAGAACTGCGGTCTCTCTTTGAGAATATGGGGAAAAGAAATCAATGTTT
This sequence comes from Schistocerca piceifrons, assembly GCF_021461385.2. NCBI lineage: Eukaryota > Metazoa > Arthropoda > Insecta > Orthoptera > Acrididae > Schistocerca > Schistocerca piceifrons. The sequence continues at coordinate 134,941,263 of NC_060148.1, read as the reverse complement.
AGACAGCCCATATAGCGATGGAGAATTGATACACATATGCAAAACTAAATTACCAATTAAATGTCAACAAGCACTGATAGGACGTGAGGGCGATAATTTTGAAACCTTTGAAGGTGTTTTGCGAGAGGTTGAGTTCATGTATGAAAATGACGCTCCAAGACGTCGTGAGTCAGGACAGAATAACTTTTAAAGGACAAGCAATAAAGAGACTAGTAATGGTAACAAGGGTAGATCGGTAATGGGATTGAATTCCAGACGAAATGGAAATACTTAAATAAGTAGGAGTAGTGGAAATACGGGACCACAACGTAATGGGTATGGTTGTAATAATAATAATAATAATTGGAACAGGACGTATATGGACGAGAATAGGAATGGCAATTGGAGACTTCGGGAAAACCGACAGACTGATTTTAATCAGCGATCGCCAGGTCAATGGAGAGAAAGTAGATGTGGAGGTGGTGCAAGAACGCAACTACAGCCAAATACGTCAGGTAATTACAGGAGAAATGAACCACAGATGGAGGTTGAATTACGTCCACCAAACCCAGGGAAGCACGTAGAATGACAGACGTCAGGTATTGCAGGGGTTCAAGTAGATAATATACTTCTTGCAGAAAGGAGTAGCGAAGTAACAGCAGCGATAAACAGGTTAAAATGTGATGGACAGGGGTCGAAATTGGAAATAGGAATGAGAGAAGGATCATCAAAAGCATCAGGACCGACACTTCAGTGCTGAGACAAGATAGATTGGACAGATATGGACAAAGAGGACGAACTCCTAGCTTTACCTAATCATGAACCAAGTAATATTGAGGAAGCATTAATGTATTTGGCGCAGATGTTTGATTCTGCACAGACGAAAGACGATTCTTCACAGGATAACACACATCCCAATGTAATTAGTCACAGTACAATTGATCAAGATGATAAGAAAAACCCACAAAATACAGCTAGTGTAGGTCAGAAATAAAAAAGGATTGTACGAACAAGTCCACCTAATCAAAAGCTTGATACGCTGCAAGATTTGTTAAAATCCATGCATAACACTTTGGAAGAAAAACAGAAATAGTCGGAAGCGTTATGGATCCAGTGAATCGAACAGAACAGGGAAGAACAGGTAGATCATAGGCCATTGATAGAGCAAGTATATCGTCTAGGCCAAAAAACGAACCAAACAATGAAGTATCTGAAAGTCCGATAAATCAGTCAGGGGTGCATAATTGTGGCACATATGAGGACATAGTACGGCAATATTACTGAGAGTATGTAATCACCAAGCTAGATACAGAAAATAGCATCGCAATAAATAACGCCATAGCTGAAGATGTGAATTTGCAACCTTCAGTGGCAGATAACAAAGATGAAAACTAATTGTTGAATTAGGGTGTGAATACCAACAATCCTAATGTAGAATCTAAACGTGAGGTACAATAACATTTAAAAAATAGTTGTCATGTTTTAAAGTCCTAATTAAATACGATCACATGGATGTGTGATGAGGAGACAAAAGTTAAAAGAGAGAGCAAGGTGTCAATATGATGTTTTAAGATCTAGATTGGCTAAGGTAGAAGCTTATCTAAAAGGAGCGAGAATATAATTACACAATTTGCAAAAGGAAAGTACTTCTCCCCAAACTACTGAACAAAAACACAAATACATCGATTAAACTATGGAGTAATTGAGGACATATTCATGGAGGAAGACAAAGAAGAGAGCATTTCGGAGATAAGTCCGATACTGTGTGTAATAGTAAAGGGTATTGGCGTCAACACAGTTATAGATAGTGGAAATGAGTTAATGACAATATCAGAGCAATTATTTAATAGTGACAATAATGACTATGACATATACAAAAAGAATGAAGATCCTGAAGTGATAAAAGTCGAACATAAATCGAAAGAAAAGAAATTGATTGACATTCCACAGCACTATTTGCTGAAGAATAGCGTGCCAATCTACAGGCACATTGGAAAATAATTTTACACTGATCATAAGGCAATTAGCCATGAGAATACTAACAAATAGATCTTGGGTAATATAGAACAAATAAAGATATGTTACAGGTTGCAGCAGAAATCCAGATGCCAACAAGAAGAACTACAAACAAGTAATGATTCAAAATTAAGCCCCATAATACTAATCAATTAAATTGGTGAAGTAGATCAGAAAAGATTAATAAAAGGAAAGTAATAGCATGACTAAGCAACAAACTAATCCACATATCACAATTCATACTTGTACATGAAATGAAGGAACCATAAAACCAAAATAAAATAATGTAAAGACATATAAATGATAAATTTTAGTAAAGTAACTAAGAAAATCTTATTTAAATATCTGTCATTTAAATATTTATTGTGTTATTCATGTACATGTTCATTGATTCAAATCTATGTAAAAGTCTATATAATTATTCGATGTAAAGTTCATGTTGTATTATATATGTAATTAATTGGTGTTAACTTTATTGTAAAATTAAACTGTAATTAGCGGTCAAGAGGTGAAGAAGACGCAGAGCCACTTCATTACCAGCGTCTGGGTAAGGAAGGAGCAGCCAAGCTGATGTTAAAAACACACAGTCGATGGGAAGCTATGGGTCTGAGTGAGAGTAAACGATTGCGCAACATGGTGTTAACAACAAACCAGTGACCAAGGGAAAGAATTCACTGACTCATACCTTTCATTAAGATGCATAACGAGCCAGGTGGATGTTAAAGAATATGCCTCACCCCATTTGCCAAAAGGATTGGGGAAAGACAGCAATTAGGACACCTGGGGTGCACACGTGCAAAGACAGCAAGCAAACCCCATTAGCGACAACAATAACGACAAGAAACAAACTAAGCCCACATTATCATCACGAGCCACTGGGAAAAATAAACACACAATATTTCTCTTAATTATCTAATGGACAAGTGTATATCTGAAGGCAGATTTATCCCTTCTGTGATCTAGTCTAACTTAATATCTCATAAGAAACATAACTGGTAAACCTTTCAATTAATTTTCTCTGAACAAAAAATCCTATCCCTATGCCCGAGAAGCGCAAGTTCCAAGAAAGAAGACGTGAAAATAAACCAAGAAAGGAAGAGAAGAGAGGGTCCCAATATGACGGCAGAAGACAGAGGATTCCTTTTTTCCTGAAAACCAGTATGAGATTTCGCAAATCAACTACAAGTAATATTCAACAAACCTTAAAAATTAATTTATTCAACAAATAAAGGTGGTCAAACCTTCTAGCAGAGTGCATATGGGGGATTTCATACATCGACCTGTAACTATAGTCGAGGAGTTACACTCAACATTCTCGATGGCAACTACATGAAAGAGGGACAAGTAAACCTAAGTCATTACCTTATTACAGTGCCTTGGATGAATTGACTATGTAATAGCAGTTGTAATCGAACACTCAGAACTGTAGATGTCAATCTTCAGCAACAGCAGAGTCTATGATATCAATATCAGCGACCACTGATCAACACTAGAGTTGAGAAGAAACTCAGCCCAAAATTAAGTGAAGGAGTGATGAAAAAAGTGATGCATGTGGCAAAGTCATGGTAATATTCTAAAAGGAGGGAAAAAGACACTCATTCCAACAAAATAATTAAAATACCAGTAAATAAATTAAATCTGTACTGCTGCACAATTGTATTTTGTAATTAATTGTATTTTTGTAATTCCACTTGCAAATTGTAGGCCTAAATGTAATCGGAAAATGTACCCTATGTTTATATTATGTATTTCATGTGTAAAGTTCCTTTATTTAATCTAAATCATCATATTTTTTATTTTTGTATTTCATGTATGAAGTCTGTTCATTTAATTTAAACATGTCAAAAAATATTTGAGTATAGTAGAGATAGAAAACGTGTTTGCAAAGATAAATAAGAAAAAGAAATGTAAAGTTGGCACTGTGGAAAATCATTAATTATTTAAATATGGTAACAGTTTAGATAAAATAAGAGATATAAGTGTTGAGACTATAGATAACAGAAACAAAACATTTCCTTAACTTCAAATCCTCTACCATAATCAACATAATGAGTGTTTGATAACTATGGCATGCCTGGAATTATTATTAACAAAGGACAATAAAGGGTGAACAAAACATTTCGACATAATTTAATAGTAAGAATAACGAAATATTATAGGACCGAATTCAACAGAACTGTTATAAAAGATTGTCAAGTAAAACAGTAATCGTCTAGAAAAAATACCATGTAAAAGCCTGATTGTAAATTAAAATTTCAGGATATTAAGACAAGATCATCTAGAATAAGGTAGACCAGTAGCTGAACAATGAAAAATTAATTGAGCTTACGATTTTCCACTGCAATGACCAATGCCACAACCATTGCTCGCAGCAGCACAAAATCAAGTCGGAAGGGATGGCATATGTGAGGAGTCCACATTTTTCAGACGTTACGTAAGCTTCATGCGTACAATACAGAATAAAATCCCCAGAAAATAACTCTATATTGTCAACAGGAAGTAATTATGGCAATCTCATGTACTGAATAACAAAACAATGTCTACCCTTATAACGACAGGGGCATGTGTAAATCAGATAAAGTGAACGCATCTTGGAGACCAGTGCATGTGGCTAATGGCAAAGAGAAACCCCAATTAATATTAACAAAAGAAGGCCCAACTGCAATGCAAAAAGAAATAAGGTGAGCAGAATATAATACCTTTTAGAATAAATGCAGCCGTGACTGTGGGTAAATGGTGATACTACATCAACGAGGCTAGCAGTGACCCGAGCAAGAAAAGTAAGAATTCACACATAACGAGGAAGCAGTTGGCTGACGTGATACTGTGTGACGTAGAACCATGGTGGGGAGCGTAACATCATATAAAACAATTTTGAGAATTAACACACAGAGAGTGGCAGGTAAAATACATGCGTGTGGTAAAATTAGCGAAGATGTTGAGACTCAAAATTTACGTTTGCAAAGTGAGGGAGGTATGCTTCACGTATTGTGGCGACAAACGCAAAGCGGCAGTGCATATTCCTGCGGGAATTTGTGGGGGCTGAGATTTGTGCATGTCGCTCCATCCCTTTAGCGAGTGTGAAACTGCCATTAATTTCGACTAGGGAACATTTAACGTTGTACGGAGTGGAGGGAAGTTAAGACTGATTGAATTCAGTCAAGGCCAGAGTAGGGAATTAGCGTTTCAGATTCAGCATGGAGACAACGCTGCCACAGTTCCCAAATGGTAATGTTCCAACACGCTTTAGGCGAGATAAAATGTTGAGTCGACATTTGCTCACTCCAACCTGTATATGCTTTGAATATAGAAATTCAATAGTTAATTACTAACATACCCTCCATTGAGTACGTGAGAGTTTTGATTAGTTTAAAAGATAAAGTTCATTCTCCACCAACTTAGCCCACTGCTCAGCTACAATAACATAGATGTAATTATCATTGATAAAGGTTTAATTGTTTCATTTCTCATAAAATTTTCATATATAGAGATAAAGTTTTAATAATTACATATTCAATGTCTACATGGTAATTAATTTGTTGGCAGTTGCAAGTAATTAAACCTCCTTTGTATTTATGACGTGAACCTTGAAAGCTTTGATAAATTAAAATGTAGAATGAGAACGGGAGAGGTTGTCTTATCATTTTAGGATAAATCCCAAACTTGTTATGTATATTAATTTGTGTATTCTTGTAACATCATAGTGTCATTTTAATTAATTTGACACAGGACCAAAATTTATAGCTATGTGGTATGCCTGTTTACCACCCTGAGCTTGAGATGACAGTTATGATACATTATCCAATGGCACGTAAGCTACGTTATCCTCTTTCATAAAGACCTTAAGGCACATCAGCCAGCTTACACCTTTACATTTCCTAAAGCCACACTGATTGTCATCTACCTCATCCTCACTTTTCTTTTCCGTTCTTCTGTATATTATTCTTTACAACAGCGTAGATGCATTAGCTATTATGCTGAGTGTGCGATAATTCCTGCGCTTGTCAGCTCTCGCATTCTTTGGAACTGTGTGGATGATATTTTCCCAAACTTTGAAACTGAGAAGTAACTGGCAAGGGGGAGGTGAGATTGAAAACGTGAGTAAATAAGCAACGAAATCTTAACAGTGTAGGAGCTCGTAGCATGGATTGTCAGCGATCTGAATGTGGTAGAGAAGCTGGAAAGCCGAAAACTACAAATGCAAGGAGTCAGTCTAGACATAGTGGGGTCAATGACGTGAGATGGAGACAGGAAAAGGTCTTCTGGTCAGGCGAATGAAGGGTAATATTAACAGTAGCATAAAATAGTATAGGCAGAGAGTGAGCTACTGTGAACAGCTCAATATTTTGTCTTCGATAAGGACAGACGCTGAGGCAATGAAAATTTGTGCCACAGCTGGGGCTTGAACCCACGTCTCATGCATGAGGTAAGGGCAGGATTTCTCCATTATGTACAAAGCTGGGGCTCTATTCCAATATCGGAGAGCCTCAGCAATACTCACGATTTAAGAAAGGGAAAATTAAGATGGGGAGAGTGTGTCAGGGGGGGCAATGAACTATGGTTAAAGTTGCAGTTGGAGTAGCCACAATTGAACAGTTGAAGTGAGAAACAGATCTGCACAATAAGCTGGAGATTTGGGTTCAAGTCCCAGCCTTAGCACCAATTTCAGATTCTGTTTTTATCAGTGGTAGGAGTTTCCCAACAGGATCGATACCCATTGAACATCAATTGGATCGATACCCAGTGAACATCACATGCAGAAGACGAAGAGATAGAAAGAGTAAATGAGAATACTAAATAGGTAATTCAGTGTATAAAGGCGTTCTAAATCTAATAATTAAGGGTGACTGAGAAACAAGAGGAGCTGTAGGAATGCAAGAGAGATTTACGGGAAAATGTTGGTTAAGTAATAGGAATGGGAGACCAGGATACTAATTGAATTCTAAAGCTTTGTGAAAGAAGCGGCGACACTTTCTGAACAAGTCACCCATCATTTTGCACGACAATGGGCGGACGCGTACAGCGCTAGCTGTGGTTGCTCTGTTTGGTCGATGGGACTGGGAAGTACTGTACCATCCACCATACTCCTCGGACTTAAGTCCTTGTGACTTTGATTTGGTTCCAAAGATGAAGGAACCACTTCGTGGCATTCGCTTCAGAACTATTCCAGAGATTCGACAGGCAGCAGACCGCTCCATTCGCACCATCAACAGAATAGACTCTGCTAACGGTATATTACGCCTTCCACATCGCTGGCAAGGGGTTCTACACAACGCTGGTGACTACTTTGAAGGGCAGAAACAGGGGCAAACATGTGACTCTTTTGTATCGGTTGAAAATAATTAGTTGACACTATTTTAGCTCCAACCCTCTTATAAAACTGTCATTATGATCTCTCCATTGGCGCCTAGTCCCCTGTTCGGATCTCTTGGAGGGGACTGACAAGGGGTAGGCCAGCCTAAGGAAAAAATAGGACCAATGAACGAGCGAGTAACATTCTACAAGCTGAGGAGAGGAATGTAAGAACTCTGAAGGTGAAAATATGAAAAGGCAGTTGCAAAAGCTCAATAGTAGATGTAGAGGGTGCCACATACGTGAAACGGAAAGAAGGTAAGGATTTATGGTTAGGCGAATATGTGGTAATATCAATAGCAGGAGAAAATGGTATAACAGGAGAAGGATTAGGTATAAATAAGAAAGTTGAAGAGGAATTGAGCTACTGTGAACAGTGATATGGTTGCTCTCATCTGTTTCGACTGTAAACCAATGTCGACAACGATAGTTTATACATATATACCGACGTCGGAATCGAAAAATGAGTACATAGGGGAAGTTAATTTTAAGGATATTGAACGAGTAATTCAGTATGTAAAGGGAGATTAAAATCTAATAAACGTGGGGGATTGGAATCTGGTTGTAGGGGAAGAAATACGAGAAAGGTTTACCGGAAAATATAGGATAAGTAGTAAGAATAAGAGAGGACACAAACTAATTGAGACCTCCAATAAATTTCAGATGGTGACAGTGAATACTCATTTCAACATTCAGAAGAGGAGGAGGTACACCTGGATATATGGGAATACTCCAGGTGCATTACATTGTGGTCGGACAGAGGTTCCCAAATCAGATATTGAATTGTAAGTCGTACCCAGGAGCATATATAGACTCATATCATAATGCAGTAACGATGAAGAGTCGACAGAGCTTTAGGAGAATCGTTTGGAAGAGTCTAAATGGAAGGAAGTGGGATACTGATGTACTCAGGAGTGATGGGACGCGTGTGGAGTTCGCTAAGGGTGCGGGTACTGCTATAAACAACATGACAATACGCAGTTCAGTTAAAGAGGAGTGGTCATCTCTAAAAATGGCAATCTCAGATGTTGCACAGACAGACATAGGTACAAGGAGGGTAGATACGATGAAATCTTGGATAAAAAAGGAAATAATTCAATTGGTGGACGACAGGAGGAAGTACAAAAAAGTTCATGGAAAGACAGGAATCCGTTCGTATTATAAAAACGGATGTACATATGTATCTATGCTCCACATACCGTCTAAAAATACTGGACTGACTTCAACCAAACTTTGCACGGCGGGGTCAGGGATTTTCTCTGCCTCGTGATGACTGGGTGTTGTATGTTGTCCTTAGGTTAGTTAGGTTTAAGTAGTTCTAAGTTCTAGTGGACATGACCATAGATGTTAAGTCCCATAGTGCTCAGAGCCATTTGAACCGTTTGAACCAAACTTTGCACACATATAACTTTCTGTCTGGAGATAATCGATGTAGGGATGAGAAACACCTACCTGTCAAATAGGTACAGGTGAAAAAGGTGTGTAGCCCATGACGAACGAATATCCAGTCTTTATTCACATTTCAGAAAGAACAATTAACGACTTCCAAGAAACTTCACACATAATGTCAAACCTTTTCCAAAACCTTTTGTCGCTGACAACAGTCACAAAATGATGAAAGCAGAAAGTTTATTACTTACTACATTTTCCCAGTTCACGCTGAAAAACTGCCGCATGAATCATGAATTTTAACCTAAGTTCTTCTATACTGCTACCGCTGTTCGCAACACATTTCTCAAATAATAAACACGCACGCTGTTGAATGTATCCACGGAAATGTTTAATTTAGGGCACGCCGTTGAGGAGATATGACGCCAAAACAAAGATGCGTGATAAACTGTCGCATCATTCGTGACGTTTTAATTTATTATTTCTATCCTGTTGACTCTACTTGCCGCGCAGGATTAGGTGAGCGGTCTAGGGCGCTGCAATCAAGGAGCGTGCGGCTGGTCCTGGCGGAGGTTCGAGTCCTCCCTCGGGCATGGGTGTGTGTGTTTGTCCTTAGGATAATTTAGGTTAAGTAGAGTGTAAGCTTTCGGACTGATGACCTTAGCAGTTAAGTCCCATAAGATTCCACACACATTTGAACATTTGACTCTACTCGCAAAACATTTCGCAGACAGTATACACATATGTCACCGAATGTATCTACAGAAATACACTAACGAAAAAAAAAAAAAAAAAAGCCGCACCACCAAGAAGCAGTTGTGCGACATAAACGAAAGTTTGTAGACGCGTTTAGACAGCTGAACGATGACGTCTATTTGGATTACGGACCGTGTGTGGTGCTGGATTGGTTAGCATACTGGACTCACATTCGGGAGGATGACGGTTCAAATGCGCGTCCGGCCATCCTGATTTATGTTTTCAATGACTTCCCTAAATCGCTAAAGGAAAATGCTGGGATGGTTCCTTTGAAAGAGCATGGCCAACTTCCTTCCCATCCTTCCTTAACCCGATGGGACCGATGACCTCGTTGTTTCGTCCCGTCCCCAAAATTAACCAACCAATCGGATCTCGAGCCAGTCGCATTAGAGTGGCACAAATAGCGTTACTATGAGTCTTCAAATTGAGCTTCCTTTAAATACACGCCGTGACGGTCGTGAGTGTTACCTACCTTTGATATTGGACGTGGTGAGTAGTTGTTAGTCAAGAATGCCTTTAAGATGACAAGAAAAAGGCCAGTTGAGGACCAGCACCCAACTTGTGTGTGTGCTAGACATTCTGCATCTACACCTGTAGCTACGGTCTGTGGTGCGATTTCTTATGACTGCAGGAGCACTCTCGTGGTTATCCCGAGTACCTTGACTGCAAAACTGCATGTCAGTCTCGTGATTCGAACTGTTGTCTGGCCATTCAGAAACAGCTCTCCAGGGGGTGTTTTCCAACAGGATAACGCTCGCTCACGTACATGTTCTGTAGAGTGTCAGCATATTTCCTTGGCCTTCTTGATCGCCAGATCTGTCCCCAATCGAACACATATGGGACATCATTGGACAAGCACTCCAGCGTCATCCACAAACAGCATTAACCTTCCCTGCATTGACTCACCAAGTGCAACAGACTTGGAATTCCATCCCACAAACTAACATCCAGAACCTGTGCAATACAATACATGCACGTCTGCATGCTTACATTCGACATCCTATGGGCTTACACCAGTTAATTTGTATGCCAGCGTTTCAGCATTTCACATTTCCAATTGCTTTCCTCGCACCTATATCAAACTGTGATACTGCAAAGTTAATCATTTAAATATTTCATCTAAAGAAATTTCTTCCCGAGATTTCATATCTCTACATTAATTATTTTGTGCTGCTGCGACTTTTTTCCCGTCAGTTCAGAAGACGCGACGTCACAAACATTGAGCCGTGGGAAAATGAAAGTGCAGGGCGAATTTCACGAAAGATACAAGTGAAATATGTCTGGAAATACACGTGCAAAATTTTAAATATACGTGAAACATATTTGACTTGCATGTACGCAAGCAAAGCCATAGGTGGAAAGTTTATCCTAAAACCCTGCAACTATTGCTGTCAAATGTGATACACTTGTTAGTTTGCATAATAAATACTGTGGCAGTGTGAGCCAGCAGTATCCTGCTGGTGTGGGTGTGATAGTGGGCCAGGAGAAGACTGGCAGACAGAGAGTGTGTGAGTAGATGGAAAAAAAAGGGAAACGTCGTAGAATGATAAGTGGAGGGAATGGACAAAGAGGTGGGGACGAGAAGATGGAAAAAGGAAAGAGGAAGAGATGTACCTTGACAGGGGGGAGGAAGAGACAGACAGAGAGAGGGGGAGGAGACAATGGTCAGGGGAATGGAGGAAGAGAAGATGGAGGCGAGAGGAGGAAATAGACAGAGAAAGGAAAGAGAAGGAGAAAGATTGGATGGAAGAGCAAATGAACAGAACAGCGAGAGGGGGGATGAGGAGATGGACAGGATAAGGAAAGAGCAGGAAATGGAGAGAGAGCAGAGGGAGGAGGAGATGAACAGTAAAAGAAGAGTTGGAGGAGATGGACATGGAGAAGGGAGGAGAAGATGGACAGAGCGAGGGATGGAAGTGGTTGACGGAGAAACAGGGCAGGAGGAGATGGACAAAGAGAAGTGAAGGAGGAAATAAATGGAGGGAGGTGGACATGAACACAGAGTGAAGAAGCGGATGGACAGGAAGGACTAGCAAATGAACAGAGAGGGGGAAGAGCACATAAACTGGGACAGGAGTAGCAGGAGCAGACAGAGGAGATAGAGAGAAAGAGAGGGAGAGAGAGGGCGGGGGTAGAGGAGATGGAGAAAGAGGAACAAGGAGGAGATGGACTAACAGAAGACTGGAAAAATTCAGTTCTATTTGGTTCAATATTTTACTACGAATTTCAGACCTGTTATCTGGAAACTCTAAACAGGTCGTACATATTCATTAATCATGGTGACATACAGTTTTATGTTATCTATGTTAACAGCAACGTTTGGTAGTATTAATGTTGAAATAAAACAGAAGAGTTGAAAAATAAGAATCAATTTAAAAAATAACATGAAATAAAGGGAATTAACTGAAGTTCCAAGTGAATAACTTTCATCTTACATTACTAGATATGTTACTGGCAGACGCAGAACAACTCGTGGTTTACCGAGTAACTACTACACGTACTTCCAAACATATTGTTGCTACACTATTCTACATCACCCACACTGGCACTTATTTGGCTCAGCAATCCTCGAATCTGTGCATACCGATGTGGTTGACCATAGAATTCTTCCGTTTCGTTTTTATTTTATTTTTATTTTTTCTTATTTGCTCATATATATATGTCTCTGTTAATTAAATGTATATGTGCCTATCATTACCTATAATTAAGGAAACGCTTCTTTGACCTGTTGACACTATTTTGATACTCAGAGCGTCCACTTGGTCTTATAGACCGAAAAGTAGGCAGTTTCCTTTTAGATATCTGATGTGCTATCATATTGACTTTAGTCCACAAGTGTTGGTCACCTACGATTGTTCGCAGATCGCAGTCTAATTGTTTGCTGTCTCTCTCCCTACCTGAAAAAGGGGCATCTGAGAACGACATGCTTAGCCGAACCTTCCTCACCTCACTCACAGATTGGTGCGTTGCCACATCCTATTCGACAATGATGTGTGGGATATGCACAGTGACCTGTTAATAGGTGCACGACACCTCAAGTAGGGGTAACGTCGCGCAGTTTGAGCCTGTTCCAGGTGCTTGGGAATACGCTGTAAACACGTCTCGTAGTGCTTCTAGGGTCCCAGTCAGACTGCCATTCAATTCCAGGGTCCTAAATGTCTTTTATCAGGAAGATACGTCCTTGTGATGTAGTACACACGATCATATTGCTCGCGTCCCGACCAACACAGCGGCGCTCTGTAACGTACCACGACATACACGTCACGTAGACCGAAGATCACAACTAAACCCTCCACAGGTGTAGTGCAAAAGGCAGCGGCGAGCCTCAGAAGTACGCCACAGTATTGTTTTGTAGCTGCCTAGTCTAAGGCGATGCGCCCAGGCGCTGGCAGCAAAGCCCACAGTAGCTTCGTAATATGGCCGCACTACGTGCAACGGTAATTTTTGGTCAGTAGTACCAGCATGGGCAATCTCATGCATGATTTTGTCTGCTTTCTGAGGAACAGATTTTACGTGTTGTAGGAAGTTCCTTTTCTCGTCTAGAAGAGTGCCTAAATATCTATGACAGGTATTACGTCAAGCACCAGGCAAGGATTTCTGGTAAGAGAAAGTCTTCTCTGAGGAAGTATGTATGTGGTTTTATGAACGGCTATAGTTAGTTTCTTGCTCTTGCACCAATGCTGCATCTGGACAAGCACATCATTCACTTTTTCCTCAAGTCTCGCCCTGGAGTCTGCAAGGACTACTACTAGGATGTCATTTGTGTATGTGACAATATCGTCAATAGCATCTGCCCCCTATAACAGAAGTAATAGGGGTTCAGCACTAGGATTCCAGGCAAGTGGACCACTTATGGAGACAGTAAATATACCAAGGGGACAATATTACACGTGCCAAAAAGTTTATTAACTGAATAACAGAATTTTAAAACTTCCTGGCAGATTAAAACTGTGTGCCCGACCGAGACTCGAACTCGGGAGTTCGAGTCTCGGTCGGGCACACAGTTTTAATCTGCCAGGAAGTTTCATATCAGCGCACACTCCGCTGCAGCGTGAAAATCTCATTCTGGAAACATCCCTCAGGCTGTGGTTAAGCAATGTCTCCGCTGTATCCTTTCTTTCAGGAGTTCTAGTCCTGCAAGGTTCGCAGGAGAGCTTCTGTAAAGTTTGGAAGGTAGGAGACGAGATACTGGCAGAAGTAAAGCTGTGAGTACCTGGCGTGAGTCGTGCTTCGGTAGCTCAGATGGTAGAGCACTTGCCCGCGAAAGGCATAGGTCCCGAGTTCGAGTCTCGGTCGGGCACACAGTTTTAATCTGCCAGGAAGTTTCATATCAGTGCACACTCCGCTGCAGACTGAAAATCTCATTCTGGAAACAGAATTTTAATTTATGCATGCAGATAGAGAACAGCACCGATAGAAATTAACAGAGATGTACGACAAGGGTGCCGTCTCTCACTCACTTTACTTAATATATATGTCGTACTGACAATACTGTTAGACAGTTGAATGATAAATTAGTTCAGGAATAAAATTAATTTCTAGAAATACACATTTACATGCTGTACTATTTGCTGATGGCCAAATAATTTGCCGGCCGCTGTGGCCGAGCGGTTCTAGGCCCTTCAGTCCGGAACCGCGCTTCTGCTACGGTCGCAGGTTCGAATCCTGTTTCAGGCATGGATGTGTGTGATGACCTTAGGTTAGTTAGATTTAAGTAGCTCTAAGTGAAGGGGACTGATGACCTCAGATGTTAAGTCCCATAGTGCTCAGAGGCATTTGTTAAGTCCCATAGTACTTAGAGAAATTTGAACGAAGTAATTTACAAAAAATGGACGATTATTTACAAGTTACTCTACATCTCTCGGACTCCTCAGCTTCAACATATCACAAAATACAACGTAAGTTATGACTTTTTAAGGAAAATATCCAAAGTGTACTAAAATAGTGTTAAATGGAAAATCATTTGCAAAGGGAATCTCACTTTATGCTGTTAGGATATGATGCAATTATCGTAACGTTATATCCAATAAGCTAAATAAGTTTCAAATGATACGTGGCACTATACAGGGAACATTACCCAATGATAGCAAGAAAGATATAAAACCAAATTCTACGAAGTAATGGCAAGATCTATCCTCACACGTGGACGTGAGACTTGGAAAGTAACTAAGAAACGCCAAAGGAGGATACAGTCAGCTGAAACGAAATTTTTCAGACAGTGAAAGGATGTACTCATTGAACCCTGTGCCAGGCACTTAATTGTGAATAGCACAGTAATCACGTAGATGCAGATGTACTCTGAGAGAACAAGTAAACAGTTCTCAAATGGGGACAGAATTAAATACATTTTGCACCAAAGAAAGAATGTAAAATGCGACGATAAAATGAAAAAGCACATTGAAAGAATAAGGCAGAAGGAATAGTTGGACATGTAATATACTTTATGCTGTAGGACAGAGATACAGGAGTACCAAGGAAAAGCTGGCATCTGCGAAGGTAGAACAGGCTATAAAGTTACTTCCTGAGTTAAAGAAAATGATGAAAGAATATCAAACCAGTGCCGTCAACAGTATTTCATTTACACACGTGGACTTTACAAGCAAAAGATGAAGAGGTAGAGAAAATGTATGACGGCACCGGATAGGCAACTCAGTATCTAAGGGAGATGCTAGACTAGTAAACAGGGGAAGATTGAATGCTGCGGTAGGAGAAGGAACATAAAACAGTGTTATCGCAAAATTTGGCTCGGTGGTATGAAGGGGAGAGGAGAGACAATAATAGAGTTCTGTGATAAACATCAGATAGTGGTAGCGAATACACCGCTCAAAAATCATAAAAGCAGGAAGTATACTAAGACGCCGCCTGGAGTGGATGCTAGATATCAGCTTGATGACGTTATTGGTAGGCTGAGATTCCGAAATGAGTTAATGGATTGTAAAATTTAATCAGGGGCAGATATAGACTAAGACCACAATGAAATAAGGATAAACAATAGGCTGAATATAAAGAGAATTATCAAGAAAATTAAATGTGGCAATGAGGAGAATCTGAAAATGGGTGGATCTGCTGTAATGAATATTACAGTAGGTAGTTCAGTTAAAGGGGAAGGGGTCATCAAAGAAGCTGGAAGTGTGTTCCTCGAACCACTCCGTCACAGTCCTGACCTTGTGAGATGGGGCATTACCTTGTTGAAAAATGCCACTGCCGTCGGGAAACATGTTCGTTCTAAGGGGGTGTATGTGTTGTGCCATCCAGTGTACGATACACCTTGGCCGAGCTCCATTGAACCCACGAATGCCCGTGTCAGTGGTTTCCAGAGCATAATGGAGCCGCCGCCAACTTGTCTCCGTACCGCCGTACAGGTGTCGAGGGGCTGTTCCGCTGGAAGGCGACAGATTCGCGCCCTGCTATTGGGATGAAGAAGGTATCGGGATTCACACAGCCATGCAAGGCTCTGTCACTGCTGCAGTGCCCAGTGCTGAACATTCCAGGCGAAGTCGTCAGTGTGGTGCTGTTCATATTAGCACAGTCATGGATCGCCGGCTGCGGAGGCCCATCGTTAGGAGTGTTCGGTGCGCTGTGAGTTCACACAGACTTGTGCCCTGTCCAGCGTTAAAGTCTCGTGCTAGTTCCGCCACAGTTGGCAGCCTGTCCTGTTTTGCCAGTCCGCCCAGCCCACTACATCCGACATCTGTAATGGGAGGTGGCCGCCCAACCATACGACGTCTGGAAGTGGTTTGTCCTTGGCGTTGAAGACATTCACCACAGCTCTCCTTGCAGTTTTTGAAATGCTCGTACCTAACCTCCTCGCCATCGCAGTCTGCCCTCGGTCAAACTCAGACAGAGCGCGCGCCTTCACAATTCTACACACAGACAGCACACTCACTGATACCACATGCACCGTCTGATCAGCAGCCATATCTCGCCGGCTGACGCCACTATCGCCTGGACGGATTTATATCGATAGTAGGCCATTATGTTCTGGCTGGTCAGTGTAGGTACGAGTAGAATAACTGAGAAAAAACTTTCTGCAATGGAAGAAATATTGTCGGCCGCAGTGGCCGAGCGGTTCTAGGCGCTTCAGTCTGGAACCGCGCGACCGCTACGGTCGCAGGTTCGAATCCTACCACTGGCATGGATGTGTGTGAGGTCCTTAGGTTAGTTAGGTTAAAGTAGTTCTAAGTCTAGGGGACTGATGACCTCAGAAGTTAAGCCCCATAGTGCTCAGAGCCATTTGAACCATTTGAACAAATATTTAAACTGATATTCGAATGAAAGAAGTAGGAAAATACTCGGGAAAATACAGGAATAAAGCAATATGTACTTAGGAACTAAGCACAGGGAAACCATGTCAAGAAAGCTGCACGAAAATTGTGAATAAATCGAAAAAGAAATGATCGTCGGGAAAGATAAATTCAGCATACAGAAAAATCAAAACCACATCCGTTGAATTAAATGGAGGAGTGTCAACATTAATAGTGCAGTTAAACGCAGAGGGGAGAGAGGATATGTGGAAAGATGGTGTTTAATGGCTTTAGGAGGGAAACGAGTTGTCAGTGACGAGCAGGAAGAAGAATCAGACGTCAATAAGGGGTTCATTATTACAGTTAGAGTCTGACACAGCTATGGAGGACTTGCGCTTGAATAAGGTAAAGACATAGATACTCAAGTTTTGCAATTCCTAAATGCGCTGGGATTAAACGAAACAAAACGACTTTTCATGTTGTGGTGGAGACTTTCGAAAATATCATCGGTACAATTCCAAAGGTAGTAAAGGGAAATAAATGCGAGACTTATTGCACAATCAGTACAGTCGCTCATGAATGCAAGTTTCAGGAACAAATAGCATAGGATGGAAAAATAGTTATGGACGTGACCGTTGGTTTTGCTTTAGAAAAGGTAAAGGCAGTTCTGACGTTATGTTTTATGAAGAAGCAAGACTTAAGAAAAATTAAGGCTATTTTATGGGATTTGTAGACCTAGGAGAAACTTCAGGTGATGTCGAATGGTGCTTTTCGAAATTCTGAGAAAATAACAGTGAGCATTACGGAAAGACGTGAAATATACATATGTATAAGTATCAAGAAGTAACAATTAGTACTGAAGACAAATGACGAAGTGCTCGTATTAAGAAAGGTACAAGACAGAGATAAAATCTTTCATTCTCACTGTTCAATGCGGCCGCGCGGAGTGGCCGCGTGGTTTGAGGCGCTGTGTCACGGATTGCGCGGCTCCTCCCGCCGGAGGTTGGAGTCCTCCCTCGGACATTGGTGTGTGTGTCGTTCTCAGCATAAGTTAGTTTAAGTAGTGTGTAAGTCTAGGGACCCCAGACCTCAGCAGTTTGGTCCCATGGGAATTCATAAATATTTGAACATTTTGTTCAACGTGTACATCGCAGAAGCAGTGTCAGGTCGGTCCAGGAGTGGGGTTGAACCACAGAGTGAAATATCACCAGGGATAAGATTAGCAGATGACATTTTTCATGTCAGTGAGAGCAAGGAATATTTGCAGAACATACTGAATAGAATGGTCTACAGAACACAGAAAATGGACTGAGAGTAAATCGAAGAAAGGCGAAAATAGTGAGGTGCGGAAGAAACGTGGTTTGTGAGAAAGTCTATTGTTATCAAAAAAATTTCGCTTGTTTTGAGAAAGATATTTCTGAAAATGTGTGTTTGGACTGCAGCTTTGTGTCAGACGAGGAAATCCCAGAAAGAAGAGAGTCAAAGCATTTTGGACGTGGTGCTATAGAAGGATGTTGAAAATTACGAGGACTGATGAGATACGGAATGGGGAGCGGAGAAGATTATATGGAAAACATTTACAAAAAGAAGAAACGTGATGATGGCTCATGTATTAAGAATCAAGGAATAACTATTATGATGCTTGAAGGAATTACAGAGTATGAAAATCGTAGGGCAAGACAGAGACTGGAATATACGGAAAGAACAACTGAGGACGGAGGGCGCAACTGCTGCTCTGGGGCGAAAAATTGGCACAGGAGGGGGAACCGTTGCGGCCACTGGAAAACCTGTAGGGACATTGATCAACGAAAAAAAAATGGCGATTTAGAAGATTGTTGGCCTTTTTAACTGGCATTCTTGCTTACTTCTGCCAATATAAAGTGCGTCTGATATTCAAATGACAGGAAAGAGAGCGTTGACTACTGAATATATTTGAATTTCCATTGACATTTGCAATCAAAGTTCATCACAAAACCATTACTGAAGCTGTGTTTCGTTGTCTTCTGCTACCAGACAGTGCTACAGGTTGTCCCATGTTTATACAAAAAAGACGTACAGGAACGTCTTCATGTTCTTACATGTTTCTCCTCCCCACATTACTTTAGGTATCTAGTTAGTAAAGTTTTATGAATACTTTTATGGAAGAAAACTATATCCCTCAAGGAGATGTTTCAACTGTGACGTGGTTTCTGATGGCTATAACTAACAATACCTCAATGGACTGTTCGGGCGCTTTAGTTGCGGAGAGTTTTCCAGTTTTCAATACATCTTTCACAATTGCAGCAAGTACGCACCAACTGCAGATGACTTGAGAGATGGGCACGCAGACCTGGATTCTAGTAATTGTCAGAAAATAAACTGCAGGTGTTGCTTGTTAACAGTTCCCGTCATCCTTTCCGTCTTCCAGAACTGAAACTGAGGGACATCTTTTTAAATATGAAGGCGTCGGTGAGGTATATGGGCATCCATTTTCATCAGGCGTTCAAGTGCCTGCCACATCTGAGGAACTTTCGCTCTCGATCCATCAAAGCTTTTGAAATTTTAAAGCGTGCAGCACACAGAGTTTGGGAAGAAGATCGAGCAGACCTGCCCCAGTTTTAAAGAGAGTTTGTCTGGTCCCAGCTTCATTATGGATCTCCGATGATCAGACCTTCTAGACCATCGTATTTGGAGGTCCAGTGGGTGGGCATTAGGCTGGAAACAGGTGCATTCAGAGCCTCTTCACCGAAGCTTGCCACCCACCACTTCTAATCTGATGGCAGCTGCTTGCCGTAACCCATCTCCATGGCTGAGGTCGCTAATGCAATCCTGTGCAGTGGCGCTTGACCTGGTGGTAAGGCAGTTTGGATTCTGGCGGCGGAAAAAAGTTTTTACTGCCAGTATTTGGGTGGCGAGGGGAGGAGAGGTGGTGGCGTAAAGCTCCTGGTCACCAGGCTCTACGCCAGTGTTCTCGTTTGAATACAAAAGCTCTCTGCAGTGTCTCACGAAGTGGGGGCATGCAGCACTGTTGATGGTGGTTTGTCTGCTGGATGGGGATGTTTAGTTTGGTAGCCCCCTTTGTGTCATTCATGAGGAGCAGGCCATGTGCCAGCACTGGCTTTCACCCTCTCCTTTCCCCTGTCATCATCACACAAAACAAACACACACACAACACATACATGGAATATTACAAATATTGTAATGGATCACATTGTAAATAAAAATAAAACAAAGAAGCTACTCACTGTGCAACAAGCTTACAAAATGTCTTGTAAAATCTAATTGCCAGCATACCATACTGATTGTCTCCCACTCAAAGAGTGGCTTTTCGATAATCGTCTGTGAGCAGTGGGACCATTTGGGAACCGAACAAAGAGCTGTATTTTAAAAGTGGTTGTGGCGAATACTAAGCCTTTCACCACAGATGGAGTAATTCACCAACATATTATGTGTAGAAGCCATTATTTATTTTAAATTTGACTGATTTTAAAGATTGTAATTTTTTAGGTATATTTACTAACGTCTTACATGAACACATGAATTTTAAGATTGTTTATTGAAATGTATCTAGACAGAGAGGATCCCTTGGGTGCTCGATGGTTATCTCTGATTGTGTCCTCAGAGTCTGCCTACCAGATGCTTTCACAATCCGTCATGCTGAGCTATAGGATATTTGGAAGACCCTGTATCGTATGAGATGATACAAAGGAAACATGTTTGTAAACTGATCCAATACCCTTAGCGCTCTACAGGCAAAATAAGCATGTAGGTGAAAAGCTTACGTAAAATATACGAACTGCATTTCTCTTGCGGCCACATTGTGGATAGGTGGTGGTGTTCTGCCAGGTACCTGGGCTGAAACCAGCAGGTACATATAGAGGTGAAGCAGGCCCGTAGGGAGTGGCAGTTGAAGAAAACATCATTCCCTTGGAACCTGTGAACTCACCGTTGAGCCAGAAGGTCAGGCGTGAATGGGAAGGTGAGTGGCTTGTCACTTGTCACCGTACTGGACGTTGCGCTTTGTGGGTGGCGTTTTCTCCATAGAAAGTTCCAGCCATTTCTGAAATTCGATGAACTGTCCAGATTACACTCTAAGCTGTTAGGTTGAAGGAGTTTCAGAGTGGTGTCTCATCCCTTACCAGTCCAACCTTTAGTCAGCTGCAATTCCTACTGTTCCATTTAAAATCTTTCATTGTACCTTTCCTCTTTTACTTGACTGCTTTACAAATCATGATTTCATACATCATAGTGTTTCTCTCTCTGTCTCTCTCTCTCGCTATGTGTGTGTGTGTGTGTGTGTGTGTGTGTGTGTGTGTGTGTGTGTGTGTGTGTGAATTCCTATGGGACCAAACTGGTGAGGTCTCTAGACTTACACACTACTTAAACTATGTTAATAACAACATACATACCCATGGCTGAGGGAGGACTCGAAACTCCAGTGGGAAACTCTAAGTGGGCGGCCCACACAGAGTGGAAATAATGTAAAACATACTGTGACTGTGTACTGGAAACTTGTAGTTTCAATAGAGACTAGCAACAGTCACAGAAAAGCCTTACGTAAAATGTTGCCTGCGAATTCTCAACTGCGTCTTATGTAGAAAGTAATATCAATAGCTGGGTTGGATTGTTTAGTGGAAGAGACCAGACGGCGAGGTCATCGGTCTCATCGGATTAGGGAAGGAAGTCGGCTGTACCCTTTTAAAGGAACCATCCTGGGATTTACCTGGAGTGATTTAGGAAAATCACGGGAAACCTAAATCAGGATGGCCGGACGCGGGATTGAACCGTCGTCCTCCCGAATGCGAGTCCAGTGTGCCATCCACTGCGCCACCTTGCTGGGTTCAACAGCTGGCAATGCTGGGACACAGTGGGGTGGGGGATTACTCTATCAAGGAATCCATCAACTCTTCCACAGAAGGGAGAAATGTCTCTTTTCATCTCCTTTCAAAGAGTATCAAACTAACATTCCACCCAACAGTCGCTTCTGTGACTATTTCCTAATAAAACACTAGAACAAGCATTAAAGATTTAATTTAATAATTGCCAACATCTTGCTTCCTTTCAGAGTCTGTGGTAATTCTGTCCATTTTGTAACGAAAATTTTATAAGAGTAGCAGTTGTCATTATGTTAACAGTTCTTTTGTATTATTTATTACAGCATAATTCTTGTACAATCATCATGTCCAACGTACTGGGTGCGTACTGTTCTGGAATGAGACCTCAGGGAGAAGGCCAAAACGATGGACCAAGACACTCTGAAGTAATGATTCAGTACACATACATAAAAACTTTTGATGTCAGTTGAGCCGGCCTCGGTGACCGAGCGGTTCTAGGCGCTTCACTCTGGAACCGCGCGACTGCTACGGTCGCAGATTCGAATCCTGCCTCAGGCATGGATGTGTGTGATATCCTTAGGTTAGTTAAGTTTAAGTAGTTCTAAGTCTAAGGGACTGATGACTTCAGAGCCATTTGAACCATTTGATGTCAGTTGATTACATGGCATGCTCATCGAAACTGGATTCTGATATCGCATCTCACATAATAAATACTGCTGTAAAGACACTGTTGCACAATTGAGAACATATTCGCAACAATAACAAAAAGTCTGGTTATGTGGACAATACATACCTCCTAAAGGTGGCTTGAATCCCAGAGCTGCAGAAAGAAAAGTAGTGTAAATACATAAAGTCAACAGTCTGTTTTCAATAAATATAAATGTACAAAAGTAAATGAGATAAGTGCAGGAGAATAGTATAGTTCTAAGTTTCTTCAGCAATGGCAGTCGCTTGTATGCAATAGACACATATCTAAATCATGATCAAAAAAGAAAACTTTCTGCTGATGGTTTAAAAACTTAATTTTAGACAAATTTCAATTAAAGATGTTCTTATTGCGTAATTTTTATCAGTCCTAGGAATCTGCATAACAACAAATAAAATGAAAACAAAATTATATCAATAAAACACACTCAGCACAGTGCCTATGTGAACAATCAAAACAGCTTTCTATACCACTCTGGCGTGTTCCTTTCCCTGTTTTGCCCAGTAAGAACTAGTTATTCACTTTCAATGCCTTTGAGGTTTATAGGAGATTACAGTGAAATCTGTCTTAGTTTTATTTCTTTTGAGTTCAGCTCTCACAAGGCATATCTTGAATTTCATTCATATAAGATCTTCAGACTCATCCAAAGTAACCCTAAATATTGGAAGATATCATTTAAAAAGTCTGTGAGATTTAGAAAAATATGTGAGACAAGATGATACCTTAGTTTTAAACGGTCAAACTTAATTTCCTTTTACCCCTCTCTTAAATTAAGTTTCATTTATATAAGTAATAGGCTAAAATTGGAAATTCTGTTCTATTTTCATCTGTTCTGACTGCAGCAACAAACACAGAAACAAGTTTATGTTTCATTTGTAATGATATTTAGCCATAAGTCACAAATAATTTTATCTGTGTTTGTGAGGTATAGTTGTCATCTGTCAGTGGCTTAGGAAGGCAAAGGGTTGTTCCTTATTTAACAAATAATATTTTGAAGAACGTTAGGAAAATTTTCCCTAGCTACAATTAAAAAATGAAATTATTCCAAGGCTAATTACTAAAGATATTAACTATTTAATGATGTAAAGATATATAAGGTACACTTTACACTAACTGCGAATAAAGTAAAGTCTTGCATTCAGAATAAGATAGATTCTTGAGTAGAGATGCAATGAGCACTCTGGGACAAAACCTGTCACAGAGTTTGCTCCCCGTATTTGTATATGACATCGCATTCCAAGATAGTGGAATCGAAGATGGCAAGGCAGGAAATTAGAAAATCCAAGACAGGGCAACTACTGAAATATCCAAGATGATGGAAATACCTCACTTCTCCAAATTTTAGAATGATGGGAAATTTAAGAAGCCTACTTACGACCGCGAGAAATTCAAAAAGCCCAGACTTGCGTGTGCTGCCCTATTTTGGATGCGCTCAGTATACCCAAATGGCATGTATATTGCCAATACATTTAGGGACAGTGTTATGGAACAGTGTCTCCCATAACTGCTCTGTAATCTAATTAATGACCCATTCATCAAATTAGACTACAAATTCAATTCAATTTTCGAGCGATAAATGAAAGTGTACATGTAACTGAAACAAATGCCAGCGATTGTAAATCTAGTAAGTTCTTCATTATTGCAAGTCTATGCTGTGACTGATGTGTGTAACGTTTCTGTGTAAGCTGGGTCTGCTGGCTGGCTGTGGGAAGTCGAGAACTGCACGGCGAGAATAGCAAGTGGTTCAAAAAACTTTTTTTCCTTGAAAGGGACAGAATGCAGCCAGGTACACACTGGGAAGCAGCTGCAGTGCGGGACAGATGTGGGACGCCTTGCGTGGTCACTGCATGGGCAGCCGGGAGAAATCTGCATTCTGTAAATTCCATTGTGAGAAGGAGCAAAAAGAATAACTTTTAAAAAGATAGAGGTTTGTGGCGGGTTGGGGAAAAAATGAAGCAGTCAGAGAGAGAAGTACCCATTGGATTTAAAGGAGGCCAAGAGTAACTTATGTTGAAATGTAGGGGCAGATATTCGTAGGCACCTGCTACAGGTGTTGAATATCAAAACCTACGATACTTAGAATCCTTTGTAACGTCAGATGCCATCAGATAATAGAGTGCTGTTGTCATACTGAATACTAGCTCTCGGAAGCTAAGTAAGGTTTCGCTACTCTTGTGGAAGATGTAGTTTTATAATAGGACCTGGTTAGCGATATTATACGGCTCATCGTCTGACGTTTATTGTTTCACGAAACCGTGAACAGTATACGTTGTTGTTTAATGATCCAGGATTATATCGCCCATCTGACGGAAGACGAAACCAACTACTCAGTGTTTCAACAAGATGACGCTACAGCTAACAGAACTTACAACACATTATGCGTATTATGGAAGAGTTTTTTGGCGAAATCTTCATCTCAAAGAACCTATGGCAGCCTAGCTCCTCGGAGTTTACGCCAACAGACTTTTTTCTTTGGGGAATAGCATGTAGTGTACCGCAAACGCCAATGCTTGATTGGAGATTTAAATATTGAAATAGCTTCATACATGAGAAGCATACCATAGCCAGGTGGACAGAAAGGGATTCCCAATAAAATTAGGCGGGTTGAGCCTTGTATAGTCACTCGTGGAAGTCATTCCCAACATAGTGTACATGGTAACCACACACTTACTTTCTGAGCACCCATACAAGCAGTGGCACTGAAGACACATATTATATACTCGTTGCAGAGGAAATGTTGAGAAAGAAGAAATCCTGACCTCTGCCGCATTCGAGCAACGAAAAAATTCATAGGTGACAAATGAAAATTTCTATCAACGCTGGGGTTCTAAACCGGGTCTTTCGTTTAGCAGGAAGATGCATAAACTACGCTGCCTTGACATAGCAGTTAGACACAACTGCGCAGACTACACAAGTGTGCTACCCGTGCTACATCCATATTCCTATTCGCCGCACAGCCCGCCATGGTGGCGGAGCGGGTCTAGGCGCTTCAGTCCGGAACCGCGCTGCTGCTACGGACGCAGGTTAGAATCCTGCCTCGGGCAGGAATGTGTGTGATGTTCTTAGGTTAGTTAGGTTTAATTAGTTCTAAGTCTAGGGGACTGACGACCTCAGATGTTAAGTCCCATAGTGCTCAGAGCCATCCCAACCATCATTCGCCGCACACTACCGAAGTTGCGTCCGCTAGCCCTCTTCCCCCTTTTCGCTCACCGCATCGCACAAAGTCCCTTGCAAGGGCGGGTGAAGAGTGCTCTGCACTGAATGATGATGTTAGCCCTGACGGCGCATTTACACTGCTGAGCCAAAAGGTATGACCTCCTGCTTCATAGCCAGTTTGTCCGTCTTTTGAACGAAATACATCACTGATTTCGAGTAACAGGGTTCCGACGTTTTGGAAATTTTGAAATTTGTAGTAAGTTCCTATGGGACCAAACTGCTGAGGTCATCGGTCCGTAGGCTTACACACTACTTAATCTATCTAAAACTAATTTATGCTAAGGACAATACACACACACCCATGCCCAAGGGAGGACTCGAACCTCCGACGCCGGCAGCCATGCGAACCGTGGCAAGGCGCCTTAGACCGCACGTGGCCCCGACGGTTTGTTGGCACAGCTCATGTTATTCGCGTAAATAACGGGCAGCTGATTTGCTTACGCAGTGATGGCACCAGATAGCGACTCAGATGGCTACCGTAGGATTTACATCAGACGCATTTCGTCGGCGAGACATCACCGTGAGTTCAATATATTGCTCCTCAAACCACTGTAGCACGGTTCTCGGTCCGATACACGGACCATTATACTGCTGAAAGATGACATCGCCGTCGGAGAAGACGCCGAGCATGAAGGGATGGCCGGCCGAGGTGGCCGAGCAGTTCTAGGCGCTACAGTCTGGAACCGCTCTACCGCTACGGTCGCAGGTTCGAATCCTGCCTCGGGCATGGATGTGTGTGATGTCCTTAGGTTAGTTAGGTTTAAGTAGTTCTAAGTTCTAGGGGACTGATGACCTCAGAAGTCCCATAGTGCTCAGAGCCATTTGAACCATGAAGGGATGCAGGCAGTATGCAACTGTCAATGTGTCTCCGGTTACTACCACAGGTGCCACGCAAGTGCAGGAGAATGCCTCCCACACCATAACACTGCTCCCACCAGCCAGTGTCAGTGGGTCGCTGCACGTTTGAAGCCGCCGTTCACCTTGATGACGACCATCGACCTAGTGTAGCAAAAATGTGGTTCACCCGAAGAGCCGACACTTTTCCATTGATCGACGGTCGTATCCCGATGGCCCTGTGCCCACTGCAATCGTAACTGACGATGTCGTTGCCTCAACATGTGAACACGTGGGGGTGGTGTGCTGCGGAGCTCCGTGTTGAGCAATGCACGATGAGAGGTGTGCTCCGGGACACTTGTGCGTGCACCAGCACTGTGCTCTTTCGGCAGAGGTGCCACAGATCACCATCCGTGCTGCTTCACATAGCAGAGAAGCCTCCGAGCCCAACGTCCTGTGAAGAATAGTGGACGTCTAACCATTCAGCGCCTAATAGTAGTTTCACAGTCGAACCCCTTCCCACAGAAGCTCACGACAGTAGCACGTGAACATTCGGCCGTCTCCGCCGTTTTAGAGATACTCGTTCACAAGTTCTGTGTAATCATAATCTGCCATTTGTCGAAGTCGCTTATCTCGGTGGATTTCGCCATGTGCAGCCCGTATCTCCGCCGTCCGTAGCTGCTCCACTTACGCACTTTCGTCACTGCGTGACGTGCCCGCAGCGCCAGCAGGCGGCGTCCAGCGACGCGGTGGGCAGTCGTCGTAATGTTTCGGCTTATCGCTGTATATCTGTATAAGTGGTGCCTGTTCTTTCGGACATGTCGGGAAGAAAAGACACCACTCATACAGGTTGTAGATGTTTTTGAAGGCCTTTATGGTCAAAAACATCAGATGGTAGAGAGTGCCAAAATTAGCACTGTGCGATCTAGAACTAACGCTCAGCAATGAATACTTAGTTTTGTCTTACTTACTTTAGCAGTCCAGGCTAATATTGGCAGTGCAAAATGACAGCCACTCTTCTCAGTGCACGCCTTGTGAGGCATGAAAGTTGCTCCCCCGACTCTGCTTCAGTTTTGTGCACTGAATACTCCGTGTAGCCACACGCGAAAAAAATACAATTAAGGGCAATATGGTTTATTCGTTTGGATGTTCACTTTACAAATTCTTGACGCAGAGACATAAGCAGTTTGCACGACATGTGCCCGCCTCTCTGCCCACTGAGGCCCTCGAGCTGCCTGCACCACTCACTCACTCTGCACGGAGACGCTCACAACGCAACACTACACAGCGCCCTGCCCTCTCCGACTCCTTTCGTACTCACAGGGCTTCAAGTTCAGTGTCTGGACGTAAATTTGCTGAGGTGCCACCACGCAGTTGTCAAACGAACAAAACAAAATTGGCTTTGAAGGTGACAAGACTTCCGAGTGTTGTTACCCAAACAGCATTTGACTAACTCAGCTTGTAGCATAGTCGGATTTTCAATCATGAACACGAGAGTGGAATCTAGCTAGTAGCATACTTTTTTAAATGTAATATTTATCAACAAATGCGAACGTTAAGTAAGAAATAAAAGTAGCATCCTTTTATTGACGGTTACTAGATGTCTAAAAATGAATTTAAACTTCTTAGGAATATGCCAAAACGTATTTTATTCAATGAAAAAATTACATATTTCAATAACACTAGTGAGTCTGTGAAAATGATACTTTCTCATTATCTATCTGATGTATCGACCTCGTATGCCAAATTTCAATGTACTGTCGGTAACAACGAATAACCAAGATGTTATTTTTATTAAACACTATAGTTCCATATCTGTCAATTAAGATTACACTTTGTTAATAAATATAGAAGTTTTTAAAAAAAATCAAAAGATACAGGGTGACGCAGAAAAACGGGAACATTTCCACAATCCAATAAAACTAGAAGTGATGAAGGAAATAAATTGCATTCATCGTAATTGAAACCTCCCAACTTTGCCATTTAGGAAACATTGATGCCATTTATTATTTTTCAAAAATTGCGTCCTTTAGATGGCGTCCTCCTGTACGAATACATTCGTGAAATCTGCTGTTGAGATTCCTCATTGACCGCTGCAACATCTCAGATGGGATACTGTGGATTGCATCCAAAATTCTCTGTTTTAACTCGTCCAGGGTTCTTGGTCGAGTCGTGTAGACTTTGCTCCACGAGAAAAGTCACAAACGGATAGATCTGGCGATCTAGGAGGCCCGGGTATGTTAACGAATTGTGAGATCACACGGAAGCCAAACAATTCTCGCACGTATGCCACTGATTGCCGTGTAGTGTGTGATGTCGCTCCGTCACGTTGAAACCAGGCTTCTTGAACGTTTGCAAAGTTGTGCAATGCAGGTGTAACGAAAGTTCGTAACATATCCACGAACCGATCGGCGTTGACAGTTATTGTGTTTCGTTGTTCATTTGCGAGACAATGCGGTCCGATAATCCCACGTGATGAAACACCACGCCATGCTGTCACTTTAGTAGCGTGTGAATGGCGCTCATGAACGTCATTAGGATTTGTGTTTTCTCAGTAACGGTAGTTCCGTTTATTCACATTACTTGCGCCTCATCTGACGTCAACAACTTTTTTTACAAATTCATCGTCATTGTTTATTTTTGTTATCATTTGTTGACAGAATCCTAAGCATAATCGGAAATCGTGGTCCTTAAATGGTTGCACCATCTGTAGTTTGCACGGATGAAATTTTAAATCAAGATGAAGGATTCTGCGAACACTCTCCTGGGACACTCCAATCGCTGCTTCTTGCTTACGAATTGACGCCGTGGGCTCCGTAAGACAGACTCGCGTTCAACATCAGTGTTCGCTGGAGAACGCACACTTCTTGGTCGTCCTGTTGGTTTCTTTTTGAGGGCAGATCCAGTGTCTTCAAAGTTATTAATCCAACATTTTATCGCATCTTTCGACGGAACGATATCATGACATTCTAAATTACAAAAACTTCGAAACTCCTTCTGTGCCGTGAGCAAACAATAAACATTTTTATGGCTAACGCACGCTATTTTCCGTTCCAGTGACGCATGATTAGTGAAATGGTGAACTGTTTACTTGCTGTCTGTCACGAACCCGCAGTGCTACCACGTGCGCATGGCTGCCACTACTCATTTCAAACTTTCCCGTTATTCTGTGTCACCCTGTATTTATCTTACTAGCGAGATTCGAACCATCGAACGTACTAACGTGCTGAGAAACCGACGAATTCGTCGAAATAATGAAAATTGTTTTTAACTGCACTTGGAGATTTGCTAATTTTGAAAGGTGATATTTCAGAGTTCTTTGTCGTACTGTCTTAAAAAATTTATGTGCGTGCACTGAATTCCATCTGCTACAAGTGTGCACAAAATCGGAATCTGTGAGGACCCCTCGTCAATGTAGAATCCTCCTTTTACCACCAGCATAACTGTGACCTGAAGCCACTTTGGCACAAAAAACTCTTAATAATTACCTGACAGGTCTTTCACTGGAAACTGTCCTCAGAAACATTGATAAATTATTTCTTTGGTATTGTGTGACGTCATCACATGTACAATCAGTGCCTTCCCCGTACTCTCTGCACTGCCGAAGGAGTCTGCTACCTCAGCAACAAACCACCTCCGTCGCTCGCTAATGGGCGATCGTTGTCGAAATCCATACGCTGTGTGGAAAGGCCACATCACAGAAGAATTTCAGTGTTCCTACTACAGACCCTGGAAGCAAATGAATCCCTTACGCGACTTGCCATAAGATGAAACAAATCGTACTATCTTGCGTACATCGGCGTGTTACAGCGTGTCATGAAATGATTCCGTAGTATCTATCATTTTATTTCCTACTGAAAAAAGGTTTTTGGGCAGCATTACGTTAGTGAGGCATCTGTATCCACGTACGAGGCTAATCCGGAAACTAAGGTTACAAAAATTTTTTTAGGTGCAAAAAATTTAATTTATCATAATAAAATTTAGATTCATTGTAGTACAGGTGTTGCATTATTTTTACAAGCAATCGGCATGTATCTTTATACATTTTGTCATTAGTAGGACGAGTTTTTTGATTCCTGTGTCATAGACGTCTCCCAACGCCTTTTTCAGTCAGTTCTTCACTTCGATTTTCACCTCGTCGTCGTCGGAAAAGTGTTTTCCAATAAGGTGTTTCTTCAATTTAATGACCGGCCACTGGGGCCGAGCAGTTCTAGGCACTTCAGTCCGGAACCGCGCTGCTGCTACGGTCGCAGGTTCGAATCCTGCCTCTGGCATGGATGTGTGTGATGTCCTGAGGCTAGTTAAGTTTAAGTAGTTCTAAGTCTAGGGGACTGATGACCTCAGATGTTAAGTCCCATACTTCTTAGAGCCATTTGGACCATCAGTTTAGTGAACAGATGATAGTCACTAGGTGTGAGATCGGGGCTGTGACAGAGTTGGCTTAAAACATCCCAACCAAACGAAGTCAGCTACTCTTGTGTTGAATGAGCGGTGTGCGGACGCGCGCTCTCATCGAGGAGACAGAGTCTCGTTGTCGGCACGTCTGTTTTGTATGGCTCTGCGAAGTTTCTTCATGACCCCACAGTATCTTGCAGCATTTATGGTCCCATCTATTTCCAAAAAATCAACGAACAAATCTCTTTTCCTGTCCCAAAACACTGACACGACGATTTTCCTTGCTATATCCTGGGTTCTGAATTTCTTGGCTATAATATTTCCGTTCATCTCCCTTATACAGACACTCTATATGCTCCTTTTACCTTTCAGCTTTCCCTTCCTAGCTTAGGACTGGTTTTACATCTGAGCTCTTGACATTCATACAGTTGCTTCCCTTTTCTCAAAAAGTCTTTTTAAATTTCCTGAAGGCGGAATCCATTTTCCCCTAGTGAAACATTCCTACATTTGTCCTCTATCCATTCTTGCTCAGCCATTTAACACTTCCTGTCCAACTCGTTTTGAGAGACGTTTGTATTTCCCTTCGCTTGCTTTATTTGCTGCATTTTTATATTTTCTTCTTTCATCAATTGAATTCAATATCTCTACTATGCCTTGTCTTTCGACCTATTTGACACTCTGCTGCCTTCTCTATTTCATCTCTTATAGCTATCTATTTTTCTTCTACTGTATTCCTTTTCCCTGCTCTACTCAACCGCTGCGTAATGCTTCGTCTGAAACTATCAGCAACCTCTAGTTTTTGCAGCTTATCCATGTTCCGTCTCCTTAATTTCCTACCTTTTTGTAGTTTCTTCAGGTTTAATTTACAGTTCGCTACCAATAAATTGTGGTCCAATCTAACCCTGTAAATGTCTTACAGTTTAAAATCTGGTTCCGAAATTCCTTTCTTGCCATTATGTAATGAATCTGAAACCTTCCAGTGTCTCCAGGAGTCTTCCATGTATACGCGCTACTTTGATGATTCTCAAACAAGGTGTTAGCGATGGCCGCGCGGGGTATCCGAGCGGTCAAGGGCGCCTTGTCACGGTCCGCACCGCTCCCACCGTCGGAGATTCGAGTCCTCCCTCGGGCATGGGTGTGTGTTGTCCTCAGCGTAAGTTAGTTTTAGTTAGATTAAGTAGTGTGTAAGCCTAGGTACCGATGACCTCAGCAGTTTGGTCCCATAAGACCTTACTACAAATTTCCATTGTTAGCAATGGTTAAATTATCCTCTGTGCAAAATTCCACCAGACGTCTTGCTCTTTCGTTTCTTTCCGTGAGTCGAAATTAAATTTTTGCTTTTCTTTCTTTTCCTACCACCAAACTGCAGTCTCCCATGACAATTAAATTAACTAGCTGAATAATTTCTTTTATCTCATCATACATTTCTCCAGTCTCTCCATTATCTCCAGAGCTAGTTAGCATATAAACTTGTACAACTATTGTAGGTGTGAACTTAGTGCCTATCTTGGCTACGTCAATGCGTTCACTATGCTGTTTCACGTAGATTACCTGCATTCCTATTTGCTTATTCATTATTACACCCACTCTTGCATTATCCCTTTGTGACTTTGTATTTATAACCCTGCATTCATCCTGTTTCTCTTGACACCGAGCTTCGCTAAGTCTCAATATATTGAACTTCAACCTATCCATTTCCGTTTATAAAACCTCTAACCTACCTGCCCGATTAAGGCATTTAACATTCCAGAATCCTTTCCTTAGAACGACAGATTTGTTTTCCTTGGTGATGACATCCTTCTGAGTAGTTCCTGCATGGAGATCCGAATGGGAGATTCTTTCATCCCCAGAATATGTTACCCAACAAGAAGCTATCACCATTTAACCATAGATGGCTCTGAGCACTATGGGACTCAACTGCTGAGATCTTTAGTCCCCTAGAACTTAGAACTAGTTAAACCTAACTAACCTAAGGACATCACAAACATCCATGCCCGAGGCAGGATTCGAACCTGCGACCGTAGCGGTCTTGCGGTTCCAGACTGCAGCGCCTTTAACCGCACGGCCAATTTAACCATAGAGTAGAGCTACATGCCAACTGGCAAATTACAGCTGTAGTTTCCCCTTGCTGTAGGCTGCTCGCAGTACCAGGACAGCAATGCCGTCTTGGTTAGCCAGATGAGTCAATCATCCAGACTGATGCCCCTGCAACGACTGAAAAGGGTGCCGCCCCTCTTCAGGAGCCGTATGTTTGTCTGGCTTCTCGACAGGCATCACTCCATTGTTGTTGTACACACAGTACACCTGTGTACGGTTAAGGCAGACAAGCCACCCAAACCGACGGCAAGTCCGCGGTTCATGGGAAACATCGGAAACTATGAACGAAATTTTCGCTCTGCAGCGGAGTGTGCGCTGATATGACATTTCCTGACATTAAAACTGTGTACCAGACGGAGATTCGAACACAGGACCTTTGCCTTATGCGGACAAGTGCTCTGCACTTGATATGAAACTTTCTGGCAGATTAAAACTATGTTGCCAGACTGAGATTAGAGCTCGGGACCTTTGCCTATCGCGGGCAATTGCTCCACCAACCGAGCTAGCAAGCACGATTTACGACCAGCCCTTACAGTTTCAATTCTGCCAGTAACTCGTCTCCTAGGTTCCAAACTTCACAGGACCTCTCCTGCTAACCTTGCAGAGTTAGCACTCCTGGAAGAAGGGATATTGCGGAGACATGGCTTAGTCACAGACAGGTGGATGGTTCCAGAATGAAGTATTGACTCTACAGCGGAATATGCGCTCCTCTGAATCTTCCTGGCAGACTGAAACTGTATGCCAGACCGAGACTCGGGATCTTTGCCTTTCGTGGGCAAGTGCTCTGCCAGCTAACCTTCCTTCCAGGAGTGCTATTCCTGTATGGTTTCCAGTAGAACTTTCGAAGGTATGAGACGCGATACTGGCCAAACTGAAGCTGTGACGACGGGGTGTGAGCTGCGCTTGGGTAGCTTAGCCAGTAGAGCACTTGCCCACGAAAGGCCAAAGTCCAGAGTTCGAGTGTCGGTCTGATACACAGTTATAACCTGCCAGGAAGTTTCTAACCAGAGCAGACACCTCTGCAGCGTGAAAATTTCTTTCTGAAAACATCCCCCAGGTTATGCCTATGCCATGTCTCCGCAGTATAATTTCTTAAGGAGTGCTAATTTAGCGAGGTTCACAGGAGAAAAATGGTTCAAATGGCTCTATGCACTATGGGAGGTCATCAGTCCCATAGACTTAGAACCTAACTAACCTAAGGACGTCATACACATCCATGCCTGAGGCAGGATTCGAACCTGCGACAGTAGCAGCCGCGTGGTTCCGGACTGAAGGGCCTAGAACCGCTCGGCCACAGCGGCCGGCTCGCAGGAGAACGTGTGAGAAATTTGGATGGTAGGAGACGAGATGTTGGCACAATTGAAGCTGTGAGGACGGTGCACGAGTTGTGCTCGGGTAGCTCAGTTGGTAGAGCACTTGCCCACCAGAGGCAAAGGTCCGAGTTCGAGTCTCGGTCTGGCTCACAGTTTCATTGGAAACTATGGTTTAACCAATAGAAAATTGCAATATCGCTTCAGAACAAATTAGCGTATTTGCACGTGCTCTTTACGCTTTTTTCTGTAACAATCCAGAAGAATTGTACTTGTTTCCCATTGCCATTGCGTGAAGTTTTTTGTTGTCATGTTGTAAGTGCTTGGAATGTATGAACATAAATTTGTTTACATCATCAGGTATGCCACTCACATAAATGCAGCTGACTGCTGTGTATTACATCGAACTTTAAGGAGGAAACTCTCTCTCTCCAGGAGACAACGCCGAGGCAGGCTTGGCTTTAGCCGGTGGCAGTGACGGGAGGGCACTGTGTACAGCCACCTCTTTTTCGCTTCTCGGCTAAATGATTACGACTGAAACTTTTTCTACCCACAGGACTTTTACCTGCTACGTCCACCTCTTCAATGACCGCGAAGCCCTCGGTGGTGGAATTTCATAACTCTACTGAAACAATTACTCGTGATCATGTGTTACTCAAAGATCAAATCCTTACCTTTGAAAAATCCGACTTCGTAGATATCGATGACCATCTGCACACAAACTTGTCTTTTTCCATCCTTCAGACCCTTCATGTACAATTTATACTTCCCGTAAGGTAAGGCGACGAACTTTTTTAGGGTTATCGGTCGTGTCCAGTACCGATGCAT
Source organism: Schistocerca piceifrons (assembly GCF_021461385.2). Lineage (NCBI taxonomy): Eukaryota > Metazoa > Arthropoda > Insecta > Orthoptera > Acrididae > Schistocerca > Schistocerca piceifrons. Next base: position 134,906,327 of record NC_060148.1, on the reverse strand, counting down.
GTAGTAGGTGCCCTGCCAACAGAGGTAGCGATGCAATTACACAATACAGGTTTTGTGACTAAATCAAAACTTCAACTTGTAGGATTATTCTTTGTCGAGGTCTTTACTGAGTATCAGATGTAGCAGTCTCTTCCTGTCTTTTTTTTCTGCTCCGTTCATAACTTAGACACGCTTATTGCATTTTGGTCATCATATATCGGCACATGTAAGTTAAGGAAATAACAAAGGATTTTGAAAATCACACTCTAATAGTTAACATAGCAATGAGTAAACATCCTGATACTTCTCAGCAATCAGTGGCGAATGCCAAAGACGGGAACAGGAAAGTCGAAATCTCAAGGCATTCGCCTAACACGAGTGAAATTAAGAAGCAGACTGTAAGATGTCGTGGTCTCCTGACCTTCGTTGCTTACATATTCAGCCCTCACAATCATATTCTGCACATCAAGACGCTTCATTCGAACCCAAACTCGATAAGATAAAGTCAATCTTGTATGAATTCATGTAAATTATACGCAAATAACTAATAAATCGCAAGAGCGCACCATGGTTGAAATACTCGAGGCTGGCGTACACACTTACATTCCAGACACGACGGCACAGGAGCTTTTAGTTCGAGAGAGGCAAAACCGCACGCCAGGAGGCCAGTCCCAACCCATCTACGTCGGCCGGTGACCGCCTGTAGAGCAGACAGCGTTTGTTCGAGTGAAAGGACGACCCCGTGTCGGCTTAAAAGCAAATTCCGCTACACTGTGTGGGAGCGGCCAGCCTACGCATTCTTTACACATAGCACGCAGTTTCAGAGATTTTCACAGAGAGACAGCACACGCCAAACGCCGATACTACAGATATCCGGATTGGTCGCCTTAAACGAAACGTCATTCTCCCGTTTTAGAAGAGCAATGCTGATTGGCAGACGATATTTCTGACGCCTTGAGCTGAAGGAGTAATGGAAGAGACCGAAAGATGTACCCCTTCACGTCTGGCGTGGAGAGGCGCCGTTCCGTTGTCGCTCTTGGAGCGAGAACACGTAACGAGAGCGTGCGCGCTCGTACATGTACTCAAAGAGCGAGGAACAAGTCTCTCCTCAGTACTTCACTGGGAGAGCACCTCTGTCGAGAGCGAATCGAAGTGTGACTCTATATTGAGTCCTTGCAATTAAACGTTGTTCACTGTGTTGGCCGACACACTTATTGTGCAGTGTAAATGGACAGAGTTATAGTTAAACGCCTGCGAGCGAATTTTGAGTGGCATCGCGGTGGACTGGTTATCTGACCGGTGTACCACGCCAATAGTTAGACTAGGGGCGAATAGGAGTCCTTGACTTCATCAAGGCGTAGGGAGAGTTTGATTGGCGAAGGTCAATCCAGATAGAACGAGAGTTATCTTATTTGTCAGCAGCGAGCGGCGCAGACAGCAGTCATCGCAGCTTACAGTATTGTGCGCTACAGTTCTTGCGAGCCCCATGTTTCCTCCACAACAGTACACTTCACTGCATTTCACATGCGACAGCCTCGACTGTACCTAGTAACATTCTAAAGGATAATTATTCAAGTTGATTATCTCCTCCATGTCCGAACAACATCTCTTTGGTTCACTCAGACACTCCTGGACACTTCCCTTGTTGAGAGCCCTTCCTGGCACAAAGAGAGAATGTGGACGCGATCGAACTGTGGTATGTAGGCATGGTAGAACTACAGACAACACGAACCGTGTACGTCCTTCCTGGTGGAATGACCGGAACTGATCGGCTGTCGGACCCCAACCGTCTAATAGGCGCTGCTCGTGCATGATTGTTTACATTTTTGGGCAGGTTTTGTGACATCTCCGAACAATATCCATAATCAGTGACTGTCTTCAGGAGTTCTGGGAACTGGGGTGATGCAAAACTTTTTTTTGGTGTGCGTAAATGGATACTTAAATATGGAGCTCTAAAACTGGCAGTATATTTATAATGTGAAGCAGATACTTTTATGAGCCGATAGGTTGATATTTTATCAGTCTGTTTATCGAATATCTATATGTTGGTGCCATTTAAATATCGATATATCGGATACTCGATACCTTTAAAAATATCAACAGTTTTATCAGAAAGAGCAGGTAGCTGTTTCTCGAGGAGGTCCTGGCTATACTTCAGTCTTCCGTGAAGACGTATCCGCGTCCACAGGACTGCATGCATTCGTTCCTGGTGTGACGAAGGCTTACAAGCCCTACTGCACGTCGTCCGTTAAATCACTCAGTCTTAAGGCCAGGTTCTCATTCAAAATGGTCGAAAAATCGATTTTTTGTTGCATTTTTGAAAGATATTTGCGTCAGGAATGTCGATATACGGTCTTGGAATTGCAGACTAAACGTAAGTAAGGAAAAAACTATTTTTATCAAATTTTGATAAAAATTGGCCAAAAGATAATATTCGGTCAGCCACAATGGATTACACATTTTGAATTTTGAAAATCTAACTTCAGATTTGTGTTCAGCGACGTCAAAAGTGTATAATGGCATATAGTTTTTACGCAAATTCAGCTAATAATTAATATAGAAGTTCGCCCTAAACTTTAGTCATGGTTTTCCTCGAGAAACGGTTTTTCAAACCTGCATGCAGCATAAAATAAAAACGGTACATCCTATTAGCTTCTAACTTTGACTCCCGAAATGCAATAACTACTTTTTGTAAAGCCATAAAGAGTAAAAAAAAAAATCCAACACAGAGTTCCATTTAGCATGATATCGTTAAATTTAATGTTGTTTCATTGTAGTTAGATACAAGCTCCCATAAATCTACTGTAGTATCTACTGATGTTATCCATTTTTGATTTGAGATAACTTCTAGAGGCTACACTCTACGTAGCAGGTGTACTTCAAACTCGTAGGTTCTCGATCAGACCTCGATTATGGGCTCCATTTTCTTCTTTTTTGTATCGAAAATCTAAAATATAGTTGAACGTATGTCTTTTCATTGTCTCAAAAAAATTTCGAAACTTTGCATATTTTTCGTTCATTTGAATGAGAACTTGGACGTAATTTCCAATAAAATATGGACTGTCATTCTCTGCAAATCGAGGACAACATCAAGACTGCTTGCCTTGTGACGCCGTGGCAGTGTCGTATCTGTTGTGGAAGGGGCATCTGACTTTTTGCCACTGTGGCTCTTGTGTGCGTGGAGTTGCTATTCAGTTATTCTGCGCAACGGATTAATCTGAAATGTACCCTTTACCCTGTGGCTACTGCAAGATTCAATGTACACCCCCACAATACTACAGAAGTCAGACAGACGCTCCTAAAGAGAAATGCCTGAAAAACTTTCAGCAATAAATATCTTCTGGAGTCCTCTGCTGTAAGGAAATGACACAAAAATTTACAAAATTTCTTACGTAGCTAGTCGGATACTTGGGTACTGGAGTAGTGCTAGTTAGTGTAAGAAAAACATGAAACTAACAAAAATTATTATTTATTTTGCAAAAATTCTGAGAAATCACAATGGCACTTTTAGTTATGAACTGAACTACTGCAGTGGATGACCGCTACCTACGGATTATGGCTCGGAGGAACCCTGACGCCAACGCCACCATGTTGAGTAATGCTTTTCGTGCAGCCACAGGACGTCGTGTTACAACTCAAACTGTGCGCAACTTCACTCCCGACGTCCATGGCGAGGTCCATCTTTGCAACCACGTCACGATTATAGTTGGAGGTGACTTTACTTTACATCGATATGTTGGCGAAAATACATGTTTAATTTCGGAGGTACGCATAAAATATCATCCGAAATGTTCTAAACGCATTCTCTGAAAATTATTTCGAGCAATTAGTTCATGAGCCCACGCGAATAGTAAACGGTTGTGAAGACACACTAGACCTCTCAGCAAAAAATAATCCTGAGTTAATAACGAGCATCAAAACCGATACAAGGATTAGTGAACACAGGGTTGTCGTACCGAGACAATATTGTAATCCCCAAATCCTCAAAAAATAAACGAAAAATTTACCTGTTGAAAAAGGCAGATAAAAATTCACTTGATGTCTTCCTGATAGACAATCTCCACTCATTCCTAATTAATAAAATAAGAGTAGATCAGATGTGGCTTGAAATCAAAGAAATAGTATTGGCAGCAGTTGAGAGATTTATTCCAAATAAATTAACAAACGATGCAGCTGACCCTCCTTGGTACACAAAACGAGTTAGAACACTTTTGCAGAAACAACGAAACAAACGCGCCAAATTTAAACAGACGCAAAATTCCCAAGATTGGCGATCTTTTACAGAAGCTCGAAATATAGCGCGGACTTCAATGCGAGATGCTTATAACAGTTTGAGCCGTGGTAAAAATTGCTGTTTTGAAGAGCGAGCCGCAGCGCGTAGTGTGGAGCAGTCGCCCTCCGTTTCTGGCGGTGGCGCCGCTGTGGCAGTCGCAGCTTTGGTGTCTCCCTCTGGTGGGAAAGGGGAGAGGTAGCCTGTTCACGTGCATTTAAGGGGCGCTATGAGCTCGCCAGTGGGTCAGTCTGGGTCAGTCTCTCGTCCACTGCTTGCTCCTCTGTCTCTCGTCCGCATTTGTTAGGCAGTTAGTGTCTGTCTGTCGTTGGAGCTGCCTCTGTCATGTTTCTCGGATTCGGTGTGTGAACGAATTTATTGCTAGAAGTGTAACGGCATAATTTCTTAAATATGTTTTTATCTTTCCTATCATCTGGAGAGGCGGTATATGTGTACTGTAGAGCATGTTTGGCCAACTTTGCATAATTTTATGTTGGATTGCATTTCATGGACTTTTGATAAAATGGTCATTTTAGTAAATAAACTTGCCACTCTTCCACCATAAGACTTTCTTAGAAGTTAAAATCAAGTTGCACCTTCAGTGGCACGTTTATCTTTTAATTTTAGTCTTTTGTACCATTTCCATCCCTCCTATGGGGTGCATAGTTTGTGTGCTTGTGTGAATTGTTAAAACTTTTACTTTACGGTAATCTGGTGTGTTGCAGATTTGCACCAGTGTAGTCTTTCAGAGGCTGTTGTGAGCGGTCGTAATTACGGCCGCGTCAAAAGGGAGCGGCAAGGTTCTCAGCCCGAAAGCTCTTACACTCAAAAATTTGTTTCTTTCTGCCTCTGAATAAATTGTAACTTGATGTTTAGAGGGTGCTTTCTGCTTATAATTTTAAATCCGTTTCTAAAAAAAATGCTTTTAGGAATAAATTTCCCATTTGTTGAAAGCAATTTGATTTTGATTTTTTAAGTTACTCCCTGGCAACTACTTCCACGCTCACATAGTGTGACTAAATGTGTTAATGTTCTTGATGAATCGCTAGTAAATAAAGTAAATTTTTAAGAATATTCTTTGAAATTAAATCCACAGTTCACAGTTTCCACAACGAAACTTTGTCTCGAAACCTGGGAGAAAACCCAAAGAGATTCTAGTCGTATGTGAAGTATGTTAGTGGCAAGAAACAATCAATGCCTTCTCTGCGCGATAACAATGGAGATACTACCGAAGACACTGCTGCCAAATCACAGCCTTCTGAAACCCCTTCACAAAAGAAGACGAAGTAAATATTCCAGAACTCGAATCAAGAACAGCTACCAACATGAGTAATGTAGAAGTAAATATCCTCAGAGTAGCGAAGCAACTGAAATCACTTAATAAAAGCAAGTCTTCTGCACCAGACTGGAAGCCAATTAGGTTCGTTTCTGAGTATGCTGATGCTTTAGCTCCATACTTAACAATCACAAACAACCGTTCGCTCGTCGAAAGATCCGTATTAAAAGACTGGAAACTTGCACAAGTCACACCAATATTCTAGGAAGGTAGTAGGAGTAATCCACTTAATTACAGGCCAATATCGTTAACGTATATATGCAGCAGGATTTCTGGAACATATATTGTGTTTCAACATTATGAATTACCTCGAAGAAAACTATCTATTGACACACAGTCAACATTGGTTTAGAAAACATAAAAAAATGGCTCTAAGCACTGCGGGACTTAATATCTGAGGTCATCTGTCCCCTATACTTACAAGGGAACCTACCCATCGCACCCCCTCAGATTTAGTTATAAGTTGGCACAGTGGATAGGCCTTGAAAAACTGAACACACATCAATCGAGAAAACAGGAAGAAGTTGTGTGGAACTATGAAAAAATAAGCAAAATATACAAACTGAGTAGTCCATGCGAAAGATATGCAACATCAAGGCTAGTCTGAGCTCAGGAGCGCCGTGGTCCCGTGGTTAGCGTGAGCAGCTGCGGAACGAGAGGTCCTTGGTTCAAGGCTTTCCTCGAGTGAAAAGTTTACTTTCTTTATTTTCGCAAATTTATCATCTGTCCGTTCGTTCATTGACGTCTCTGTGCACTGTAATAAGTTTAGTGTCTGTGTTTTGCGACCGCACCGCAAAACCGTGCGATTAGTAGACGAAAGGACGAACCTATCCAATGGGTACCGAGAAAAGATTTGATCGCGAGGTCATAGGTCAACCGATTCCTCCACAGGAAAACACGTCTGATATATTCTATACGACACTGGTGACGGCACGAGGGTCACAAGACAGGAATATGTTGTCGACCCACCTAACTTGTACACTTGGCGAATATGTAAAAAGATTCTTCTATCTTGCCCGATTTAGGTTTTCTTGTGGATGTGATAATCACTCCCAAAAAGTGATGAAAACATAAGAGTTTGCCACATAAACTGAAAATAAAAAAATTAAACTTTTCACTCGAGGGAAGACTTGAACCAAGAGCCTTCGGTTCCGCAGCTGCTCACGCTAACCACGGGACCACAGCGCTCCTGATCTCACAGTATCCTTGATGTTGCATATCTTGCACATGGACTACTCAGTTTGTATATTTTGCTTATTTTTTCATAGTTCCAGACAACTTCTTCCTGTTTTCTCGATTGATCTGTGTTCGGTTTTTCAAGGCCTATCCACTGTGCCAACTTATAACTAAATCTGAGGGGGGTGCGATGGGGAGGTTCCCTTGTTAGAACTGCTTAAACCTGACCTAAGGACATCACACGCATCCTTGCCTGAGGCAGAATTCGAACCTGCGACCCCAGCAGCAGCGTGGTTCCGGACTGAAGCGCCTAGAACCGCTCGGCTACGGCGGCCGGCTTAGAAAACATCGTTCCTGTCAAACAAAACTAGCTCTTTATTCACATGAAGTGTTGAGTGCTATTGACAAGGGATTTCAGACCGATCCCGTATTTCTGGATTTCCGGAAGGCTTCTGACCCTGTACCACACAAGCGGCTTGTAGTGAAATTGCGTGCTTATGGAATATCATCTCAGTTATGTGATTGGATTTGTGATTTCCTGTCAGAGAGGTCACAGTTCGTAGTAAATGACGGAAAGTCATCGAGTAAAACAGAAGTGGTTTCTGGCGTTCCCCAAGGTAGTGTTATAGGCCCTTTGCTGTTCCTTATCTGTATAAACGATTTGGGAGAATATCGAAGTACCTGTGTTAGGTTGTTCGCAGATGACGCTGTCGTTTATCGAATAATGAAGTCATCAGAAGATCAAAACAAACTGCAAAACGATTTAGAAAAGATATTTGGTTCAAATGGCTCTGAGCACTATGGGACTTAACATCTGTGGTCATCAGTCCCCTAGAACTTAGAAGTACTTAAGCCTAACTAACCTAAGGACATCACACACATTCATGCCCGAGGCAGGATTCGAACCTGCGACCGTAGCGGTCACGCGGTTCCAGACTGAAGTGCCGGGAACCGCACGGCCTCACCATCCGGTTTAGAAGAGATATCTGAATGGTGCGAAAAGTGGCAGTTGACCCTAAATAACGAAAAGTGTGAGCTCATCCACATGAGTGCTAAAAGGAATTCGTTAAACTTCGGTACACGATAGATCAGACTAATTTAATATTTGTAAATTCAACTAAGTACCTAGGAATTACAATTACGAACAACTTAAATTGGAAGGAACGCATAGAAAATGTTGTGGGGAAGGGTAACCAAAGACTGCGTTTTATTGGCAGGACACTTAGAAAATGTAACAGACCTAGTAAGGAGACTGCCTACACTACGCTTGTCCGTCCTCTCATACTGCTGCGCGGTGTGGGCCCCTTACCAGATAGGACTGACGCAGTACATCGAAAAAGCTCAAAGTAGGGTAGCACGTTTTGTATTATCGCGAATTATGAGAGGGTGTCACAGAAATAATACAGGATTTGGGCTGCACGCATTGAAAGGAAGGCGTTTTTCGTTGCGACGAAATTCCAATCACCAACTTGTAATAATAGAGAATTGTGAAGGTGGTTCCATGAACCATCTGCCATGCACTTAAATGTGATTCACAGAGAATCCATGTAGATGTAGATGTAGATGCAGCGTGGTACAGATGGGCCCAACAACATGGCGAATGGACAGCTCAGTACTGGCGTCACGTTCTCTTCACCGATGAGTGTCGCATATGCCTTCAACCAGACAATCGCCAGAAACGTGTTTGGAGGCAGCCCGGTCAGGCTGAACGCCTTAGACACACTGTCCAGCAAGTGCAGCAAGGTGGAGGTTCCCTGCTGTTTTTGGGCGGCATTATGTTGGGCCGACGTACGCCGATGGTGGTCATGGAAGGCGCCGTAACGGCTGTACGATACGTGAATGCCATCCTCCGACCGATAGTGCAACCATATCGACAGCATATTGGCGAGGCATTTGTCTTCATGGACGACAGTTCGCGCCCCCATCTTGCACATGACTTCCTCAGGATAACGACAGCCGGCCGAAGAGGCCGAGTCTGGAACCGGGCGACTGTTATGGTCGCAGGTTCGAATACTGCCTCGGGCATGGATGTGTGTGATGTCCTTAGGTTAGTTAGGTTTAAGTAGTTCTAAGTTCTTGGGGACTGATGACTTCAGATGTTAAGTCCCACAGTGCTCAGAGCCATGTGAACCATTTTTCTGAAGCTAAAGGCGCACCGATTACGTCAGCGTTTCCAGTCACACGTTTACGCCCACCGCAAAGACCAATCTCGTCATTTAAAATTTTGTTCGTCTTTTTCAGCAACTGTTTTTGAAGAATCCCGATAAGAAGAAAGAACTGACTAGTTGCGCTAAAGATAGTTTTTAACGAAACTCGTGTGCTGTTTCTTCACATCGGAAATTTTGTTACTCCTTTCACACCGCCGCCCCACAGTGCAATCGGACTTCTTCTTCGTGGTGCCACATATACTTGCCACAGACAGTCAAGGGGTAAGACTGCACGTGATGAAAGTTCACACACTGAAAGCAAAATTATGTCGAAATATAATATCAAAAGAACAACTTCAATTTTGTTTCGAAAGTTGTGAACGAAAATATAATATAAAATAAAAATATCGGCACACATTATTGCTCTTGTGAAATGGATATATCGAACAATGTCTACTGCCGACATACAGGGTGTCCCATTTCATGATTGCCTTCGTTGTAGCTTCGTTTTTACAAAGATATGAACAACGGTATGACTTTTTTAAATGGTACCCTGTATTTTTTATTCGGTAATTCACTTCCTCTCTTAAACACCTACTCAAAAATGTATCACAGTGTACCATTCACTGAAACACAACGTTATTAATTACATAACACAACACTGACGTGGACGCTCCCAGTGCTTAGTGTAGGTACTCGGGGTAACGGAACACATCCACGTGCTGAAGTTTGCAAACATAAGTAGAATGCACACCCGTCATTCCGTCAACCATCGTCAGTTGAAGAGTTGTGTGTGTAGAATGTACACCAACGAAGAGAAGGTAGAAATGCTACTCATGTGTGAGGAATGTAAGTTAGCAGAACAGTAATTGCAATACTGTTTTATTATGTAAGGGTGCATTTAGTACAGTGGTTCAGTCCTTTTAAATACTGTAGCGTAGAGTAGGCATACAGCAAAGGCTGTCCTTCCTACACACTGCAGCGACATAACGTTTCTTTGATTGTTGTTGTGTAAGGTAAGCGAAGCGCTAGGCAGGCAGCGAAACCGTACAGAGAGCGATGTGCTGACAAGAACCCACCTTCGGTCCGAATGTTTTCTCGTCTTGTTGCGACGCTTCAGGAAACGGAAAGTTTCAGCCGACGGCAACGCAATCGTCGTAGCACTCGCACAGACGAAGCTGCCGAAGTTACTGTCCTCGCTTCCGTTGCTATGAATCCACATGTGAGGACACGACAGCTTGAACACGAGCCTAGCATTCGTAAGTCCAGTGTACATCGTGTAGTTACACGTCACTGGTTCCATCCTTATAATGTACACGTACATCAAGAAATGCATGGGAATGATTTCCAGAATCGTGTAAAGTTCTGTCAGTGGGCACAGCAGTAAATCCTCGCCAATCCGAACTTGTTCTCCAATGTTCTATTTACCGACGAATGTTCTTCTCAAACAAAGGACAGGTAAATACAAGGAACATGTATTATAGGTCTAGCGACAACCCACGATGGCTTAGACAGGTGGAACATCAGCGTCAACGGAGAGTTAACGTCTGGTGTGGGATGCAGAATGGTGGTCTAAACGGCACAGCGTATGCCAACTTGCTCAGACGAATTCTTCCTCCTCTTCTGGATGAAGTGCCGCTAAGAACCAGAATGCTTATGTGGTATCAACACGATGGGTGTCCAGCACATAATGCCTTGCGTGCACGTCGTGTTCCGAAACCAAGGTATCCTGCCAGGTGGATTGGTCGAGGAGGAACAGTTATTTGGCCGGCCAGGTCTCTTGATTTAAATCCTCTGGACATTTTTCTTCGGGGATGCATTAAAGACGTTGTGTATCGCGATATTCCAACAACTCCAGAGGACATGCTGGAACATATCGAGCTTGCTTGAAATTCTCCTCAGCAGGCAGCACTGCAAGCAGTAAATAATTCTTTCATTCAACGAGTGCACCAGTGTACCGGTGTCTAGGGTCACCACTTTGAATGTTCCACTCCTGGGCAGTGGTGCAGGAGAGTCAGAGTCAATTTTCTGTTACCGTTTTACTTGGTTTTCATTTTCTTTCTAACAACTCCAGCACCAGGACGAGTTTGTGATCCAGGGCTCAAAGTCAGTGTTGTGTTATGTAACTAATAACGTTGTGTTTCAGTGAATGGTACACTGTGATACATCTTTAAACAGGTCTTTAGGAGAGGAAATGAATTACCGAATAAAAAAAACTAGGTGCCATTTTAAAAAGCCATACGCTGTTCATATCTTTGTAAAAAACAAAGCTGTTTGATGTCCCCCTGACGGCTAAAGAACATTTGATTGGAACATTTTGTAATTTGCATCTGGACAAACAGTTATTTAGGGTGGTCGAGATAAATGGGACGCTGTATATCGACATTTGTGTGAAGAATATCGATCTATCGATATATTTTAGACGACCATAATTTCTGGAGTTCCCACTGGAGCCGACTGCAGCGCTCAGAGTCTGGACCTCGTCAGCGGTGCTCTGCGTGGCGTCGGTGTCGCGCCGCCGCAGCCTCTGGTCTGGAGCACCGAAGGCATCCCCTCCTGTCGAAGCTTCCAGGGCGCTACGCGTGTATTACATTTCTCTGTAGTGTGGTTTCATGCAGAGGATATGAAAGACTGGTCTTAATTCTGTCACAAACGAAGAGGGAGATGGATGGGACCTCAACCAGTAACTCTTCCGACAGTCGCACTTCCCACACAGGCGTAGAATCCTTTACCAAGTCTCCCGGACTGTATCGGAGCATGAGAAGTCCATATGCGACCGAGCTGCCTTGTTTCCTTGTGATGAGGTGTTCCACGTAGTCGTACTGAGTCCAGTACCAGTCCAAACAAAAACTCTCCACCCACTGACGTTTCGGCCTTGCGACCAGTGTCATGTATGCAATGTCTTCCTTTCTTAGACGTCAATGTCTTCGCAGGGGAGTTCTGTATCCCAGTCTGACCATTCGATATCAGCCTAAATCGACAGCATATCTGCCAACAAGTTATGGAAAGCATTCAGTGGGAACTTGTGTCTGCAGGTGGCAGCTAGTAGTTATCTTGTGGTGACAACCCAAATTTGAAGTCTTGACCGTGAAATATTTCCATAGGATTGGAGAGCATCACATGCAGTGTTTCGTGCCACAAAATGAACAGACACTTGCAGTGTTCAGAGTCTCGACACTTGCCTCAGCTTCAGTAACAGTGTATTACACAGAGACGGTGATAGCTGTGGGACAGCGATATGCACATATACGGGTGACAGTAGTATGCTGTACACAAGATATAATAGGGCAGTGCATTGACGGAGCTGTCACTTGCACTCAGGTGATTCATGTGAAGAGGTGCCCGGCGTCATTATGGCCGCACAACGGGAAATGGCAGATTTTGAAGGTGGCATGGTAATTGGGACTAGACGCAATGGACATTCCATTTCGGAAATCGTTAGGTAATTCAATTTTCCGAGATCCACAGTGTCAAGAGTGTGCCAAGAATACCAAATGCCAGGTATTATCTCTCACCACGAACAACAGAGTGGCAGGCGGGCTTCACTTAACGACCGAGAGCAGCAGCGTTTTGCGTAGCGTTGTCAGTGCTAACAGACAAGCAACACTGCGTGAAATAACCCAAGAAATCAGTGTGGGATGTACGAGCTACGTATGCTTAAGGACAGTGCGACGAAGTGTGGTGTTAATGGAGTATGGCAGCAGACGACCGACCAGAGTGCCCTTGCCAACAGCACCACATCGTCTGCAGCGCCCCTCCTGGGCTCGTCACCATATTGGTTGGACCCTGGACGCCTGAAGAACCATGACGTGGTCAGTGGAACCCGATTTCAGTTGGTAAGAGTTGATGCTAGGCTTCGTGTGCGGCGCAGACCCCACAAAGCCATGGACCGAAGTTGTCAACGAGGTACTGTTCAAGCTGGTCGTGGCTCCATAATGATGTGGGATGCGTTTACTTGGAATGCTGTGGATACTGTGGTCCAACAGAACCGACCATTGACTGGGGATGGTTATGTTCTGCTACTAGGAGACCATTTCTTGCCATTCGTGGATTTCATGCTCCCAAACAACGACCAAATTTTTATACTCCGTGTCAACGAGCCACAGTTGCTTGCGATTGGTTCGAAGAACATTCTCGACAGTTCACGTGAATGACTTGGCCATCCACATTGCCCAAAATGAATCCCATCGAACATTTGTGGGACACAATCGAGCGGTCAGTTCGTGCACAAAATCTGGCACTGGCAACGACTATGGACGACTACAGAGGCAGAATGCGTCAGCGTTTCTACAGGGGGCTTCCAACGACCTGTTGAGTTGACGCCACTTCGAGCTGCTGCGCTAAGCCGGCCAAAGGGAGGGACGACACGACATTCAGAAGAACCCCGGGACACCGGTTTCGTCAGTGTAAGACACGCGAAGACAGAAATACACGATAAACGGTAATACCGTCCCTCATGGAGATGTACGTCACAAAACGCATACAATTAGGAGGCGTGAATCAAAAATAAACCTTACCCAGTAACAAGGTTCGTTCGTCAATTTGAAGTCACGAATGACAATATCAGAAACACACAATACACACAGAATTAAGGCATGTGAAACAAAAATGAAACTCACATAGTATTAATTATGTTAATCTACGAATTCTATATAAAAAAGGTGCTAAGTGGGTGCTAATTCAAATACTTGCCCACACAAGACAATGAATATTAATGACACACGTTTATACGAAACTACAATCGGTTAGGCCAGATACGATGCGATAGCTAACACTCTCCTCCAAGAGTTGTTTCGACCATAGCAACAAATAGAAACGGAAATTCGTGATTTCAGTTCTACCACACCACATACAGTATTCAGTAATAAGGTACACATGGCCCATCTTTTGAGGCCTCACCCTTATACACTTAGTTTAATAGTGTCATCTGTGTGACATGCACGAACGGACTTGAATGTCAACAACAACAACAACTAACCATACACGTGCTTAACTGTGTGTAGTGGAGCAATGTTATACCCCCCAAGCAGCGCGGAGTGGCCGTGCGGTTTGAGGCGCCATGTGACGGAGTGCGAGGCCTCTCCCACCGGAGGTTCGAGTCCTCCCTCGGGCATGGGTGTGTGTGTCGTTCTTACCATAAGTTAGTCTAAGTAGTGTTTAGGTCTAGGAACAGGGGACCTAAGCAGTTTAGTCCCTTAGGAATTCACACATTTGTTGTACCCCAACCTCGCGCTCGTCGTGATAAACAGCGTGAGCATTTGACGCATACCTGCAGCACTCCCTGTTTCCGAGTGAGCCGTCACCAACTTCTTTCGCTACTTCGATGCGTGGAAACACCAACAGTCCTCCGACAACCATCTGACTATTGCCAATTTTCGAACCCTGAACGGAACAATGACATCTTCAACTTATAGCGAGTGAGAGCATACTATACTTTCGCGGCGCGCCCAACGATGCTTCACGCCTACTCTGCAATGTCTTTCGCTCTCTCCGCTTCGCCCCTGCTCCGATGGTTTCCCCTTCAATCACTTGTCGTCACGGGCATTTGTTTTCGGTGCTTGTTTTCGATATTCGCATAGGTAGTGTGGGGTGCTTCGGGAGCGTTCTCATTAACGACCTCTGGCTCTTTAAATCCTAAAAGCACATGTGCAAAGCTTTCTAGCCCACGAGCAGTCGCAACACCTCCACCGGATTGCCCTAGGTTCAGCTGGGTGCGTGGAATAATCATCACGACCTGCGGACGGCCAGCTCACTTCACCTGGAACCCCAGTTCCCTCTAATAAATCACCACTTTGCCCCTGTGACCCATCTACACTACTGGCCATTAAAATTGCTACACCACGAAGATCACGTGCTACAGACGCGAAATTTAACCGACAGGAAGAAGATGCTGTGCTATGCAAATGATTAGCTTTTCAGAGCATTAACACAAGGTTGGCGCCGGTGGCGACACCTACAACGTGCTGACATGGGGAAAGTTTCCAACCGATTTCTCGTACACAAACAGCAGTTGAAGGGCGTTGCCTGGTGAGACGTTGTTGTGTTGTCTCGTGTAAGGAGGAGAAATGCGTACCATCACATTTCCGACTGATAAAGGTCGGACTGTAGCCTATCGCGATTGCGGCTTATCGTATCGCGACATTGCTGCTCGCGTTGGTCGAGATCCAATGACTGTTAGCAGAATATGGAATCGGTGGATTCAGGAGGGTAATACGGAAAGCTGTGCTGGATCCCGACGGCCTCGTATCACTAGCAGTTGATATGACAGGCATCTTATCCGCACGGCTGTAACGGATCGTGCAGCCTCGTCTCGATCCCTGAGTCAACAGATGGGGACGTTTGCAAGACAACAACCATCTGCACGAACAGTCTGACGACGTTTGCAGCAGCACGGACTATCAGCTCGCAGACCGTGGCTGCGGTTATCCTTGACGCTGCATCACAGACAGGAGTGCACGAATGCCAAAACGTCATTTTTTCGGATGAATCCAGGTTCTGTTTACAGCATCATGATGGTCGCATCCGCGTTTGGCGACATCGCGGTGAACGCACATTGGAAGCGTGTATTCGTCATCGCGTATCACCCGGCGTGATGGTATGGGGTGCCATCGGTTACACGTCTCGGTCACCTCTTGTTCGCATTGACGGCACTCTGAACAGTCGACGTTACATTTCAGATGTGCTACGACCCGTGACTCTACCCTTCATTCGATCCCTGCGAAACCCTACATTTCGGCAGGATAATGCACGACCGCATGTTGCAGGTCCTGTACGGGCCTTCCTGTATACAGAAAATGTTCGACTGGCTGCCCTGGCCAGCACATTCTCTAGATCTCTCACCAACTGAAAACGTCTGGTCAATGGTGGCCGAGCAACTGGCTTGTCACAATACGCCAGTCACTACTCTTTATGAACTGTGGTATCGTGTTGAAGCTGCATGGGCAGCTGTACCTGTACACGCCATCCAAGCTCTGTTTGACTCAATGCCCAGGCGTATCAAGGCCGTTATTACGGCCAGAGGTGGTTGTTCTGGGTACTGATTTTGTTGTGGATTGGCAGGAGAGCCAACCCAGGCTTAATAGAGGAAGCCGAAAGGCACGCGTTTTAGCTCACGCAGGCTGGCGTGAGGTCTGGAACAGGACAAGGAATTTAGACTAGAAAAAAAAAGGATGTAGCTGGTGGAATACTTAACTTTAATCCATTAAAGTTGAACGTAGCTCTTGTCTGTACATTATTTACAATATCAATAGTAACTGAACATGGCGCCTTGCTATGTCGTAGCAAATGACGTAGCTGAAGGCTATGCTAACTATCGTCTCGGCAAATGAAAGCGTATTTTGTCAGTGAACCATCGCTAGCAAAGTCGTCTGTACAACTGGGGCGAGTGCTAGGAAGTCTCTCTAGATCTGCTGTGTGGCGGCGCTCGGTCTGCAATCACTGATAGTGGCGACACGCGGGTCCGACGTATACTAACGGACCGCGGCCGATTTAAAGGCTACCACCTAGCAAGTGTGGTGTCTGGCGGTGTCACCACAGATTTCTCAGGATCTATGCACCGAAATTGAGTGAAAATGTAATCACATGTCAGTTCTAGTATAATATATTTGTCCAATGAATACCCGTTTGTCATTTGCATTTCTTTTTGGTGTAACAATTTTAATGGCCAGTAGTGTATGACAATCTCCTTGCCCTCCTTACATTTTACGAAACTGATTGTGCATTAGCCCTCTCGGCACCCCATGCGTTACGAAACCCGCATGGTGAGTATAAATTTGGCGGCAGAACGTCAAGGAGTCTTTGTGGCACAGTCAGTGGCAGGCTAGCATGCAGTCTGTTCACGAAAGCAGCGAGACGGAGTACTAATGCCTCGCATGTGAAGGAGCACTGGTTACTCAGTCATGGAGTATATAAACTGGCTCTGAACTGCAAAAATCCGGCGTCAAGAATATAATTTCCAGAGCCTTCGTATACCAAGAGCCGTGAGTACATTGGCCGCCTTTACTTTGGCCACATGAGCTCGCCACCACCACCACCAGCATCTCGGCAAATATTTCAGAACTGTGTTTACTCACATGGACCAGCTAGTTGCTTTATTGGCAAATAATGATTGTTTTTTGTTCAGCTGGGCGTTGAAACCCTTGAATTACTCCTTTGTCGCTTTACCTGGACAGGATTTTTTCCCAGTAATGCAGAGTGACCTATATTACTGAACTGCGGAACATTTCTGCTCATTAACTTTGTGGAGTAGTTAATACCCTAATGGTTCATTAATTTTTGTTTCTGAAGTACTCCAGTAAATTTTCATAATCGGAGAGCCAAAATTTTGCATAAGTGTAGATGCAAAGAACGTTACTATTTACTTTATTTAAAAAGCCATTCATCCTCAAATCTACAACTGGTATTAAAAGTAAATGAATAGAAGAGTGATTATAATACGTGAATAATGGCAATTACGGTTTAAGGGCCAACTTAATGAATACCAGCTTCACAGGCTAGTAAAAGTGTTAATATTCATAAATTTGTGTGTAAAAGTGTTTCCATACAGTTCTTGCTAGAAGAGTTCAGTTCTCATGTCGGTCAGCTAATAGAACAGTATCTGTTCCCCTCCACCATACTAAATGTTGAGCCAGTAATACAATTATTATTCTAGTAAGATTACTTATGAAGTGTAGCAGTCGTTTTAATAGCTTGTGTGCTCTTTGAAGGTAAACCAGTTGCAACTGCAGACCATACCAGATTCAGGGACGCCATGTTTGGCTTACGATCTGCTTAATGCAAGAAAAGATATGTACCCTAAAAAAAAAAATTGCAAATAGATCAGCTAATATAACCGTTTAAAGATCCATTCTGTGTCTCTGTTTTCAGTAATTAAATGGTAGAACCTTCTTATGTCCAAATTACTTGCTCTTGTGCTTTGTGTAGTTACACTGTGCGACGAACGGTAACTTTCTGGTGTTCAAAACAGAAAGAGCATGTTAGTAAGAGACGGTTATCCGACAGAACAAGTTAAGTTTACATCTGTGTTGCCTAGGACATACTGCTGTTAGAAAACCTGAAAGAATGTACTGATATTTCGTGTTATATTCACAAATAAAACTGGAGATAATGGATAGAACAAATGAGGAAGCTTACGAGAAGGCAGTGATTACGTGAATGAATCCGTTGATCTGTTCAGTTCGCAGCAAATAGAGAAAGAACGAGTAGAAACATATGAAGCAGAATCGGACTATCAGGATATGGTACAGCATGACAGTGAAACATGATTTAGCGTGAGCCAGCTGTTAAAATTTTTATCCATACAAATTAAGGCTAAAGGTAGTAGCATCAAGGCCCAGAATAGTAGCCTTGAGAAGTACCTCAAGACGCGGCCATGTTGCATGGGTGGTCTTGACAGTCAAATGAAATCACAGGGAAGTAGCATGAGTAATCAACTCAGGACACAAACTAATGTCATTAAGGCCAGGAATTAAAATCGAAAAACAGATTGAAAAAGTAGACAAAAAAATCTGTGTTTTGTGTTATAATACTGACAAAATGAAAACAGAAGTTGAGAACAAAACCACCAAAGTTACCACCATCCAGGGATAGATTAATGATGTGAGTAAGGGATTCTATTCAAAAATCATAAATATCCACGAAAGTGTGCAACCTCTAGTCATAACGAAAGTGGATGAAAAAGTTTTTGGGTCTGAAAACTCAATTTATTTTCGAATGTAGGAACAGAATGTCACATTTGAGAGAAACAGCACTAGATCCTAAAAAGGATATAGGTAAACAGGTTACTAATTTCGAACAGTAGTGTGATCAAAACACTCCGTAACTTCAAGGCAAAATCTGCGACCCTGACAAGAAAATTTGAGACTGAAGCCCAGTTGAGCGTCTGATAGAGTGCCGTATAACAAACTGTTAGAGGGCGAGGAATGCTATGATCCTGCCAAAGTACATAATGGTTGGCATCCACTAGACTTCCTGAAAAACTGTGAAAAATTTTTTCGTGAAGATCAGGAAAAGATAAATGTGGTAATTAGTGTACTAGCAGTTGATGCCAAAAGATGGGGTCTACCTTTAAACACAGATCAAATTACGTTTAGTTATATCAAACTAAAATTTACCGAAGAATACCGGCCAGGGCAATCACAGGATTGTTTATGGTGAGAATATATTACAACCAGAAATTATGACAATAGTGGCAGAAACTCCAGGAAAGATTTCTGTGAATCCTTAAGAAGAAGACGATCGGAATTCAAAATTATTTTGGGGAGCTATGTAAAAAGGAACCAGGGGATTCGAAGAACCAGGGGATCCGAAGGTATATGTTGGGAGTAATGATATATAGCTTTTCTGCGTGTCTGGGAAGAGTTGAAGATCACTAGCGAATCGTAACTGTGATTCAAAGAGTAACAAGAGTAGAGGTAATCAAAATGCCAATGAACAGAATTATGGAGACAAGTATCTTGTGAACATGGTTCAAAGAGGAAGGGACAGAGGTCAATGTACTTTAGCCACTTGCGGTAGAGGATTTGCACCGCGACACTACCACGACAGCATGAAGGAGAAAAGTAAGGACAGCGTACGTTGCGGGCCAAACTAAAGCGGACACACTGTCATGGCCCAAACGCTGCTAACCATCCTAAATATACATTATGAGTTCGTGGTATAAGAAATAGACTGTGAAGTGTTCAGGATTTTCCCTTCGTAGCGGCAGGTGCCTTCGGGGATGAGTTATGGCACGTAGTAATACTTGTTCCATAGATCATGAATACGACATTTCGCAATAATGTGAAAAGTGTCTTTTTAACAACAGTTTTTCCTCACACGATTTTTTGTTCTTTCGTTTGATAGCTTTTTTTTAAAACTTCCTGGCGGATTAAAACTGTGTGCCCGACCGAGACTCGAACTCGGGACCTTTGCCCACGAAAGGCAAAGGTCCCGAGTTCGAGTCTCGGTCGGGCACACAGTTTTAATCTGCCAGGAAGTTTCAAGTCAGCGCACACTCCGCTGCAGAGTTAAAATCTCATTCTGGAAACATCCCCCAGGCTGTGGCTAAGCCATGTCTGCGCAGTGTCCTTTCTTTCAGGAGTGCTAGTTCTGTAAGGTTCGCAGGAGACGAGAAACTGGCAGAATTAAAGCTGTGAGGACCGGGCGTGAGTCGAGCTTCGGTAGCTCAGATGGTAGAGCACTTGTCCGCGAAGGGCGAGTCTCGGTCGGTCACATAGTTTTAATCTTCCAGGAAGTCCCATATCAGCGCACACTCCACTGCAGAGTGAAAATCTCATTCTGGCAGCTTTTTTAATTTTTTAAAGCAATTAACTTGCTGCGGTAGTTAACGACACGACAGCAGCAGAACATCTGAATGAGTTCGTAGGTAAGGAAGAAAACTCCGAAAGCAGTGTGAATAATGATAAAATTTGCAAAAATGAGTCGTCAGGTATTGCAAATTGGTGCGCACAGATCGAAGGTCTTTACAGAGATCAAAAGCAATGCGTGTGGGAAGATTTCACAAGTAATTATGTGATCAGAATGTTAAAGAGTAGCGAAAGGGGGATAGAGAGCTTTCCCTGACAACAGGAAGGATGTTGAAGTAAAAAGTGCCGTGCAAAGTTCCCGAGCAGCAGGTAGTGAAACAAAGAGTGACACAAAAGGTGACTAGAGCTGCCAATTACAAAGAGATTAAGAGTAGAGAAAAAGTATGGTCGCAAAGAGGAGAAGAATGGAGGAAGGTGACTTGATCAGTGTAGCAGAACAAGCAATCCTGACTAACGAAACGCCAGTAGGGCAAATTGTTGTCAGTAGACAAGAAAAGGTAGATTCGAACGATTGCCAGCGTATCATCAAAGTCCAATATGATCACACAAAGTACTAAGTGAAAATTGACCTCATTAGAGCAAATTAAGCTGACAGCTCAGACAATAGTCAGCTGTCAAAGAACAAAAATTAATAACGTCAAGAGAAAACAGCGACCCAGACAATGGGTCAGATGAAGACATTAGTATCTGTCTGAGGAAAGCGTTTCTGTTAGAGCCGAACGGTGAGCCAGAGTGGTCAGATTCACAGTATAGTCTAGATGGAGAATATTTTGGGAATGGCAATAAATGAAGGTATGAAATATTGTACCCCACCACAAGATGAAATAATGTCAAAACAAAAGCCAGCAATAAACACAGAAACAAGCAACCAGCGGATGCTTGCTGACGTTGAAAACAGACAGTCTACATTAAGGAAGAGACCGTTTGTTCCGAGAACAATGTAGGTTTAGATCTGTGTTACTTATGACACACCAATGTCCCAGTACTTGCTAGATTGTGCTCCTGTTTCCTGTCCCATTTGTAAAATTAAGTTTCGTGCGTCTTACATAGTAGTTGAATTCTTGATGTTTTATAAAAAGACTTGATACCAGTTAGCCTAATTAGTCTGGCGACCGTGTTTCCGCATAATTACACCTTACTTTACAACTGCTACAGCCTTGCTTCGATTCCTGCTAGTAATAGTATCTGGTAGAATTATAAGTTTTCCTCTGGATCTTTTAGGTATTAGATGTAATAGACATAAGACTAATTAGCAATATAGGTTTTCTATCACAAAGTATACCGATTTATTTACCATTATATATATATATATATATATATATATATATATATATATATATATATATATATATATATATATATATATATATATATAAGAAAATATCTTAATGAACAGCTTAACTCAATTCAAGAAGACTTAAGGAACAACAAAACATACGACTTTTACAAAACGTTTGCATATCAAATCACATTCCACAAAACCTCTCTTTCAGGAAACAAAATGGAAAATTGGCACTAACTAACAAAGAAAATTGTCAAGAATTAACCAAATACTTCTCACAACTTTTAAACTGCTCACAACCAAGTACGAGATTTCCCAGATTACAACCAGCACATATGAATGAAACTTCACTCCTGCCAACTCAAGAAGAAATTTGCATTCACGTTAAAAAGCTAAAAGATAATAAGTCATCGGGAGAAAATGGTATTGTTAGCTGAACCACTGAAGAACCTTGGTCAGACGCCATACAACTGGGTACTAATTACATGTGGTGTCCCACAAGGTTCCATCTTAGGACCCTTGCATCCTCTTGTGAATATCAATGACATGACATGAGTAACATTACTAGATGCCATGTTTGTTTTGTTTGCAGATTATACAAACAAAGCAATTAATAGAAAATCGAGTGTTGTCTTATAAAGATCTGTTGATGAAATTTTCGTGGACATTAATAAATAGTTCCTAGTCAATTCTTTGTCATTAAACTTTGAAAAAACACAATACATTCTATTTGCAATGCGAATGTTGTCAAACATAGTCGATATAAAAATGAAACAGCTGACATACAATGCTTCCTTTCATTCCATAATGGCGTACGGTATTATTTTTTGGAATAACTCATCAAACCAAGCTAAAGTGTCCTGGGTTCAAAAACGTTTAATAAAAATTATTTATGGTGTGAACTCAAGAACATTCGGCATTGACCTCTTTAGGGAAATAGAGATATTAACTACTGCTCCCCAACATTTTTATACCTTAGTGAAAATATTCCTTAAAATATATCTCTTTTTCAGACCAATAGGTGAGTTCATGGAATCAATACTAGAAATAAAAATAATCTTCATAAAGATTTAGTAGCTTGCTTTGATCCAAAAAGGTGTTCATTATACAGAAATCAAATTTCAATAAGTGACCAGCAGCCACAAAAAGTTTTATTACTAATAAAGTTCAGTTTCATAGGAGCCTAAAGGATTTCTTGGTGGCCAGCAGCCTCTACTCCAGTAGAAACAAGTGATTTGTGTTTGTGTGTGACTAAGAATATAAATAACGCGAATATTAGTACAATCTGAGTTCTGGGCAAGTTCAGTGCAGTAATGTGATCATAATAAAGAGGTGTTGTAAAGTGATTCCTCTACTCAGCGTTTATTGCCTCATAAGTGAAAATACACTCCTAGAAATTGAAATAAGAACACCGTGAATTCATTGTCCCAGGAAGGGGAAACTTTATTGACACATTCCTGGGGTCAGATACATCACATGATCACACTGACAGAACCACAGGCACATAGACACAGGCAACAGAGCATGCACAATGTCGGCACTAGTACAGTGTATATCCACCTTTCGCAGCAATGCAGCCTGCTATTCTCCCATGGAGACGATCGTAGAGATGCTGGATGTAGTCCTGTGGAACGGCTTGCCATGCCATTTCCACCTGGCGCCTCAGTTGGTCCAGCGTTCGTGCTGGACGTGCAGACCGCGTGAGACGACCCTTCATCCAGTCCCAAACATGCTCAATGGGGGACAGATCCGGAGATCTTGCTGGCCAGGGTAGTTGACTTACACCTTCTAGAGCACGTTGGGTGGCACGGGATACATGCGGACGTGCATTGTCCTGTTGGAACAGCAAGTTCCCTTGCCGGTCTAGGAATGGTAGAACGATGGGTTCGATGACGGTTTGGATGTACCGTGCACTATTCAGTGTCCCCTCGACGATCACCAGTGGTGTACGGCCAGTGTAGGAGATCGCTCCCCACACCATGATGCCGGGTGTTGGCCCTGTGTGCCTCGGTCGTATGCAGTCCTGATTGTGGCGCTCACCTGCACGGCGCCAAACACGCATACGACCATCATTGGCACCAAGGCAGAAGCGACTCTCATCGCTGAAGACGACACGTCTCCATTCGTCCCTCCATTCACGCCTGTCGCGACACCACTGGAGGCGGGCTGCACGATGTTGGGGCGTGAGCGGAAGACGGCCTAACGGTGTGCGGGACCGTAGCCCAGCTTCATGGAGACGGTTGCGAATGGTCCTCGCCGATACCCCAGGAGCAACAGTGTCCCTAATTTGCTGGGAAGTGGCGGTGCGGTCCCCTACGGCACTGCGTAGGATCCTACGGTCTTGGCGTGCATCCGTGCGTCGCTGCGGTCCGGTCCCAGGTCGACGGGCACGTGCACCTTCCGCCGACCACTGGCGACAACATCGATGTACTGTGGAGACCTCACGCCCCACGTGTTGAGCAATTCGGCGGTACGTCCACCCGGCCTCCCGCATGCCCACTATACGCCCTCGCTCAAAGTCCGTCAACTGCACATACGGTTCATGTCCACGCTGTCGCTGCATGCTACCAGTGTTAAAGACTGCGATGGAGCTCCGTATGCCACGGCAAACTGGCTGACACTGACGGCGGCGGTGCACAAATGCTGCGCAGCTAGCGCCATTCGACGGCCAACACCGCGGTTCCTGGTGTGTCCGCTGTGCCGTGCGTGTGATCATTGCTTGTACAGTCCTCTCGCAGTGTCCGGAGCAAGTATGGTGGGTCTGACACACCGGTGTCAATGTGTTCTTTTTTCCATTTCCAGGAGTGTATGTTTAAAACGTTTTTGACTCATTCGACATCCAAGACGATCATTCCACTTGGGATCTGTGGAAGGTACATCAGCACTCTTCTATTCGTTTTTCATTGTGTATTCATGTTCTTCTGACATGTTCTGCATCCTGGAGGATCTTCTCACTATGGATCACTTAGAACGAAAAGTTCATCTAATCCGAAGTAATCTTCTTCGGGCTATTATGCATGCTTCCAGTCATCAGAGTACATTCTTCTGTATACTAATGTGTAATGCATAAATGACTTGCTGCTTGAAATTTATCACAAGAAATTGTACTAAATAAAATGGTTCAAATGGCTCTGAGCACTATGGTACTTAACATCTGAGGTCATCAGTCACCTTGACGTTAGAACTACTTAAACCTAACTAACCTAATGACATCACACACATCCATGCCCGAGGCAGGATTCGAACCTGCGACCGTAGCGGTCGCGCGGTTCCAGACTGAAGCGCTTAGAACCGCTCGGCCACACCAGCCGGCGAAATTTTACTGCCACAGAGTGAAACGCCGGCTCAAAAATGTGAATCACCATAGGCAACAATACTCATAGATGTAAATGACTGAACTGCTTCGGGTTTTAATTACTAGTTATGTTACAAGGCTTTACATCCTTCCGGCAGACAAGACGCCGTCCTTTCGTACTGTTGTAAAGTTTGTATTAGGATTTTAACGTTTAACCCTGTTTATATTACGTAGTAAATAAGTGTATTAGCCCCTGTCCCAGTTCATTCATCAGAAGCTAACTTTTCAAACTCGTATTACTCATAGAAAGTCGAAATTGCCTAAAAGATGAAATCACGCACTGACATCAACTGATTCATGGTAAATATATGACAAATTACTTATGGAATAATTTATATGCATTTCTTTATCGTTCAAAAAGTTAAGTTTTCGAATTCATTGTGTTTATCTGCGGACTTTATCGCAGACAGTTAAGTTTATATCAGGTTATTCAGTGACTGAAAGCGTGTGCGTAGACCAAATTTGTTTTCTCGTCTCCACAGTTATAAAGAAAACTGTAACAGGTCACAAATACGTAGAAACGTATATGTCAGTGTAATTACTTACGACAGTACGGCTATGGGTGACAAACAAGCGTACTGCAGCAGGTTAGTTCATAATGCGGAACACGTTTGTGGGGATTGTGAAATGTGGTTCCATTGGGTTGAGTAAGGGGAACACGAGAAGATAATAGTAATGACTCTCTCTCACGGATATGTAGGCTATGCTAAAAAAAACAAGAGAAGTGGCCAACAGCTCCGGAGATTGAGGCTATGTAAACTGAATTAGAGTAGTAAGGAGGAAAAAAAGACAGCCTGCTGTGTGAAAAGGTAGCAGTGAAGTGGTGTAAGAGGAATCAGTGGTTGCTGTTGAGTTCGAGGATAGGTAAAGGCCGATACCAGTTGAAGTCGCGGTGCTCTTCATCCTCATGAAGTAGTTAGTGCTGTCAACAGAGGGGGTCAGATTGGTCCCATTTTTTAGATTTCCAGTAGGCCGTTCCTAGCAACTGATTTCTACTCGTTTTGCGTGCCTGTGGAGTATCGTCTCAGTTGTGCGACTCGATTTGTAATTTCCTGTCAGACAAGTCACAGATCGTAGTAACTGGCGGAAAGTTATTGAGTAAAACAGGAGTAATATCTGGCGGTGCCCAAGGAAGTGTCTGCTGATCCTGATCTACGTAAATGATTTAGCAAACAATCTGAGCAGCTCTCTTGGAGTATGCAGATGATGCTGTCATTTATTCTATTATAAAGTCACCAGATGATAAAAAGATGTCGAAAAATAATTTAGGTGCGAAAAATCGCAATCGACTCTAAATAATGAAAACTGAGAAGTCGTCCACATACTACTAAAAGTAATCGGCTACATTTCGGTTACAAGATTAAATACACACGTGTGGAAGCTGTAAATTCAACTATAAACTCCAATTACGAATAACTGAAATTGAAACGATCACATAGACAATGCTGTGGGAAAAGCAAACCAAAGACTGCGATTTATTGACAGAACACTTAGAAAATGGAACAGGTCTTCTAAAATGACTGCTTGCAGTACACTCGTCCACACTCTTTTGGAACCTGCATCAGATGGGATTGACGGAGGACATCGAAAAAATTCAGAAAAGGACAGCTCGTTTTGTATTGTTGCGAAATAGGGGAGATACGGACACAGGATTTGGGGTCGCAATCAATAACGCAAAGGTGATTATCATTGCTGCGGGATTTTCTCATGAAATTTCAATCACTAACTTTCTCCTCGTAGTGTGAAAATATTTTCTTGACACCAGCCTACATAGGGAGTAATGATCATAAAAATAAAGTAAGAGAAATCGGGTCTCGCAGGGAAAGAATTAAGGGTTTATTTTTCCGGCTCGCTGTCCGAGAGTTGAATGTTAGAAAATACACTCCTGGAAATGGAAAAAAGAACACATTGACACCGATGTGTCAGACCCACCATACTTGCTCCGGACACTGCGAGAGGGCTGTACAAGCAATGATCACACGCACGGCACAGCGGACACACCAGGAACCGCGGTGTTGGCCGTCGAATGGCGCTAGCTGCGCAGCATTTGTGCACCGCCGCCGTCAGTGTCAGCCAGTTTGCCGTGGCATACGGAGCTCCATCGCAGTCTTTAACACTGGTAGCATGCCGCGACAGCGTGGACGTGAACCGTATGTGCAGTTGACGGACTTTGAGCGAGGGCGTATAGTGGGCATGCGGGAGGCCGGGTGGACGTACCGCCGAATTGCTCAACACGTGGGGCGTGAGGTCTCCACAGTACATCGATGTTGTCGCCAGTGGTCGGCGGAAGGTGCACGTGCCCGTCGACCTGGGACCGGACCGCAGCGACGCACGGATGCACGCCAAGACCGTAGGATCCTACGCAGTGCCGTAGGGGACCGCACCGCCTATTCCAACCAAATTAGGGACACTGTTGCTCCTGGGGTATCGGCGAGGACCATTCGCAACCGTCTCCATGAAGCTGGGCTACGGTCCCGCACACCGTTAGGCCGTCTTCCGCTCACGCCCCAACATCGTGCAGCCCGCCTCCAGTGGTGTCGCGACAGGCGTGAATGGAGGGACGAATGGAGACGTGTCGTCTTCAGCGATGAGAGTCGCTTCTGCCTTGGTGCCAATGATGGTCGTATGCGTGTTTGGCGCCGTGCAGGTGAGCGCCACAATCAGGACTGCATACGACCGAGGCACACAGGGCCAACACCCGGCATCATGGTGTGGGGAGCGATCTCCTACACTGGCCGTACACCACTGGTGATCGTCGAAGGGACACTGAATAGTGCACGGTACATCCAAACCGTCATCGAACCCATCGTTCTACCATTCCTAGACCGGCAAGGGAACTTGCTGTTCCAACAGGACAATGCACGTCCGCATGTATCCCGTGCCACCCAACGTGCTCTAGAAGGTGTAACTCAACTACCCTGGCCAGCAAGATCTCCGGATCTGTCCCCCATTGAGCATGTTTGGGACTGGATGAAGGGTCGTCTCACGCGGTCTGCACGTCCAGCACGAACGCTGGTCCAACTGAGGCGCCAGGTGGAAATGGCATGGCAAGCCATTCCACTGGACTACATCCAGCATCTCTACGATCGTCTCCATGGGAGAATAGCAGGCTGCATTGCTGCGAAAGGTGGATATACACTGTACTAGTGCCGACATTGTGCATGCTCTGTTGCCTGTGTCTATGTGCCTGTGGTTCTGTCAGTGTGATCATGTGATGTATCTGACCCCAGGAATGTGTCAATGAAGTTTCCCCTTCCTGGGACAATGAATTCACGGTGTTCTTATTTCAATTTCCAGGAGTGTAGCTTGAAGGTGCTTAGACGAACCCTCTGCAGGGGACTTAATTGTGAATTGCAGATTAGTCATGTATGTGTAGATGAAGATTTGACTCATTCAGTTTTAGAAGGAAGAGGGAAGCGCCAGACCATTGATAAGAGTCATTTCGGAAGGTAAGGTGTGTAGCAATAGAAAGGACTTGCTGCTGCATAGCGGTCTTGGAACGTGTGTAGGCCTGCAGCTGCAGGAAAAACCAGGATCAGGGTACCAGGACACAAGTATTTTTAAACTTAGTGCTGTCCCTGGCAAGAGTCGATTCTGAGGCACTTAGTAGGGATTTCGACAGAGGTGACTAGGTACTGCTAAATGGGAATGGAGGCCTCAGTCTTGCGAATAACTGGAGAGAGTATCAGGATTGACTCCGACAAGCTACATCACACACATACGTGGGCTTTGTTTAGGTTCTGAGTGGCATAATCAACCGTAGATGAATAAACTTTTCAGGCGAGTTAACTAGGAAGTACTAGAGTTGTTGTTGACTTCAAAAAGGGTCACACTGATGTCTTGCCGGTTGCTGCAATTAGGAGATGGGAGCACACAAGACGTGGGCCATTGGTTAAGAGTAGTAGGAATATACTAATTAACCAAATTCATACTCCAAATTTTAGGAGATGGGATACCATCACCAACCGTAAAATTCCTGCAATTACAGGCGAGAGAGGTAAGCCATTCAGAGACATTACTGAAACATTATAGAATAAATCTGTTTCATTTCCTAAAAACTGGTTTAAGTAAGCTTACAGTGGTGCATCATTAGTCCAGGAGATCAAAAAACTACGCTAGGGAGCTTCATCCATTTATATGTTGTAGATGCACTATGTCTGTCTGAGCATCACGTAAATGCAGGAATATACAGTATATATTAAACAAAGGGGATTCAAAATTATTGGTCTATTACTGAACGGAAAATATGGAGAGCGAAGAATCTGTCATGTAGCTTACAAGTGACATCAAGTAAAAGTTTACTGAAACCAGTAGTTTATGCTTACCTCAAGAAATGAAATCCTTTGTTCGTCGATGGCTACCATTGAAAACAGTCATTTATCTTTTTTAAAGTATATAGATCCAAACGTGGAAATTTATAATAATTCTCAGACGATTTGGGTCATAATTATGCCAGATAACATAAAACGAAAGCAATTGGTACTCTGTGCGGATCTTGATGTAAAATTTCAAAGTGACTGAGAAGAAACTAAATATTTTGACAAACAATCCTGTAGGAAGAACATCCGCAACTGAGCATTATAGCAGAGGTTGAAAACACTGCTTCAGTTGTAAAGTACTTTATCCGCTACTCCCTGTTCTACGCTCATAGGCAGCACACCGCGCCTGGTACACACGTTGCTCGGGGACCACAGCACAGCTACGACACATGAGGATGGGCTTATAGCATTCCGAAACCGGTCGTGTGGAAATAAAGGAATTTACAGCTGAAGCGGTATTTTCAAACTCTGCTAAATAGTTTGGAATGCAACTTAACACATATAACCTGAGTTCTGTTGTTAATTTTTCCATCAGAACTACACATGAAACTAGCACACTGTCATACAATATATATGTAGTTGATCAGTGATACAGATGTTTACCCAACGGTCAATGGTGCCTCTACTACTGATGCACAACTTACCATGGTCAATAACAAACCAGATTACAACAAAGTCGTGCTGTGCGGGAGAGTTAGAGTAATTAATGAACAGACAACAGAGACATATGTTTAATGTGACAGGTCACAGTAACTAAATTTTATGTACTGACAGATGTGTTTCAAACTTCAACAGCTGCTTTCGCCAGAACACAAGAAGCTGTGGCGTTACAAAAATTCAAAAAGCGTGGGATTACAAAAGTAATAGAAATATCATGTGAACATAAAACAAAATTATATGAAAAGTTCATGCCAAAAGAAGACGTAGGATTGATTTCATATAACAACCAATACTGAGCTATCATAAGGGAAGCGATTAAAGAATGAAAAGAGAAAATTGACAATGACAAAATTCGCAAATCAAATAAATAAATTAGATGTATGAGGACAATTGTTAAAACTCGACCTTGAAAATCATTTCAGGACTGTAAGGACTTTCTTATCAAAGAAAATAGCTGCCCAATAAGAGAGCTGTTAGGTAGCTAATGAATTTAATAATCAGAGTTCAAAGGATAAAGCAACAGAATATTTGCATAAGCAGTGCACATGAACGCAGGCATCTCATAACTGCTCTATGCTCTGCAAAAGAAATAAAATAGAGAATATCATTAACTTTCCGAACAGAAAACACTGTCTCATAACTGATAATATCTCAAGTAAAGTACTAAAATCTTATTCCTCATTTTAAATACCGTGTCTTCAGACACGTGTGCAATATGTCACTGTCAAATGGCATATTTCCAGATGGACTGAAATATATTGTTACCAGACCTTTCAACAGGAAACGTAGTAAGACAGATATAAAAAACGACTGTCAACTCCTTACCTCATTCTAGAAAGTAGTAGAAACGATTATGTATGCAAGAAGTATGATGCACCTGTCTCAAAATAAGGTCGTCGATCTTCATTTATACTTCGAAATGTTGTCTCTACAGAATATGCTGTTTTCCAATACGTAAATCAGATTATACAAAATATAAAATGGCGAATTATTTCAAACTGGTATCGACTGTGAATCGCCAAAAGCATTTTATACTGCAGTTCATAGTAATCTTCTAGACAGGCACAAATATTATGCTAAATACTGAAAGTCGCCTGTAGCATACGTCAACTTTCAGCTTCTCACATTTTCTGCATCTACTAACTCGCCAGCACTTTTAATATTGTAATATTCGCCCACTGATCTGCATCTTCAGTGAATGCAGCAGAGGAGGGAAGTCTAAGCGACATATTTCAGTGAGCTGTGTGTCGGCCACTAACAGGTTAGTGCAGGCTGTGCAAGTGCAACACGTTCAGTATCCCAATATTTGGTATCTGGGTATCTGAATCTTCAGCATCCTAATGTACGGTATCTGAATATATGGTATCTGAATGTACAGTATCTGAATGCATGGTATCCAAATGTACGGTATCCGAATGCGCAGCATCTGAATGTATGGCATCCGAATGTTCGTAATCTGAATGTACGGTGTCCAAATGTTCAGTGTCCGAATGTACGCATTCAAATGTTCAGTATCTAAATGGATGGTATACAAATATACGGTATCGAAATGTTTGGGATCCGAATGTTCGGTATCCAAATGTGTATATGCAAATGTACGGTGTCTGAACGCTTTGTATCCAAACGTAGGTATCAAGATGTTTGGTATCCTAATATACAGTGTTTGAATGTACAGTATCTGAACATATGGTATCGAAATGTTTGGTATCCAAATGTACAGTATTCGAATGTACAATATCAGAATGTTTGGCATCCCAATGTTCGCATCCAAATGTTCGGTATCTGAATGTATGGTATCGGAATGTACAGCATCATAATATATGGCATCCAAATGCTTGGTATCGAAATGTACGATATTCGAACGTACAATATCAGAAAGTTTGGTATCTGAACGTATGGTATCCGAATGTATAGTATGTGAATGTTCGGTATCCGAATGTCTGGTGTCAGAATTGGACAGAAACGGTTTTGTCTTGTCTTAATCTGTTGCTTGTCTGATGTATACAGTCAGAGATACTGTCTGCTTTGCCACCTGGGTTTGTATGTGAGACTTCACACTGAGACTTGCTTCCCGCATTCTCTGTTTATGAACTATGGTTTATGAGCCAACGCATTGCATAGTTCACTTCGGCATTTTATTTGAGGACAAACAGTTCACTTCTGTACCGAGCTATTACGAGAGTTTCTGTTCCAGATGTATTGTACTGTGGGGCAAGCAGTCTCGATTCAGACAGCCCAGGATACGTTTCCTCTTTAGAGCACAACTGAATCACAAGCGACTTGGTATTTTCGTCAGTTTCTTGAACACATTACGGGTATATTCTTCATTATGAAGTCGTACACACTAAGGTGACTAAAGTCGTGGGATACTTTCTAATGTCTTGTCGGACCTCCTTTTGCCCGGAGTAGTGCAGGAGGTTGATGTGACGTGGACCCAACAAGTTTTTGGAAGTCCCCTGCAGAAATACTGAGCCGCACAGCTTCTATAGCCGTCCATAATTGCGAAGGTGTTGGCAGTGCAGGAACTGGCCTCTCGATTATGTACCACAAATGTTCGATGGGATTCAAGTCGGGCGGTCTGGGTGTCCTAATCATTTGCAAGAACTGTCTAGCAGGTTCATCAAACCAATCGTGAATAGCTGTGGCCTGGTGAGATGGCTCACTGTCATCCATGAAAATTCCACCGTTCTCTAGGAACATGAAGGCCGTGAATGGCTGCAAATGGTCTCCAAGTAGCCGAACACAGCCAGGATTCAGTACACTCCACGTAAATAAAGTCCACACCATTATGGAGCCACCACCAGCTGGAACAGAGCTTTGTTGACAATTTGGCTCCATTGCTTCGTGGGGTGTGCACCATGCTCAATGCCGAACATCAGCTCTTACGAACCGAAATCGAGTCTCATCTGACGAGGCCACGGTTTTCCAGTCCTCTTGGGTCCAACCAACACTGTCACAAGAGAGGCGCTGGAGGCGATGACGTGATGTTACCAAAGGCACTCGCGTCGGTCGTCTGCTGCCATCGCCTATTAACGCCTAATTTTGTCGCTCGATCCTAACGAAAACATTCGGTGTACCTCCTACATTAATTTCTGCGCTTATTTGACGCAGTGTTGCTTGTCTGTTAGCACTGACTACGCAAACGCTGCTGCTCTCGGCCGTTAAGTGAAGGCCATAGGCCACTCCTTCGTCCGTGGTGAGACGCAATGCCTGAAATTCGGTATTTTCGTGACACTCTTGACGCTACGGATGTCAGAATATTGAATTGCCTAACGATTTCGGAAATGGAATGTCCCGTGCTTCTAGCTCCCACTACCAATCCCCCTTCAAAGTCCCGCCGTGCGGCCATAATCAGGTCGGAAACTTTTCCACATGTGTCACCTGAGTACAAATGGCAGCCTTGCCAATACACTGTCCTCTTATACTTTGTGTACGCGGTACTACCACCATACGTATATGTGCACATCGCTACCCCAGGTCTTTTGTCATCTCAGTGTAGGCTCTCAGGTTCTTCATGTAAAATTTGTAAGTTCTTTTACACAGTTTTACATAATTTCTAGGGTCGATCCAAACCTCGGATAAGGAGTATTTGTAATATCTTGGAAAATGAATGGCGATTAGTACATAGCTTCAAAAATGTTCCAGGTCCAACTGTGTTAAAAACCTGCGTAATACTCAGACAAAATACCTGACTACATGACTAACTACACTACATATTTTCCTTTAGCTGAGAGGTAACGGAGCGTGACGCAGCTTGCCCCCAGGTATTGGTACCCATGCTTGGTTCAAATGGTTCAAATGGCTCTGAGCACTATGGGACTTAACATCTATGGTCATCAGTCCCCTAGAACTTAGAACTACTTAAAGCTAACTAACCTAAGGACATAACACACATCCATGCCCGAGGCAGGATTCGAACCTGCGACCGTAGCAGTCGCGCGGTTCTGGACTGAGCGCCTTAAGTACCCATGCTTGTATGTACAGAGTGCGGCGCGGGCATTTCCTTATTTGAAACGTGCGCAATATGGCGGCCGTTCCTCCCTGCTGTGTGAGGTTGAGCATATTCGAAACGGCAGGACCTAAAGTTACTTTAAAGGTCAGTTCAGTGGCGATCATGCAGCGAGTGAGAGGGCGACTTACTTTCCCAACACATGAAACGTATTCGCAGTTGCGAACATGGGTAACCATCAGCAGTATAATGGAATGAGGGCAACGCAAATTTGTGTCGAACTGGGAATCGAACCTAGGTTTCCCACTTATCGCGAGCAGTAGCCTTACCATTACGCAATGTGAGCGCGATTTACAGCCAGACCCAAACTTCCATACTTCCTTCACTTCTGCTACGTGTCTACAGTCAGTACTCATACATCTACTATGTACCGGGTGGTTATAAATAAACTTTCCCTATTTAACACGTTATAACACGGAAACTAATAAGTGTACAACGACCAAACTCGGTAGCATTAATGTCAAGGACATCAGGAAGAGAAATAATGCAGAATCTGTTCAGTTGAAACACTTTTAATATGATTCTACGCTACATCATACCATTACACACCACTACCATTACAAAAGGGGCTCAATATCGCACCCATCACTGGCGAGAAGAGTCTGAAAGCTCAGGATTGCATTCTGCGAAGCAGAACGTAGCATGTCTGTAGGTATGCTGGACACCTCTCTTCATATTCTGCGCTTCAGACCAGCACATGTCTGAATGTTCCCTGCAAACCCTATCCTTCAGGTAGTCCCACAACCGGAAATTACAGGGAGTGAGATCAGATGATTGTGCTGGGCAAGCAGTTGGAAACAACTGGCTGATAATTCGATCGTTTCCAAATGTGTTTGGGAGAAGCAGAACTTCACGAGTGACGTGCGGTGAGCCCCATTTTGCATGGAAACTGTTGAGCTCAATGCGTCTCTCTCCTGTAGGGCGGGTATTCTCGTTCTGGAAACATCCCCCAGGCTGTGGCTAACCCATGTCTCCGCAGTATCCTTTCTTTCAGGAGTGCTAGTTCTGCAAGGTTCGCAGGAGATCTTCTGTAAAGTTTGGAGGGTAGGAGACGAGGTACTGGCAGAAGTAAAGCTGTGAGGACGGGGCGTGAGTTGTGCTTCGGTAGCTCAGATGGTAGAGCACATGCCCGCAAAAGGCAAAGGTCCCGAGTTCGAGTCTCGGTCGGACACACAGTTTTAATCTGCCAGGAAGTTTGATGTGGGTCTTGTACGGATACCGTCTGAGTATGGTAGGAAGCACCTTCCGAACAATCGACTACGGGATATTCAACTGTCGTGACACAGCAACCGCACTGCCCGATGATCGGGAGTTGCACACAGCGTTGTCTGCCATAGCGACAGAGAGTCGATCAACCACCTGCGGCGCAACCGCCCTTCCCAGAGCAGCGCCCAGTTCTCCAGGTGATTCGAACTTCTTCACCATGCTCTGCACAGCGGGCAGAGAAAGAGGACCCTTCCGTAATCCTTTCGGCCGGCGACATTCTCCAAGTGCAGCTGCGACATTACTCTTGTTTTGACAACAGAGCTTCACCAGTAACGTGATGCTCCTTTTGTACGAGCTCATGTCGACACGTCAGCTGGTGCACTGTCACTGGTCAGGTGTGTGAGACTACGAATCGCGATGGCTGGTAACGGCATCTGGTGGCCGCAGCTGCAACAGGGCGGTGGTGCTGTGACGCACGGAAATCATACTCTGGACATTAATGCTACCAAGTATGCTACTCACACGGTAATTAGTTCCCGTGTTATAACGTGTTACATACGGAACGTTTATTTATAACCACCCGATGCATTCCCTTACAGGGGAGACATTGTACTTGAGAGTCGCTTGCCCCTTGTCGGGAGATAAATACGACACTGCAGTGCCTGTGTCGTTTCGATAGCCACCCACTCGCCTATCACCACCCTGACGGTCTTACCGTAGCCTCTTCCTTTCTCCAGCAGACCTTGTCTGAGGCTATGGAGGCCCACGTCCCTACCATTGCCACCCACCCGCACCATCCCACTTTACCCCCACAGACCGTCCTCTCCCTCCTCCGTGAATCCCGCCATCTCTACCGTGCCTTCCTTCACACGTGTGACCCAGACACACTACGACGCCACGGGCAACTACGACAGGCAGAAACTTGCTCGCAGCTAAGAAACGCCGGGACTGGCAACAGACATGCACCCGTCTTAATACTTCCTATCAACTCGTCCAAGAACTGGTCTGCCTTCCGCCGCCCTACCGGATCTAAATCCTCCCTTCTACCCTCTCCTTCATGATGACCAACCCTTCCCTGACAACCTTAGTGAGGCCAATCACTTTGCCTCCTACCTTCCTGATATCTTTACCCTCACTGGCGATCCCCAGTTCGATTACTCCCTCTTCCCAGATGTCCACGATCGAATGGACACCTATGTCCCTCCACTCGCTCCTGGCTTCCAGTACTTGGACAATATTACACACAATAAACTCAATGCACCCATCACCACTCTGGATATCATCACTACACTCCACACGAAACGCAACACTGCTCCCAGTCACGATCGTGTTACCTATCGCAATCTCCGTGAAGCTCCCGCCTCCTTCCTCTCCACCCTGCCCAGCCAATATAATGTGGTCCTGTCCGCCGGCTACTACTACGAGCTGTGGAAAACCTCCTGTATCCTGATGTTCCTCAAACCCAACAAACTGCCATCTGCCGTCTCCTCCTACCGTCCTGTCACCCTTACCTCGGTCTTCAGCAAGGTCCTGGAATCCATCCTTACCCGACACATCCACCAGCATCTCCGCCAGCACCGCCTCCTTCCCGCTACCCAATGTGGCTTTCGACCGTCCTTCTTTGCCGATGACCTTCTCCTTCACCTCACTCATCTCCTCTCTGAACAGCTCAACTCACGCCAGTTCACCATCTTCCTCTGCCTCAACCTTGAGCGTGCTTACGACCGTGTACGGCATTCTGGTCTCCTCTTCAAGTTCCAAATATTTGCTCTTCCTGTCAACTATGTCCGTCTGATAGGGTGCTTTCTTTCCCAACGTCCTTCCTATGTCAGCATCCATAACACAGATTCCTGCACCTTCCAGCCTTCCGCCGGTGTGCCCCAAGGTTCCCTCCTCTCCCCTCTTCTCTACCATGTGTATACAGCAGACATGTCACTGCCTCCACCCCTTGTCCACCTTCTCAAGTACGCCAAAAACACCGCCTTCCTTGCCCTCACCCCCACCCTTCACCACTCCCAACACCCTCTCCAATCCCATCTTGACCAGTTCACCATTTGGTGCAACCAGTGGTTGCTCAAGGTCATCCTTCCAAGATGCGGGTGATCATTGTAGGCAAAGCCAACCCTTCTTTCCGTCTCCTCGACTTCTATATCACCATTTCTGGCTGTCCTATCACCCTCACCCCCACCCTCAAGTACCTTGGCGTCACCCTTGACCGTCGCCTGTCCTGGACCCCCCATCTCTGGACAATCTAAGCCGAGGCACGCTCCTGCCTCCGTCTCCTCCAGCTCCTTTCTGGCCGCACATGGGGTCTGGCCCCCGGCACCATCCTCCACACCTAGAAATCCCTCATCCACCCTATCCTCTGCTACGCCCCTTCAACCTTTTAGAAATCTCTTCAAATCCTAGAACGCCATGCGCTCTGCCTCGCCCATTGCATCCATCTCCTTTCCCACATGTGGATCCTGTATGACCTTATTCCGTTCCCGCATCTCCTCCTTTTCCTCTAACCGATACGGATCCTCTACACCCGTAAACTCGATCCCCCTCACCTGCTCGTCTCTCCCATCCTTCCCCACCCCCGTCCACTGCTGTGCCTGTACTTCCACATCCCACCTGCTATCTCTCCACTCCCCATACTCTCGTCCAAGGTGGCTCCCACCAACTCCCCCTCCCTGGTGATGGCCTCATCCCCTGCATCTAACCCTCCTACCAACTTTGATCCAACTCTTCCACACCCTGTGTTTTTTTCCTGAGGGCACCCTATCTCCCTTCTCTCCTTCCTCCCTTCCTGCCCCCCTCCTCTCCCTGGGCTTCCCCTACCCCCTACCTTGTTTCCTCCCCCTCCCACCTCCTCTGCCACTGGCATCTCCACCCTCCCCTCTCCCTCCTCCCCCACCTTTTCCCCTTTTGGCAGGTCCCCGGACTCGTACACGTCAAGTGAACATTCGCGCGCCGGAGATCGTCGCCAGTGTTTTGTGTGTGCCATAGTGTTAGTGATTCAGTCTTTCGTCATTTGTACTCCTTCATACACGTGCGCCGTTTCTGTCGTCTCTGTTATTGCCAGAGTGCTGCACTTGTGACCGACTTCATGTATTTTTTTATTTGTGTGTCTACCGGTGTCTATGCATCGTGTTGTTTCGTTTTTCGAAGTCTCCACTTGTAATAAATGAATTATTTATGGCCGAAGAGCGGCGTAGTATTGCCGCTGCCGGCCTACCTTAGCATAAGGTGTCAAAATAACAATAAAGGAAAAAAAGGAAAAGCCTGTGTCGTTCAGAAGTACGATGCAATGTTCCTTAGTCACGCAAGAGTGCTCGTCCCTAAGAACATTGCGTCCTACTTCTGAACTATACAGGCACTGCAATATCATTCTTTTCCAATGGCCGTTCTGTCATCACAGTCTATTGAGGGTTCAGGGAATGGTTTAATATCTCGCCTGCAGGTTGCTTCCTGATCGAAAATCGATTGTTGTGCGGGTGTACGTGTTTGTGGATACAGGGACAGAAACCAGGATCTTCAAGAACTGGCGATTTTCAACCCCCCCCCCCCCCCCCCAGGCTACGCGCACGGAAACGTGCAGCTGCTCCTGCTGTTCCTGATCGCACAGAGAGGCGAAATCTCCACGAGGGCTTAAAAACTCTTGCATACACACTGGGACTAGTGTACACACTTACTACACACATTCTCGCTTCACAGAAAACTACTTGTGAAGCCTTGATCTAAAACCTGCCTCGTGACAGCCTCATCATCTCCAGCGTCGAGGCACATTTACGTTTCCCTGGATGCGTGAATAAACAACACACGCCATACTGGAGTGGCACGAAAACCCAAGAACTTCATGAGGAGCCCATGCCTACGGAAAGTGTGACTGTCTGGTGGGCATTATCCAAAACTGACATTATTGGCCCATGGTTTTTCGAAGAGAATGGTAGGGCAGTTACAGTCTCTTTTGAGCGTTATGACCAGATTAGTCAGACTTCTACTCTCCCAGAATTTAAAGAAATGTGTATTGGGGATGTCTGATTCCAACAAGAAGGTGCCACACATCACACAGAACGGACGTCAGTGACAATCGTTCGCGAACATTTCCCCGACCATTTCATGTCTTTGAAGGGCGATCTGCAGTCGCCAGCACGCTGGCCACGTTTAGCCTGCTGCGACTTGGGGCTGTCTTATGGGGCTATCTAAAACCCTTGGTGTACACCAATCGGCCACAGACCCTGTGTGAGCTGCAGAACCATATTCGTGCTGCTAATGCCAACATATAGAAATGCTGGATGCTGAAACGAAACTTCGATTTCGACTCTCCAGATGCACTGACGTGGGCGGACATAAAAAGGATATAAAAAGAAATGTAAAGAAAAGCGAATTAAACTGACATCTGCAATACTTTCTGCTTCGTGATTTTTTTTTAAGGTAAGGAAGTACCTGCGCCACATCCAGTACTACGAGGGTCATTCAGTACGTAATGCAAGACTTTTTTTTCTGAGAGCACACTGCTTTTGTGAATATTCCAGCACACCAATTATGCGCAACTCTTTTCGCTACAAGAACTTTTCAACATAATCTCTGTTCAGTGTGACGCCGTTACGCCACCTTTGTGGGACGGCCTGTAGGTCCACATAGCACCACTCTAATGGTCGACGTCAGAGCCTACATCTTGCTTCATCACTAACCTCGCTATCATCCACGTACTGCTTCTCATGGAGTGTATCCATTATTGGACCAAACAGGTGGAAGATGGCGAGATCCAGGCTGCAGGGTGGACGAGCAAGAACAGTCCAATGAAGTTTTGGGAGCTCCTCTCTGATACGCTGACTAGAGTGACACTTTGCTTGTCATGGAGATAAAGGATTTCGTTTGAATTTTTGTTGCGACGACACTGTGCAAGAGTCACAAACGTGTGCGGCCGGCTGCCATGTGGGATGTCGGACAGGTCTGCGTGACCCTTTTGCAGTGATGACTAGCGCCTCGCCCAACGACTCATCGTGCTTTTGTTCAACGCCAGTTCTCCATAGACATTCGGCAAGTGCCTACGAATATTTGCGGTGCTCTTTCCCACCAAAAGATGGTGGTGGTGGTTAGTGTTTAACGTCCCGTCGACAACGAGGTCATTAGAGACGGAGCGCAAGCTCGGGTTAGGGAAGGATTGGGAAGGAAATCTGCCGTGCCCTCTCAAAGGAACCATCCCGGCATTTGCCTGAAACGATTTAGGGAAATCACGGAAAACCTAAATCAGGATGGCTGGAGACGGGATTGAACCGTCGTCCTCCCGAATGCGAGTCCAGTGTGCTAACCACTGCGCCACCTCGCTCGGTGCCCACCAAAAGAAACTCAATGACAGCTCTGCTCTTACAGACGCCGTTTTGAATGTTACATATACTGCTGCCACCCACCGAAACTTCATGAAACCGTAGGGACTGAAGAGGGAATATTCCGTGACAAATTCGGCATTTTTTCAATCGGAACTGACCGTAAAAAATAGAATCCATTACGTACAGAACGCCCCTCGCATAAGCTGTCTTTCCAGTTGAAGTAATCAGTGACTCTCATACGATCTTTTTGAATTTATTTACGCTCCTTGCCATTATTAAACTGATAGCGTTCATTTAACGAATCTATTTAACAAGCCAGGTGGTCATATACTGCACGAGCTACACACTAGTGCGTACTCTCCCAGGATCATTTTGCCTTCAGCAAACGTGTTGATTCACTCATTTATTGAGCACAAGATTACTAGCAGGGATTTTGTACGAGTCTTTCAGGTTGTAGGAGGTAAGTTTACATCAGGATATTCGCAGCAGGTTATCGTCACTGAGTTTCAATTCACAGTTATTCTATTATTCAACATTCTCAATCTTAGCGTGGAGAAGTACTGAAGCCAGAAGCCAACGTAAGAATGGCCGTATCTATGGGCGGGGA
The DNA here is from genome assembly GCF_021461385.2 of Schistocerca piceifrons. Lineage (NCBI taxonomy): Eukaryota > Metazoa > Arthropoda > Insecta > Orthoptera > Acrididae > Schistocerca > Schistocerca piceifrons. The sequence goes on along the minus strand of NC_060148.1, from coordinate 134,865,357 downwards.
GGGGGGAACTGGGTTATTTGTCCAGGACGGCAATTTCAAGGGGCGCCAAATTCATATTATTGAAGAAAATTTTCGAACATTCTAAGTTCATTTCTGAACGTATCATAAGTTGACTCAACGCGTGCATACAGTACGTGATGTCTCTGCTAGGGGAATCCCCGTCGCATCCAGAAGTTAATAACTTTCCCGCAGACAAAGGGGGATGGTGCTGTATGAGCCGATCCCAATAAATGAGAACGGGTGAATACCACTCGCTGTTTTTTTATGTGGTTGATTAGGTGTGCGAATGATAAGCCTTATTTTAACTTTTAGCGAAGTCCATAGATTCAGACAACCAGAGTGGAAATAAGCGACTAACAGCAACTTCAGGTAATGAAAATTACATATTATTTCCCCAATGTATGCAAGAAAATGAAATTCTGAGAGGAAATGTTTGTTAGATTGTTACACTACTAACGGCCAGCCGTACAGTCTGCGGTTAGCAGCAGCTTGATTCTATTCTCGGAATAGCGCGGAAAATGCTTTTCACGCACATGTAAAAAACGCTAACCGGAGAATGGACGCGGGATAACTAAACAGGATACTGGCTGGGTTAGTGAAGTCAACTGGAGAACAATTTTTTAAAATGGCAGGAATAGTTACAGAATTAGTGATGATAAGATTGCTTGTTAGAACGAGTAAGGAGAAAAAACGAGAACATCACACAAATTAGATGGAAGAATACGACGATCTCAAATGTATACAAAAATTTCGTACTACTACTACTTCTTGATCTCATGCTTGAGAAATTGGAGCTTATGAACGAAAAGTGAAACTCCTAACATAAAATTTTTGCTTGTAGTAAGCCTAATAGGCATTTGATGTGCGTACTTTGTGAGTTATATTCTGTCGTGTTATTTATATAAATAAGGTAGATAAACATAACCATTTGTGACAAAACAGTGTCGACTATTTGGCGAGTGTTACAACTGCTGCAATATTAAAAAGACGTGTTTCGTTTTATCTAGCAGACAGTGACAAAATAGACATAATCAAATCGAGAAACCCCGCCAGTCTTGGGTACTACTCGTATTAACAGCTTTTTCAGTGTTAGGCAACACCATTTTAATTTTTCATGTAGCAAAACGTTTCACGAACTTTGATGATGTAACACACACACCAAAAAAAGTTTTGCATCACCCCGGTTCCCAGTATTCCTGAAGATAGACGTTGACTGACTGTTCACAGATGTCACTAAACCCTCCAAAAGATGTAAACAACCATGCATGAGCAACGCCTATTAGACGGAAGGGGTCCGATAGTCGATAAGTTACAGCCATTCGCCATTCCACCAGGAAGGAGGTTAACGGCTCGTTTTGTCTGTAGTTCTACCATGCCTAGACGGCCAATACCGCGGTTAGATCGCGTCCGCATTGTTACTTTGTGCCAGGAAGGCAAGTGTCCAGGCGTCTCGGAATGAACTAAAGTGATGTTGTTCGGACATGAAGGATGTACAGACGAACTGTCGATGACATGCCTCGCGCAGGCCGCCCAAGGGCTGCTACTGCAGTGGATGACCGCTACCTTCGGATTATGGCTCGTTGGAAAGCAACGCCACCATGTTGAATAATGCCCTTCGTGCAGCCACACGACGTCGTGTTACGACTCAAACTGTGCGCAACAGGCTGCATGATGCGCAACTTCAGTCCCGACGTCCATGGCGAGGTCCATCTTTGCAACCACAACACCATGCAGCGCAATACAGATGGGCCCAACAACTTGCCGAATGGACCGCTCAGGATTGGCATCATGCTCTCTTCACCGATGGGTGTCGCATATGCCTTCAACCAGACAATCATCGGAGACGTGTTTGGAGGCAACCCGGTAAGGCTGAATGCTTTAGACACACTGTCCGGCGAGTGCAGCAAGGTGGAGGTTCCCTGCTGTTTTGGCGTGGCATTATGTGGGGCCGACGTACGCCGCTGGTGGTCATGGAATGCGCCCTAACGGCTGTACAATACTTGAATACCCTTCTCCGACCGATAGCGCAACCAAATCCGTAGCATATTGGCGAGGCATTCGTCTTCATGGACGTCAATTCGCGCCCCCGTCGTGCACATCTTGTGAATGACTTCCTTCGAACCGAAAGACCGCTAAGGTCACAGGTTCGAATCCTGCCTCGGGCATGGATGTTTGTGATGTCCTTAGGTTAGTTAGGTTTAACTAGTTCTAAGATCTAGGGGACTAATGACCTCAGAAGTTGAGTCCCATAGTGCTCAGAGCCATTTGAACCATTTTTTGAATGACTTCCTTCACGATAACGACATCGCGCGACTAGAGTGGCCAGACATGAACCCTATCGAACATGCCTGGGATAGAGTGAAAAGTGCTGTTTATGAACGAAGAGACACGCCCACCACTCTGAGGGATTTACGCCGAATCACCGTTGAGGAGTGGGACAATCTGGACCAATATTGCCTTTATAAACTTGTGGATAGTGTGCCACGAAGAATACAGGAATGCATCAGTGCAAGAGGATATGTGCACCACAGTAAAAATTGCTGTTTTGAAAAGCACCACAGCGCATAGTGTAAAGCAGCCGCCCTCCATTGCTGGCGGTGGCGCCGCTGTGACAATCGCAACTTTGGTGTCTCCCGCTGGTGGGAAAGGGGAAAGGTAGCCTGTTCACGTGCATTTAAGGGGCGCTATGAGCTCGGAAGGGAGTCAGTCAGTCAGTCTGAGACAGTTGGTCAGCCAGGGCAGTCTGTCAGTCTGGACGAGTCTGGTCAGTTGGTCAGACAAGTTAGTCTGGGCCTGTCTCTCGTCCGCGTTGATGAGGGGGGTTAGTGTCTGTCTGTCGTCCGGAGTGCTAGTATGTGTTAGGCCGCCAGCCTGCTCGAGTTTGTTCAGGTAATGGTCATTGGCGGTTGGATCGATCGGTTGGTCGGTCGCGCACTGAGACACGAGGTGACTACTGGTACGCCTTGAGCGTCGGCGCATGTGAGGTCGCCACGTGAGTCGAGTGGTCCGCGGCGTGTAGCGAGGGGTAGTGAGTTCGCGGTTGACACGAGAGCAACAGGAGTCAACCCACGACATCGGTCTGGCCGGGGCGAGCTGCGACGCCGTGAGACGGGAGATCGGCGCATCTTCCTGCGTCCGTTGAAGCGGCTGGCAGCGGACGGTTCGGGAGAGCGTTTTGGGGTGCTGTGCCAGGTCTTGGCCAGAAATCGCAGTTATTAGAAGTTAAGTGATTGGTGATATGTTGTTTCAGTTACTTGTTAAATTCTACTTGTGTTCTTGGTCAGTCTCTCGTCCCCAGCTCGCTCGTCTGTCTCTCGTCCGCATTTGTTACGCAGTTAGAGTCTGTCTGTCTGACTGTCAGTCTGCCGTACGTTAATAGCTGCCTGTGTCATGTTTGTCGGATTCGGTGTTAACCAATTTATTGCTTAAAGGCCGAATTCTTGAAATCTGTTTTTATCTTGCCTATCATCTTGCGAGGTGGTGTAAGTGTAATGTAGAGCATGTTGTACATTTTATGTAGTTCTGCATTTTATGGGTTTTATTTAAATAGTCATTTTAGGTTATACCATTTCCATCCCCCTTACGGAGTGCATAGTTTACGTGTTTGTGTGAGTTGTTAAAAAATTTTAGTTTAAAGTAATCTGGTGTGTTGCAGATTTGCACCAGTGTACTCTTTCAGAGGTTGTTGTGAGCGGTCATGACTACGGCCGTGTTGAAAGGGAGCAGGCAAGCTTCTCAGCCCGAAGGCTCATACTGTTAATATTGTTCTTTCTGCCTCTAAATAAAATTGTAACTTGATATTGCGAAGGTGCTTTCTGATTATAATTTTAAATCTGTTTTGAAAAAAGCCTTTAGGAATAAAATTCACATTTGTCAAAAGTATTTTCATTTTTCATCAGTTACTTCCTGGCAACTACTTCCACGCTCACCTAGTGTGACTAAATGTATTAATGTTCTTGATGAATCGCTAGTAAATAAAGTAAATTCTATAAGAAAATATTTTGAAAGTTAAATTTTACGGTTCATTGCTGGTAGCAGAGCGTGGTTACGATCCACGGACCTCTAGGTTATGGGCCCAGCACGCTTCCACAGCATGCATCAATGCAAGTGGACATGCTGCTGGGTATTATAGGTATCGGTGTGTACAGCAATCTGGACCGCCACCTCTGAAGGTCTCGCAGTATGGTGGTACAACATGCAATGTGTGGCTTTCATGAGCAATAAAAACGACGGGAATGATGTTTACGTTGATCTGTATTCCAATTTTCTGTACAGGTTCCGGAAATCTGCGAACCGAGGTGATGCAATTTTTTTTATATGTGTAGATTCTTTCTCAGAAAGGAAAGCACGCCGTGAAAGCTGTAGCGAGATAAGAGAGAGAAATGCTGGGACCTAAGGATTGATGAAATGTGTAGTGTCTTGCTTCTCTCTTGTCTTTATTGCGATGAAGTTGTGGCACTGCACTGTGGCACACTTCAGACCAAATAAGGTGTTTTACATTTCGCCGAATATATATGTTATATATATCATACTCTTCAGAAAGATGTGCGCTATTTTTGAAAATTCGATTTTTTTAAATTTCTGGCGGTCTATCTCAAACTCTCGAGGGGGAGGGTGGGGAGCGGGAAGTCGCCAATATCACGTCTTTGCTCTGGTCTCAAACTATCGTAGATCCGGGGCTGAAGGTAAGTCTGACCTGTATTAGCGTCTTCTTGACATGACGTCAGGTAACGTTAAATTAAATCTTTTGTGGGTAAATGTTCATACATTACAAGTGGACAATTTAATGAAATGAGGGCCGTTTTCAGTAGGTAGTATAACACGTTACAAATCACTTGGTACGAGGGGTAGCAACAGCTGTAACTATGCATTTCGAACGATGAAAACGGCAGCAGATGAGTCAAAATGGTTTACTAATCGCGACTAGTTTCATGATATTACAGTGTTGTCTTCAGGTAACAAACTGTTGACATTCTACTAAAAAAAAGTCCTTAAAATCTTCGTATGGGTGAAGAAAAGAAGTCTTCAGACTTTCTGAACAAGATTTTGCACAATTGTCAAGAAAAACACGACCAGTGGTATTGTAGAAAGGCGTTTCCTAGACATACGTGATACGTATTCTCAGAAAAAGCGGCCATCTCGGCGGCAGGTCTTTCTACGGTTGATTTCGGCACACCAACACAAGACTCAGAGCACATTTATTACTTTATCAAGTTTTTTTCCGTAATAAATCGCGTTCAGAAACAACAGCACCCTTCATAAATTCAGTTATAGAAGGAGAAATGACTTACACTACCCACCACTAATCCATACTGTACTACAGAAAGGAATTAGGTGTTTGACGTCATAGCCAGTAATGTAAAGAATTTAATACTAAATAAAATTAACATCAAACGCTGTCTGAAATCGTATCTGCTTGAGTTGTTAATAATCCTTGTTTGCGTGTGTGCGCGTGTGTGTGTGTGTGTGTGTGTGTGTGTGTGTGTGTGTGTGTGTGTGCGTGGGCACGTGCGTGTTGTTTTAGAGAGATGGTGGGAGATGGACAATACAAAAAAAGTGTATTGAGACAGTTAAGAAGACAACCGCACAAATGGTCAGCAAGTTGTCTTGTTTCTCGGCGAGAACATGCATTACAGCTGCAAAAGTGACTCTCTCCACATCGTAGCGAGAGGTCGAAATTACAGTGCGCAGACCATGAAAGTAATTAAACTAAACTCTCACGAAAGGAGTTTTGTTACATTCCATGCAAGAAAGTATCCGTAAACTTCAGCTGGTGCGAGTAATGTGTTTTTCTCTGTTCATATCTCATCTCTAGTTCAAACTGACATCGTTTTCCTTACACATTAGCGTCTGCCTCCAGTTTCAGTTTTAGGATCTGATAATTTGCTGGAGAGGTGCTTAACACGAGAAAGGCGTCAAACTGATTAATTTCGAACATATTCCTTTTCTTATTGCCGTTCCTCAAAGTCATCGTAAACGAGTTTCACAAAGCATGACATTAAATAAAACTATATGGAGCTGTTCTAGATGTTCCGGTACGAATAGCAGCCTTCTAAGTATCACTTTAATGGATATTTTGCATGCAGTTTGTCATGATTGGATACTTGCCGGAGGCACGGGCTTCTTGTTGATGCCCATGGGGTACCAGATGTACTCAAAGACGGCCGGGAAGTTGGTCAGCAAGTAGTCGAATGGCTTGGTGAAGGTCAGGTCGTAAAATTTAAGCCATCCACCAGTACTGCCCCACTTGTAAACGGTGATCTCCATCTGCAACGACACCACAGAAAATCATCAGAGAACTCTTCACGAAAACATTCTCAGTGCAGCTCACTTGCAGACAATTTTAGAGGAAATTAAATGGGATCAACTGCAAACATTTTCAGCTCTTTCGAAAGCACGCCAGATTACGTACAGGGAGAAAGCAAATAGTAGGTTTAAAGAAATTGTTGTATCAATCTCTAAGCGAAGAGAAAAGATTTCCATTTCGATTATACTTTCTTAAACCAAGACACGGAAAGGTGTCTACTATTTTGCAGCTTCCGTTGTCTGCAGACATTCATCAGAAAGGAGATATGTAACAGATAATTCTCAGATATCCAGACTAATTTGGAAGGAAAACGTATTTCACTCTGTAAAGGAATACTTGTGAATCATTCAAAGCCTTTCGTCAGCTGACTTGAACATTCGTTTGCTGCTGAAGAAAAAAATCTATTGACATCGAACTGCACTAGAAGGTGACTGATAGGGTTGCTTCACCGTGGTAAATACCTACGAGATAGGGTAACAGACTGCTTCCTCGTGTTATATTAAGACCCACAAACGGTATTCATTGGGTCCAACAGATATGTGTCAACTGGTATACAGAGCGAAGCTAAGACAGAAACTTTATTTAAGTGAAATAAAATAGAGGACCTAAAGTTAAGCAATATTGTACTATAGTAAAATAAATGTCGTGTGAATAGGGCCTCCCGTCGGGTAGACCGTTCGCCGGGTACAACTCTTTCAATTTGATGCCACTTCGGTGACTTGCGCATCGATGGGGAAGAAATGATTATGGTTAGCACAACACAAGAACCACCCCCTGAGCTGAGAAAATCTCCGACCCTACTGGGAATCGAACCCAGGCCTTTAGGATTGACATTTTGTCACGCTGACCACTCAGTTACTGGGGGCGGACTGTAGTGTAGTAATACGAAATTGAGCAATAGTGTGCAATAACGATACCAGCATGATCTGCATTACAGACAAATATATCAATTTTGAGAATCCGTGTGTGAAAAAGTTTGCTTTGGGATTGAAAGTGTTCTCCAGACAAAATATTTAACTTACCATTAAAACATTCTCATGATCAGAATAAACAGAACACCTCGAACGATTAGAGAAAGGACATTCACATTCACAGTGAAACGCCCCCTCAGAAAAATTATTGAATTACTGTGCTGATAAACCTCTTACATTATTTGATTTTCAAACAGCTGAGCAAAACTGAACGTACTCAGACATTTCGCTCTTTACCTATTCTGATCAACACTAAACTGACACACAATATTTTTAGCGCAACGCAATCTGAATTTCAATAATCCCTACAAAAGAATGGCCCTTACTAACATTAACCTATACCTTTCACAAATCACTTACCTCACAAAAATCTTCGTTACTCGAACTACTGCAATACAGCGAGCGCTACTACTGCCAGCTAAATAAAAGATTCAAACTACTGAAGGCACTAACTACTGATAGGCATAGTTAGCAAATGAAAGATTTTGATAGAGAACAAACAATTTATTTACCTTAATAGTATTCAAAAGTCATTATATACATAGCAGTTCATGACATCCATTCTTACAAATGTACTGTTTCTGATGGACGCACGTCCAGATCATCCGCTCTCAAAAATCCGCCATCTCACTTCCCCACATCCACCACAGCTTGCGGCTCACCTCCAACTGCGCAACGCTAAGCGCTGTTAACAGCCAACTGCCCAACACTACAATAGCGACTATTGCAACAATGCCGACCAGCCTCAGACTGCACGCAGCACAGTCAGTGATTTTCATACAGAGCGCTACGTGGCGTTACCAATATAAAAACCTAAACAGCCTACTTACAACAGGACATGTACATTAATTAATATGTCCTTCATAAATGATAAACACTCCAGTCACCTCGGTTCAGCATGCATCCTGTTGCCTAGTAGCCACAGGGACTGCGATGGGCCTGATTCCTTCTTCCATGTGTGATGGCATCGACACGCTTAACCCGCGAATGGCTTCCTGTGGTATAGGTATCATGCTGCATTCACCTGGTTCCAAAGTTCATCTGTGGTGGTTGGCATTGGTTCATAGCACGGCCACCAAAAAGGCACGTGTTCGTGCAGCAGCTTGCGGTCATGCATTGTCATGCTGGAAAGCAGCATCTGGGGTGTTGTGCACGAAGGGTATGGCTACAGGCCGCGGGATGTCATTCACGTAGGTCACACTGGCCACAGTGCCCTTGACACACTCCTGTCTCTGCGTCTAATCAGACTTCTCTATATGACCCTAATCTGTGGCGAAAAGGTATTTACTCCACAGAATAATATAAAACCGAGAGAAGTAGATGAAGTTATAACCGAATCGCCACTACTCAGTACTTTAGAAATGACGATTAGACACAAAGTTTGGTTAATTTTATATGTTTTTGTTACGTAAACTAATTTTTAATAAACAGTAGTTAGTGGAAAATTCGGAAAAAAGGTTTTCAAAGTATGTCATTAATGAAAATAAGCAACGGTCGTCAATTCCTCACCACAACACGAATAATTAAATAGAAACTGAACTTTATACACGTGAGCAGTCTTGGGTAAGAATCAATTACAGTACGATTGTCTGTTGGCTGTGGATAGAAACTTTTGTTACGTTACTCACCGTAATACTGACTGTTGTAATTGTAGCAAGCAGGAAGATTGGGTGAATTTACTCATTGGTAAGGTCTGTTGTAAATTGTGCCACAAGGTATAAATTAGAAACTACGCTTTGACAGTGAAATTGAGTGTCCAAATTAAGTAAAGTTTTACTAGAAATTTTTGATTATGAAAGTTATTCTATTTTCAGCAAATGAATTAATAATGGCTTTTACATCATTCTGTTTCTGACATTAGTCATACTACAGCCAAAGATTTCATTATTACATAATTGTCCAAAAGTTTTGATAATCTAATAAATTATGTTAACTTCGTTTTCAGTTCATTGTCTGACTATCTCGGTTCGTACAAAGGGATACGATGGGTACTATGATACTTGGATAACGACGTATGAAAATTATTTATATGACAATATGCACGAAAACAGTGTTATTTAAGCAATAAAATTTCAAGTCCGCTGGTCAGCCTGTTACACTTCTAGTTATAAAAAGTCTAGGTCTACTTCACTTTATGATGCCGTTGGTTTGTCGAGCGGCTTCATTCAGCGGTAAAATAGGGCACAGGTTGATCTTCTTGCCACAACATAGCCAATAACAAGGGCCCACAGTTCTCTTGATGTTATGGGAATTACTCTTGCTGCATTTGTGCTGTGCCCAATAAATGCCATACACGTAGCTTGCCCATATTAAACATCCGCCAAAACAACCATTTCAGTTTTCACTGCTCCGCACTTGGGAAACAGACTTTTTGCCTCCGCGCTTTTGCACAGCCACACCGGCGAATACACACAACCGACGACACCGATCGTCTCCTCGCAACTCCCGACTTCTGCTTCTTTTTGGCGCGCTCGCTCGCCCAGCGATAATGCATTTACAGTTTATTACGCTCTTTGACAGTAGCTTTTCCCTGACTAGGCCAGCGTGTATATTTACAAAATGTTAACATTCCATGCGTATTGTGTTTCTTAAATAACAAGAGCATTTGCAACTTGACAACATATTTACAAGAATAATATGCAGCACAACTAATAATTCATCGGAAAACACGTAGAAAACGTATGACCACACAGAGAGTTGTGGTGTTATACCCCGGACATGCACAAAATGTGGCTTGTGGTTGTACCCAACAGCACGCCACACCATAAGGCCTCGAACTGGGGCTGTATGCCTCGTGCGAATGCAGTCACTGTGACGCCGCTGTGGTGTGGTGTGGTATGGTGAACCAAAATGAGGGCATCGTTTTCAAACAAACAGAACCTGGATTCGGCGGAAAACACTATATGATGCTATTCCTGTCCGCAGTGGCGTCTTCCCATGCACCATTGCTGTCTAGCATGTTTATACACGTTCGTCAATGGCAGGTGGAGAAGTGGACGACGCGCAAGTGTAACCCGTGCTGTAACAAAACAAACGGCGACGGACTGTCACCCCTGACAGTGTACGGTGTGTTACACTGTTCCACTGTTGCGGCACAGCCGAAGAGCACACAGATCTGTCCTGGAATGCCATTTGGATGACGCGTCTATCTTCTCAGGGAGTTGGCTGGATTGTGTGACCTGGCCCATCTCGTCGTGGTCTGCACACACCCGTTGCACTGCCGAAACACTTGGTCCCACAAGAGCAGCAATTTCCCAGATGGACGCATCACATTCTCTCGTGCCAGTAATACACCCTTTTTCAAACTCGCTCATTTGACGGTGCACTACGCGCATAAGCCTCTTAGCCATCCTGCACGTCTGCTCGAGTCGCACTGACCCATTATCTTCGGTTTGCAGCGACAACGAGAGCCACAGGCGCATGTTACCGGTAGGTGGTGTTGCGCCGTGATGCCGATGTTGACCTCGAACCCCCGGGCCGACATTGTTCAAATGCTTACCACTTCTGCAAAAAAAAATGGTTCAAATGCCTCTGAGCACCATGGGACTTAACATCTTAGGTCATCAGTCCCCTAGAACTTAGAACTACTTAGACCTAACTAACCCAAGGACATCACACACATCCATACCCGAGGCAGGATTCGAACCAGCAACCGTAGCGGTCGCGCGGTTCCAGACTGTAGCGCCTAGAACCGCTCAGCCACACCGACCAGCCCACTTCTGCAGAACGTACTAATGTACATGTGCTGTGAAAATGAAACGTTGTATCTCCAGTCGTTTAAGGCATTCTGTTTTATTTCTGGACATGGATGTAAATTATGTTGCTCATGTAACGTTTCTGTCTCGTTTAATT